>NC_091061.1:133816195-134128945 GCF_000393655.2 Nicotiana sylvestris
TGTATGTCATTCGTGGGCACCACTCGGGTAGGATCGCCAATGCACGTTCGTAACATAGATACGTGAAAGACCGGATGGGCAGACTCCAAATTTGAGGGCAATTCTAAATCATAGGCTACTTGGCCCATTCTCTAAATGATCCAATAAGGCCCAATATACTGTGGGCTAAGTTTGCCTTTCTTGCCAAACCTCATCACACCCTTCATAGGTGACACCTTTAAGAATACCCAGTCATCAACTTCGAACTCTAAGTCTCGTCGCCGCATGTCAGAATATGACTTCTGACGACACTAAGCTAACAATAGTCGATCCCGAATCAATTTTACGTTTTCTATGGCTCGCCGAACCAGGTCTGGCCAGTGTAATCCAGATTCTCCAACATCAAACCACCTTATAGGCGACCTATACTTTCATCCGTAAAGAGCTTCGTATAGAGCCATCTGAATGATGGAATAGTAGCTATTATTATACGCGAACTCAATAAGCGGCAGATGATCATCCCGACTACCTTTGAAGTCTATTACACAAGATCGTAACATATCCTCCAGTGTTTGAATAGTACGCTCAGTGTGACCGTCTGTTTGGGGATGAAATATTGTATTAAGACTTACTTGAGTCCCCAATCCTTTTTGGAAGGACCTCCAGAAGTTAGCTATAAATTGAACTCTCGTATCCGAGATAATAGATATAGGGACACCATGTAGTTGTACTATCTCTTTAATATAAAGTCTCGCATAATCCTCTGAGGAACATGTAGTTCTAACAGGCAGAAATGGGCTGACTTTGTAAGTCTATCAACATTCACCCATATCAAATCGAACCTAAGTTGGGTACTAGGTAAGCCTACGATGAAATCCATATTGATTATTACCCATTTCCAAGTCGGAATCTCTATAGCCTGCAATAATCCACCGGGTTTTTGATGTTCAATCTTAACCTGCTGACAGTTAGGGCACTAAGCAACAAACTCCGCTATATCCTTTTTCATTCCGTCCCACCAATATACCTCATTGATATCATGATACATCTTTGTTGCTTTTTGATGGATAGTGAGTTTCTCCAGGATGGTGAGTTTCTCCCATAACCTGCTGATGCACCCTTACAACATTAGGGACATATAATCGTCCTCGATATTTGAGGACTCCATCTTCTATAATTTCAAATGGTGTCTTCTCCTTTTGAGAGGTGTATCTCTATAATGAACTAATACAGGATCCTCATACTGACATTCCTTTACTTCAGTTACTAACGAGGATATTGTTGTATCCTGAATAGAAATTCCAATATGACCTGAGTCTAGTAACCAAACTCCATGACTAGCTAGCTGGTGAACCTCATGGGATATTCTCCTTTTTCTTTCTGGCTATCAATATGACAGGTTACCCATAGATCTACGACTGAGGGCGTCGGCTACTACGTTCACTTTCCCTCGATGACATGAAATATCAATGTCATAATCTTTAAGTAGATCCAATCATCTTTTTGATGTAAATTCAATTCTTTTTTTTCTTGAAGATATACTGAAGGCTCTTATGATCCGCATAGATATCAACATGAATGTCATACAAGTAGTGCCTCCACATTTTTAGTGCATGAATCACCAGGGCTAGCTCTTAATCGTGGGTCAGGTAGTTCTTCTCGTGCTTTTTTTAGTTGTCTGAAAGCATAAGCTACAACCTTACCATGTTGCATCAGCACACGACCCAATCCAACGCCTGAAGCATCACAATAGATAATATAACCATCGATCCCTTTTGGGAGTAGTAGAACCGCTGCGGAAGTTAATCTGTCCTTCAATGCTCGGAAACTCCATTCGCAAGGATTGGTCCATTAAAACTTAGTTCCCTTCTGAGTTAACTTACATGCGTATCCTAATCTTTTACAATTCAGGAATTTCTCCTCTTCGGAGGCCCAAACTTTATCCTTTATCCATCACAATTGCGCCCTTATCCCACTATTAGGGCAGCATCTATTCTAAACATTACTAGTTTTAGACTCCTTTGAGTTCTTTCAGGCTATACTGAGCCTTCTGTAACTTAGAGAAATCACCAGCTTTCTTATGAACTTATACCCAAGGACTTATCCATTCTTGTTACCTTTTTCACTCATTTTTTCTTATCCTTCTCCCTGTCTTCCTAAAACCTTGTCGCTCTACCATACTTTAGCTTTGCGACCTATACATATCTATTTATACTTATTTGCAACCTTTCTTCAACTTACTTGCATCATAAATCTCCTTATGTTATTCCGGAACATTAAGTGAGACACCACATACTATTTTGATCGAAGGTGCTTAGAAGAGAAGAAAATTCCGTTACAAGTTTCCTATAATAACCTGCCAAACGGAGAAGCTACGAACCTCCATCGGAGTTGTGGGTCTAGGCCAAGTCTTTAATGCCTCACTTTTTTGTGTATCCACCCGGATGCCTTCACCCGAAATAATATGATCAAGGAAAGTTACAGAGTTGAACCAGAATTCACATTTAGAGAATTTTGCATACAACTTGCCCTTTTGTAGAACTCTAGGTACAATACGCAAGTGATCTTCATGCTCAACCTCTGAATGAGAATATACCAATATATGTCGCCGATAAATACGATTACGAACAGATCTTATAAAGGGCCTGAAAACACGCTTCACTGAATCCATGAATACTGCTGGGGCATTGGTCAAACCAAATGACATAACACGAAACTAAAAGTGCCCATATCTAGTCCTAAATGCTGTCTTCGGAATATCTTCATCCTTAACCCTTACTTGATGGTACTCGGACCTCAGGTCTATCTTTGAAAAACATTTGGCACCTTGCAACTGATCAAATAAATCATCAATTCTCCGGAGCAGGTACTTATTCTTGATCGTCCCTTTAT
Source organism: Nicotiana sylvestris (assembly GCF_000393655.2). Lineage (NCBI taxonomy): Eukaryota > Viridiplantae > Streptophyta > Magnoliopsida > Solanales > Solanaceae > Nicotiana > Nicotiana sylvestris. The sequence goes on from NC_091061.1 coordinate 133,819,067, forward strand.
TCAACTGCCTATAATTAATACACATTCGTAAGGAATCGTCCTCCTTTCTCACAAACAACACAGGTGCTCCCCACGGTGACGTACTAGATCTGATAAAATCTCTTTCAAGCAAGACCCTTAGTTGTTCCTTTAACTCGTTTAGCTCTACAGGGGCCATTCTATATAGGGGAATAGATATTAGATGAATATCTGGTAGTAGTAGGTTAATGACAAACTCAATTTCTCGCTCTGGCGGAAGACCCAGAAGCTCATCGGGAAACTCATCAATTACAAGAATGAACTGAATGGTAGGTAACTCTACTTCCACATCCCAAACTCAAACTTAGTGATAAATGTAGCCCTTTTTTATTATCTTCCTTGCCTTGATATAGAAGATAAATTTACCTCTTGGCAATGCGGTATTACCTTTTCATTCTAAAACAGGCTCTCCTGGGGACTGAAATCAAACCATCTTTGACCTACACTTGATGTTAACGTAACAAAAGGCCAACCAATCCTACCTATTATAACGTTAAGTTTTACTAACCGAACACCACGTACCATATCATTGTTTATTATCAAATCTATCACGGGCCATTATGGGTGACATCCATATATATAAGTAACAATATTAAGACTTAACTTGCATAACTAATTTAAAAAAAGGTTTATATACATAGGGTTCGACTAGGTCGTAGACATATCATATCCAAGACTATATACAGGATAACGTCCACAAAACCTCTAAGTAGGCATAACCATAATATATACAAGTCGGGATGGGGCTCCTTACATTCTCATAAAACAACCTAATACATTTAGAACCCTGAATTGGTAATATTCCAAGAAGAGGTGGAACTTACCAACCAAAAACTGACACTTGGGGGAAGTCTATAGTAGAGATTCCCTGCCTCGTCCTATATAAGAACCTCGATCGGACACACTTCGAAGCAAAATCTTCATGTCCTTATTAGTTACCTTCCTCATCTTGGTCCGACTACTAGCTACTTCCTCTGCATATCCCATAACATACACCGATGAACTTTGATTAATAGATTCCCAAAACTGTGGAGTATCCGGAACCTCCGAAGAGCTGGTGTCCTCAAATACCATGACATAGTTTTGAGCCTGAGGGAAACCCGGTTGTGCCAATGCATGCACTACTCCCCCATACCCTAATCAACGGGCTATGAAACTAAGGTCCTTGGTGAGCTAGGAACTCCTCTCACCCCATCTACTACCGGAGAGGTCGAAATAGGTCGAACGAGTGACTCATATGGATCCTCCTCAATAGAACCCATGATCTCCCATGGGTCTGAATCCATAGTATAACTTATATCTCTTTCTAACGCCTTCATAGCCTTCTGACCCGTGCTAGCAGTTGTAGTCTTCGGAGGCATCGCTGAAAACGTAACACATTTTTAGGAGCATGAATGCTTATATCGCACGATCTAAGATAAGAAGAGAGGATAACATCATATATGTCCTGTAGCCTCCTGCCTATAAGTGTGGTGCACTACACACCCATAAACAAGACTCTACTAGAAACGGTCTGTAGACAACTCTAGGACAGAACTGCTCTGATACCACTTTTGTCATGACTTAAACCGATGGGCCGCGACAGGTTTTCGAGTCCTACCTATCAAACACCCCTAACCATGCATCCAAGATATGAACATGTATAACATCTGTTGAGTTACGAGAATAATGTGCATGAAGGAAATCTTCCTAAAAGGGCATACATACATATACATACAACATACGGAGGGCGAGCCAACAAGGCTGCTATAGACAACTAGACATCTCAAAACTAGAAGCCGCCAAGGCCATATACTATCCAACAAGACATACTATTTATAGACCTCTAATAGAAACATAACTGTACAAAGACGGGACTGAGCAATGTCATACCCATATACATATATATATATATATATATATACAAATGTATCGTACCAAAATCAAAAGCAGCTCCGAATCAACTGGAGCACGCCAACTCTCGCTGATCAGGGATCCTAAGAAGGGGGACCGTCAGCTTGCCTATCTGCACCTGCGGGCATGAAACACAGGCCCCGTGAAATAGGGTGTCAGTACGAAAAAATGTACTGAGTATGTAAAACATGAAAATTAGTACGTAAAAAACATAGATGAAATATGGAATATAGAAACACATCTTTAAATCTGAATAACTTTAAAAATTCTGAAACGTTTATAATGTCATGCACGTGCGTATAAATATCGTGCCATACATAGGTATGGGTGTACATAATATCATCAAGCCACTGAGGGCATCCCATCATATCGTGTCGGTCACTATGGGCAACATCATCAACATATACTAGCTGATCAGGTGGTGGTGCGTATATAACACCATAACCTTTTCCCATATCTCATATACATATATTTACATATATATACACGTACATAATGCCATCTGGTCATGGGTCAATGCACATGTATAATAAGTGAAATGCATGAAAAATACGTAATAATCTCAATATTCCTTCCGGATAAACTTTTCCAACTGTGTATTATTCTGACACCCATGAATAGAAGATAATAATAATTCTCATAGGGAATCAAGAATATAGAGACCCCTACTATTTCTTCGAATAGAGTAATTTGTAAAAACTATGTATTTGCTCGTTTCTTCAGTATAATTTGGACCATGCCAAAAGAAAGAAGGGAGGACCTTGACATACCTGGAGTAGGGAAAATTCTGTAGAATATTTTGTTGGAAAACCTTCGTTGATTGAACGAAATTTGGCTTCGCTCCTTAGAAATTCAAGGACAAAAATATTTTCTGTTTCCTAAAATTTTGGAACGAATAACATTGAATTCATTTGATTTTGGAGGATAATGTCTCTGGTTCTTCATTAGTTTTGAAAGAATAATATTGAATTCATTTTATTTTGGAGGAAAACGTTTGTGGTTCTAGCCTTTGAATGGATTTGGTACTAAATTGTGATAATATCACATTTGTGGATTGTCAGGTTCCTACATGGAGTTATCTTGATAAAATTAAACTTTTCTTATTCCATAGGTGTAAGACACCTATTTACAATAGTTATGAGTCACCCTTTAAATTGGTGGCCTTGTTCCACGTGGAGAGTGGGTGAAGATTAGTAATCTTTACCCACTTATTAGTTAACTGGGTAACATCTCGTTACCTGGTAATTAATCAATTACCCGCATAATTTAAAAATTATCTCAAATTACTTAAAATTCTATTTATTTTTAATATAATTCATATATACTTTATATATTATACTACCGTGGTCATATGGTACCTTGCATGGTACTAGTTCATAATTATCGGGTATTATCGCTCGACCCGTATTTTACTCCAAATTGGCCACTTTCAACGAAACTCGTTTTCTTTAATTTGTGTACCCTTTATCCTTCATGACACTTATTTATCGCTTGTTACAAATAGCGTAAATACATTAACCTCAAGATAATGTCATCCCCGAGTCCACGTCGGTTAACTGAAAACAAAATTTTAATGTTCAAAAACGAGAGATGTAATACATGTATGATACTCCAAACACTTAAGTGAGTCCATAACGTAGCTAACTCCGGATCATTGATCGAATAATTCCTTTTGTTCCTTCTCAGCTTTCTTTAAATGTAAGCTTTTACTTTTCCTGGTCTTCCTTCCCCTTTTTGTGTGCATACTTAGCTTATCTTAGAGCCCACACATATTGGAATTCCATACAACTCATATGATCTTGGATATCACTTCTGGTTTTTACTTCCCGTTCATTAGCCACGGAAGGTGCCATTTTCTTATGGAGTGCATACAATGTTATTGTTAGACTGTTGTTATAAGACCATTCTCTCCTTAGGTTACTGAGCTTAGGTTGAAGCCTTCTTCCTTACTTTCTCAGCTAGTCTTTCATTGTAGTATTTAGGGATGACCCTCTAACTCTTGTAAAGTTGTGAGCATATTACGGACCTTTTGATGTCCTTCATTGCCTATAATTATTCGTAGTTACTTATCTCCATGCCCTTGTACTTGTAGGGTTGCCTCTGAACTAGTATTTTGATTGTCTTCCCAGTGGCACTCTCTTTTATTCCCGTAACATTCATACGGTACCTTTAACTACCCCGACTCCTATCTGAATATATCTCAAGTATTACAATGACATTATTGCGAGGCATAATTCACTATATTGGGTTATACTATGCTTATCTTGCACGATCTGTCGATTCGTTTGTAACCTCCTGTCTAGCCATAACTAGGCTCTTCCTAAATTAACTGCTAACTAGTCGTTGGCCCATTCTCATATCAATATTCCACGCAATCTTTCTTGGGTTATTTCCTTTATCTTAACTTACCTCTCGCACTGACTCCTTATCTATCAATAACATTTCGGGTAGGAACCCTTACTTCCTCTCCTTGACGTCATGTTTGCATAATATTCTTGAATCATAGCATATATGTAGGCTTTGGATAAATTCAATCTCATCCCTTTTTGATTTTTTTCACATTCTTCCTTTATCATTCCATAATTACTAGAACTACTTAATTCTGGCTTAATGCCACATCATTCCATATTCCCCCTTTAGGGGAGTACTAAGAGTTGGAGCTACGATGACCTACCTACGTATGTTTTACCTCTCCATCTTTGGCATCTTTTACATCATCGATGACCCTTTCTCGCCTTGCAGTAATCCTTCTGTACCAAAGATAACAAAATTCCTGACTCACAAGGGTGACACTTAGTATAACTGGCACATACAGTCTCTTAATGTGAACCTTGCTCACATTGCTTACTTTAGGGAAGCGTATTCTTGAATGACCATTCTCTGAATTTCTTACGAACCTTCTTCTGTTGTCCATTCTATTATCTCCGGAATAAAATCTGAAATTCTCATGATGCCTACTATTATCAATCACTTAGTCCCTAATTCATATTTAGTTTATCGTGTTCACCAATCCATACATGTTCTACTACTCTGGGGTCTAACTTTTCATTTTGGTAATCGCGTTAGTGTTGCGAACTTATTTCTTGAAATGACGACACGACTGTAAGGCCTACTCTTTTGTTGTCCTAAGGCCTGTCACTTCTCTTCTCTTCCTTTACTTTACTATAGATTCTGTAATATTGTCATCTTTTGATCTACCATTGCTATCCATGTGTCGCATCTTACTCATAATTCTTCCTTATCTCTCTTCTCATTACTCTACTAATATTTCTGCCTATCCCTTTCTTGTGAAAACTTCAGTAAGACATTCTTTTGCTTTTTTGCTCCTCCTGCTTCATCCATCGGTTCTTCGGGTTGCTCAACGTCCTTGCTCTACTAGGGACGAGAGTCACACTAAGGTAATATTTATCCCTTCCAGGCTTTCAGTGCCTATCTTCTGATATGTTTTCCGATTATGCTAGTATTCACATCTAATTGTAATATTCTAGAGTGCACCATCTGGGTGTCTCACAAAAATATCTAGAAGCACATTCATAATACCCTTCGGAAATGTCAACCAATGCAAACAATACATCTATCATTTGGGTTACTCTAACCCCAGCCGGATCCTGAAGTCCATCCTTCTCTTATACTACTTCTGTTAGCCCCCATAGGGCATAAATGAGATGGGTATGGCCAATTGTACATACCTCTGTTATTGCTGAAGGTAACTCAAAATGCTTATATTTTTCTTCCTGCATTGTAAATACTAATAATCTTCATTAACTGGGCGCCTCGTACCCTTCTTCATCTTACTTCTTTTGCTTGTTGAAACCTGTATTTATCTTCTGAATCTCTCACTGTCTTTCACCATAAAGGTAGATAGGTATTCTTTCCTCAAGGCTTCTTATCAATAGGCTTACACCTTTCAGTATACACATGATCTGTTGAAGACCTCACATTTACTTAACATAAGCATGATGCAAAGTCGAGTTTCTCTGACTCAACTCTTCATTAGCCACATTCAATCTCTTACCAATTGTCTTTCTGGATGTAGGCATAATCGTATTATGAATAAAATACAGTGTAGGAAACCTAGTCCTTACCACTAAGCTTTACCACATGATCTAGAGTCAAAAGAAAGAGTGATAAATCCTAAATACCACGTAGCCTCCTGCTTATAAGTATGGTGCGTGACACACCCATAAACAAGACTCTACTAGACATGACTTGTAGACTCCCTAGGATAGAACTGGTTGATACCACTTTTGTTACGACCCAAACCAATGGGCCGTGACGGGTACCCGGTACCTTACTCAACTGAGTACCTACGTAACGTATCTTTCGTATCATGCTATCATGGGTAAATGAGCTAGAGAGGCTATCGTGAGATAAGTAGAATAAAACATGGAGAAATACTCAATATTGGACGATCCAACATGTAATCCAAAATTATACATATGATGTATGGGCCTTTAAGGTGGGCATGATCCTTTATATACTCAAAACATAGGCCGACAAGGCCATACAAGAATCCGTATACATGACATATGTCTACAAGACTCTAAGAATACATAATATCATAAAGATCGGGATAGAGCCTCGCCAAACCAATCAATGCTTACTTATCATACTGACCAAATAAGCAATTCCAGAGTAAATGGAGCGCACTAACATCTTCCGCTAAGCTGATAGCCTACTTGAAGGACTCTCGACCTGTCTATAGGGACCTGAAGGCATGAAACGCGGCATCCCCAAGCAAAAGGGACGTCAGTACAAATAATATACCGAGTATGTAAGGAATGAAAATCAGTAAACAATAGACATGAGAGAAACATGGAGTAAAAGACTCGACATGTAAATCTTAGTAGCTCTGTGAAATCCTTTAATATTTAAAATGTCATGTGTATACGTATAAATGCCATACCATGCATGGGTATATGTGTTCATAACTTCATCAAGCCTCTGAGGGCATCCCATCTTATCATCTCAGCTACTGTGGGCAAATCAATAACGTATACCAGCTGATCAGGTGGTGGTGCATATATAACGCCATAACCTTCTCCCATATCCCATATACATATATATACATATTTATACATATATATACATATTTATATATATATATATATATATATATATATATACATATACATATATATATGCGTATATAACGTCATATGGTCATGGGTCAATGTACATGAATGCAATCCATGAGAAGTACGTCAATAAAATTTCTTGGAGTTTCATAAGATCATTATGCCTTTGAATAATATCATGAAGTAAACTTTTTCAACTTACGTATTTTTCTAAGACTCATGAACAGATGATAGAATAATATGATACATGCAGAATCAAGAACATAAACATCTCTAGCATTTCTATGAATAAAGTTATTTATGGAAATTGCACATTTGCTTGTTTTGTTTGTGTCGTATAGATCATGCCAAAAGAAAGAAGGGATAGCCTTAACATACCTGGGGTAGGGAAAAATCCATATGATACTCTTGGAAAAGGTGTCACGACCCGGATTTTCCACCCTCGGGAGTCGTGATAGTGCCTACTAGTGAAAGCTAGGCAAGCCAAAAATTAGAATTATTTACCTTTTTCCCATTTTAATTCTTTAACAATTAATAATCAACATTAAATAAAACAGCATAATTTAATAAGCGGAATACTGAAATGTAATATTTTAATAAAGATGTCAATACCAATCCATACATAAACTACCCAGAACTGGTGTCACAATTCCACAAACTGTCTAGGAATACTACAGATAAAGGTCCAAAAGATTTATTACAACACTGTCTCCGAAATACGTAAAAAAAACAGAATAAAAGGATGGAAGGAGACGCGAAGGCCTGCGGACGCCTGCAGGACTACCTCGGATCTCCGAATGGACTGAAGGCAGCAACCCAAAGCTGCTGCACCAGGATCTGCACACAGTACAGAGTGTAGTATCAGCACAATTGCCCCCATGTGCTGGTTAGTGTCTAGCCTAACCTCAGCGAGGTAGTGACGAGGCTAGGACCAGACTACTAAATTAACCTGTGCAGTTAAATCATATACATCAAAAAATAAAAACAGATAATTACAGCTAAAAATGGGAGGGGAAAACATGTTGCGGGAAGATATAGATAACAACAGAATAGCAAAGAGGAATGTAAAGAAACCAAAATCCAATTACTAACAAGGATAAGGAAAACAAACACAGAATTCACTTCCATTTCATATCTTGTTACAAGCGTGCAACCCGATCCCATCTCATGTATCTCGTTGCAGGCGTGCACCCCGATCCCATTTCATATATCTCGTTGCAGGCGTGCAACCCGATCCCACTTCATATATCTCGTTGTAGGCGAGCAACCCACTCCCATTTCATATATCTTGTTGCAAGCGTGCAACCCGCTCCCATTTCATATATCTTTTTGCAGGCATGCAACCCGCTCCCATTTCAATTCAACATCAGTCATAAAAGAATCCCGGCAATGGAACAAGAGTGTAACAACAACATCCCGGCAAGTGAGACAATATCATAAACAATAACATCCCGTCAAGGGAGACAATATCATAAACAATAACATCCCGGCAAGGGAGACAATGTCATAAACAATAAAATCCCGGCAAGGGAACCAAAAATGATAATCATCATATTAGGCATGAATAAATCACAACGGAGTCACAACAATTACAATACTAGACTCACAAGCATGTTTGATACTGACGTATAGATACTCGTCACCATGCCTATACGTCGTACTCCACAATTAACACATAGCAAATAAGACACAACTCCTAATCCCTCAAGCTAAGGTTAGACCAAACACTTACCTCAAACTTCCACGGCCAACTCAAGCCTCAAACACCGCTTTTCCTTTAGAATTTGCCTCCAAATTACTTGTATCTAGCCCAAATTAATTTAACAATATCAATAAATGCTAAAGAATTCATACCCAATGCTTAATTATAGGTTTTCTAGCATTTTCCCCAAAAAGTCAAAAATCGACCCCGAGCCTGCTTGGTCGAAACTCAAGGTTCGGACCCAAACCTGATCACACATTCACCCACGAACCCAAATATGTAATTAGTTTCGAAATCCGACCCCAAAACAATGTCTAAATTCCAATTATTCAAAAATCCCTAACTCTATCCAAATTCTTAATTTCTACCATAAAAACCCTGGATTTTTGGATGAAAATTGATGAAATGCAAATGGAAATTGAAAGGAAAAGGTTTAGAATCATATACCAATGCTTTGGGGAAGAACTTATTCTTTGAAAATCGCCTCAATGCTTTCTAGTTTTGAAAATATGAAGTTATGGACTCAATCCTGATTTTGCTACTGTTTTTAGTTCATTGGACAGGCATTTTTCGCATTCGCGTAGGGTCAGGCTCAGTTGCCTTCGCGGAGCTTTAGCTCCTCAAGACTTCACATTCCCAGGCCAGTAGCAGTCTTCGCATAGAACAAAATACCCTTTCCCCCTATCCCGGCCAAAAGGCCTTCGCATTCGCGATAGCAGGTCTACGTTTGCGAAGGGTAGCACCCCCAAGGCTTCGCGTTCGCGATAGCAGGTTTGCATTCGCGAAGGGTAGCACCCCCAAGGCTTCGCATTCGCGTCCTGTTTCTCGTGTTCGCGTAAAAGGAATTGTCCTTCAACCTGACTTACCCTTCGCGTTCGTGAGAGTCCTTCCGCGAACGCGAAGAACAAAACTCCAGAATACCAGAAACTGAAAACCTGTAACTTTTCTAAGTTTAAAAACCTATCTGAAACTTACCCAAGCCCTCGAGGCTCCAAACCAAATAAGCATACTAACTCAAAAACATCATATGGACTTATTCGTGCGATCAAATTGCCAAATTAACAGCTTTGACAATGAATTTATCATCAAAATCAAAGAAAAATTCCAAGAACACTTAAGTTTCAAATTTCACAACCGAGGGTCCGATTTACGTCATTTCAAGTCCGTTTCTTACCAAATTTTACAGGCTCAACCTAAACACCATATAAGACCTTTACCGGGCTCCAGAATACGGGCCTGATACAATCAATTTCAAATACATTCAAATTTCCAAAAACTCTTAAAATTTTAGTTAAACAATTTTATTCAAAAATTCATTTCTCGGGCTTGGGACCTCGGAATTCAATTTCGGGCATACACCCACGTCCCATATTTTCCTACGGACCCTCCAGGACCATCAAATCACAGGTCCGGTTCTGTTTACCCAAAATATTATCCGAAGTCAACCTAAATTCATTTTAAAAGCAAAAGTTCATCATTTTTCATAGATTTTCACATAATGGCTTTCCAGATACACGCCTGGACTGCACATGCAAATCGAGGTAAGGCAAAAGGGAGGTTATAAGGCCTCGAAACATAGAATTTATTTCTAAAACAAGTGATCACCTTTTGGGTCATCACATTCTCCACCTTTAATACAACCATTCGTCCTCGAACGTACATAAGAAGGAAGTACCTGAGTCAGAGAAAAGATGGGGATAACGGCTCCGCATATCGGACTCGGGCTCCCAGGTAGATGCCTCAGCAGGCTAACCTCTCCACTAAATACGAACAGAAGGGAAACTCTTCGATCTCAACTGACAAACCTGCCGGTCTAAAATAGCTACCAGCTCCTCCTCATAGGACAAGTCCTTGTCCAACTAGACAGTGCTAATCTAACACGTGGGATGGATCACCTTGATACTTCCGAAGAATGGACACATGAAACACTGGATGCATGACTTATAAGCTCGGCGGCAACGCAAGTCTGTAAGCCATCTCTCCCACTCGATCAAGAATCTCAAACGGACCAATGAACCTAGGGCTAAGCTTGCCCCTCTTCCCAAATCTCATCATGCCCTTCATAGGTGACACCCGAAGCAACACCCACTCACCGACCATGAATGCCAAATCATGAACCTTACGGTCGCCATAACTCTTTTGCCTGGACTGAGCTGTACGAAACCTATCCTGAATAATCCTAACCTTATCCAAGGCATCCTGTACTAGATCTGTACCCAACAACTGAGCCTTTCCCGGCTCAAACCATCCAACCTACGACCGACACCACCTACCATATAAAGCCTCACAAGGAGCCATCTAGATGCTCGACTGGTAGCTGTTGTTGTAGGCAAACTCCTCTAAAGGCAAAAACTGATCCCATGATCCTCCAAAGTCAATAACACAAGCTCGGAGCATATTCTCCAAAATTTGAATAGTGCGCTTGGATTGCCCATCCGTCTAAGGATGAAATATTGTGCTCAACTCGACCCGTGTGCCCAAATCACGCTGGACTGCTCTCTAGAAATGTGAGGTAAACTACGTACCTTAGTCCGAAATGATAGACACGGGCAAACCATGAAAACGAACAATCTCTCAGATATAGATCTTGACTAACCTCTCAGAAGAATAGGAGACTACCATAGGAATGAAATGTGCTGACTTGGTCAGCCTATCAACAATAACTCACACCGCATCGAACTTCCTTTGAGTCCATGGGAGTCCAACAACAAAGTCCATAGTGATACGCTCCCACTTCCACTCGGGAAGCTCAATCCTCTGAAACAAACCACAAGGTCTCTGATGTTAGATCTAGTTTTAATGATGCAAATAATATACCTATGTAGGAAATCAATTACAAGGAATCAAGAAGATACTATAAGATCGCTGGGGTCAATCTTGATGCTTAAGGAAAGAAATCAGTCAGCAAAGATTACAATCCAATCAGCAAATATGGATGCCTAAGGAAAGAACTCAATCAGCAAATCAATCAACAAAGATTAATGGCCAGCTGAGATGGAGAAAATCAAGCAAGCCTAAACTTAAGGCATGAATCAACGCAAGCATACTCGGAAAATCGAAGATCCTGTAAAGATTGATACACGGCTAATTTCTGAAGAACCAACAATAAAAGGAGCAAGATTTCATTACATACATCTGTTAAAAGTAGGAAATCAAAGAAGAGCAACAGCTAGCTGTCTTATTCTTGGAAAGAATCAATCTCTTTCCAATGATCAAATCTTTAGGGTTGTCAAGCCTCGACCTTCATCGAAGTATTTATACTCAGCCTTAAACCTTAGTCAGATATACTTTGATTGAACCAAAAATCCCTCTCTTTGTTCTACTGCAAACAAATATTGTAGTTCACTCAGATCTGATGTGTAACAAGTCAGAGAAAAAAAAAGAGTATAACATTGATGAGGCATTGTATCAAAAAGAAACGAGTGTTAGAGGAATAGTGTTGTCAAGTCATTTCAACTATAATCGGAGAAACACATTTACTAAAGAGAACTCCCTTGCAACCCAATGGGACTGGACTAGGATTCACATTGAATCCGAACTAGTATAAAATTCTGGTGTCTTTAATTCCTGCATTTATTTTCTGTCATCATAATTGTTTGGTTATTACATCTTGTCGACTATTCGATAAACTAGTCAAATAATAAGCGATTAAGTTTAAAAATATACAATTCACCCCCCCCCCCTTGTACTTTCAATTGGTATCAGAACAAGGCTCATATTCTACTTTTGCTTAACAGCTTGTGAGAAAAGATCATGGCAAATCAAGTTATCATAGGAGCTCTCTTTCAGGAAGGAACTTCACAAGTTAGATACCATACTTCAACGGACAACATTTCTCCCATTGGAAAGTGCGAATGGAGATCTTTTCCAAAGCTTATGACGTCAAAGTTTAGAGAGTCATCAAAATAGGAAACTATACCTTACCAGCTGCCACTCCACTACTTGCTGATCCTGAAAATATAGATTCATATACAAAAGAGCAAATGGAAGTGGTACAAGTTAACAAAAAAGTGAGAAGTTTGCTTCATAACGCTATAAGTGGTGAAGAATATGAGAAAATCTCAAGCTGTGACACAGCCAAAGAAATGTGGGACAAGCTTGAGGTCACTTATGAAGGAACTAGCAAAGTAAAGGAAACACATATCAACATGCTGGTCCATGATTACGAACTTTTTTCAATGAAAGAATGAGAAACTATTGAAGGGATATTTGCCAGGTTCAGCAAAATAATTAGTGATCTAAAGGCATTTGGCAAGACTTACACCAGTGGAGATCAAGTTAGAAAAATTCTCAGGAGTTTGCCAACAACTTAGCAAACCAAAGTAGTCGCACTAGAATCTCAAAATCTAAACAAATTATCCTATGATGAACTACGAGGAGAACTCATTGCTTTTGAAAAGACGCACCTCAAGAAGACCAGTCAAGAAGAAAAAAAAGAAAATAGTCGCATTCAAAACCTCTACTGAAATAGCTGAAAACGAAATTGATGATGATCTTGAAGCTTTGCAAGAAGATATCGCTATGATATCAAGAAACATAGATGGATTGATGAGAAGATACAAGATCACAAAGAAAGGAAGAATTCCACCAAGACGATCCAGGCAATACAACGAACAGGACAAGAATGATGGAAAGTGCTATGAATGTGGAAGATTTGGGCATATTCAAGCTGAGTGCCCAGAACTGAAGAGGAAGATCTCTAGAGGCTTTAACAAGAACAAATCCTTCGGAAGCTAGAGTGATGAGGACAATTCAGACCACGAAGAGATAGCAAATCTCTGCTTCATGACAATTCTGGAAAACGAAATGAACAAATCCTCAGGATGCTGGACAGATGAGGACACTTCAGATGAAGAAAATGAAAACTGTTTCATGGCACGAGGTGAAACTACTGAGGTAAGATCTTATAACTGTGAAAGATGTAATGAATTGCAGGATATTCTTGATTTAACTTTGAAAAAGTCTCAAAAATGATGAATGAGCTTAAGAGACTCACTAGAGAAGTTAAAGACTGGAAACTCAAACACTAAGTATGTGAAATCGAAAAAGAAGTACTTCAAGAAGAGTTTGAGAAATTGCAAATGCAACTCAATGGCATACGCAAGTCCACCAGTCACAGTTCTGTTAGGTCAAACCAGACGACCTACAAGTCAACTGGAAAAGGATCAGCCAGAACTAAGTCGACTAGTACTAACACTAATGAAAGACCTAAAAGTAGGTCAGACGTTAAGTGTCATTGTTGTAACAAAAGTGGGCATAAATATTCCTTTTGTCATTTTCGTAAAACAAACATTTCAGGATGGGTTTGGAAACCAAAAAACAATCCTGAACCTGGTAACACTAACCTTACATGACCCAGGCAAGCTTGCGTACCTAAAATAAAGTAATCATCTTGTTTTGCAGTAACACCACAGAATAAGCCGCAAAGGAAAACGGTATCTAGACAGTGCGTGTTCCAGTCATATGATAGGTGACAAAAATCTGTTCAAAGAAGTTACAAAAATTGATGGAGGAAGTGTTAAGTTTGGGGATGATTCAAAAGGCAAAATAATTGGTACTGGAACAATTCCCTTCAATAACAATTGTGACATCACTGAAGTTTATCTTGTCGATGGCCTCAACTACAATCTCTTGAGCATAAGTCAACTCTACGACTCGGGATATGAGGTAAATTTTAAGAAAACAGGATGTGCTATTGAAGATGAATCAGGTAAAATAGTCCTTCCTTGGAAAAGGTATGGAAATGTTTATATCCTTGATAGTTTTGAAAAGATAGATGGCCATATTTGCTTATCTTCTATGTCGATGATCTGTGGTTGTGGCATAGGAAACTTGGTCATGCTAGCATGCATTTGATAGAAAAATTGTCCAAACATGAGTTAGTTGTTGGTCTGCCCAAACTGAGTTTTTCTAGAACTCATATTTGTGATGCATGTCAAATGGGTAAGCAGACCAGAAACTTTTTCAAAAACAAAGATATAGTATCTACTTCAAAACCTTTGCAATTACTTCATATAGATTTATTTGGGCCTACTAGAACTGCTAGTATAGGAGGAAAGAGGTATGCTTTTGTTATTGTTGATGATTATTCACGTTTCACTTGGGTAATTTTCTTAACTCATAAGGATGAAGCATTAATAAATTTTGAAGTTTTCTGCAAAAAGTTTGAAAGAGAAAAGGGACATCTGATTTCAACAATTCAGAATGACCATGGGGGAGAATTTGAAAGTAGAGCATTTGAAGATTTCCGTAATGATCAGGGATACACATATAATTTCTCTGCACCATGCTCACCACAACAAAATGGAGTTGTAGAAAGAAAGAACAGAACCCTCCAAGATATGGCAAGAAACATGTTACTAGACCATTCACTGCCAAACCACTTCTGGGCAGAAGGTGTAAGTACAACATGTCACATTCTCAACCGTTGCCTCATAAGGCCTATTATGAAGAAGACTCCATATGAATTATGGAAAGGTAAACGTCCTAATATTAGTTACTTCCATCCCTTCGGAAGTAAATATTTTATCTACAATTACGGTAAGGATAATCTTGGAAAGTTCTATCTAAGAATTGACGAAGGTATTTTTCTGGGATACTAATTAAATAGTAGATCTTTTAGTGTCTATAATAAACGCACATTATGTGTGGAAGAATTTGTACATGTTATATTCGATGAAAATAATTCCTTGGTCGAGAAAGGAATTACTGCAGGTGATGAAGATCAAGCTCAAGAAACTCAGGAGACAAGAAAATCTCAAGAGTTGATTGATATATATGTTGCGACAGAGTCAACTGGTGAAGACAGCAGCAATGTACCAGATCAACTAATCAAGTCAACTACAAATGTAGTACATCCAAATGAATGGAGAAGCGAGCCTGAATATCCTCAAAAATTCATTATATGGGATCCAAATGAAGGAATGAAACCAGGGGAGCTCTCAAAAAGAAAGCAAATATTGCATTAATCTCTCAGATTGAGCCAAAGTATATAGAGGAAACACTAAAAGATTCAAGCTAGGTGCAAGCTATGCAGGAAGAGTTAGATCAGTTCAGTAAGAATCAAGTGTGGAATCTGATATCCAAACCTAAAAATGTGTCTGTAATTGGAACAAAGTGGGTTTTTAGAAATAAATTGAACGAGGATGGAAAGGTCGTAAGAAATAAAGCCAGACTAGTTGCTTAGGGATACTCACAACAGGAAGGAGTTAACTATGATGAAACCTTTGCCCCAGTAGCTCGCTTGGAATCCATACGAATTCTTTTGGCATATACATCATTTAAAGTATTCGGGCTGTTTCAAATGGATGTTAAAAGTGCCCTTTTGAATGGATTTATTGAAGAAGAAGTATATGTGAAACAACATCCTGGGTTTGTAGATTCAAAATTCCCATACCATGTATACAAGCTCACTAAGGCGATGTATGGGCTAAAATAAGCTCCACGTGCTTGGTATGATAGACGGAGTTCCTTTCTTGTTGATCATGGCTTCATAAGAGGTAAAATAGATACTACTTTGTTCATTAAAAGATCATCAGAAGGTAACCTCATTATTCAAATTTATGTTGATAATATTATATTTGGTAGTGTTAACCCTGTCATGTGCAAGGAATTTTCAAATCTTATGCAAAGCGAATTCGAAATGAGTATGATGGGAGAGCTAATGTTCTTCCTTGGACTAAAAATTCAACAATCTGAAGAAGGAACCTTTATAAGTCAGACTAAATACACAAAAGAGCTGATTCAAAAATTTGTGAGCAATGCAAAATACATTGGCACACCAATGAGCCCTTCCACAAATCTAGACAAAGACTAACAGGGTATTCCTGTTGATGAAACTAAATATCATGGAATGATTGGATCACTGTTGTATCTGACAGCAAGTCGATCGGATATTATGTTCAGCGTATGTAAATGTGTCAGGTTTCAGTTAGCTCCTAAGGAATCACATTTGACCGCCGTAAAAAGAATCATTCGATATCTCATTGGGACTATATCTCATGGATTATGGTACCCTCGCTCTAACTCTTTTAAATTAGAAGGTTTTTCAAATGCTGACCTTGCAGGTGATAAGGACGATAGAAAAAGCACAAGTGGTACATGTCAATTATTGGGAAAGGCATTGATATCCTGGAACAGTAGAAAACAAGCATTAGTTGCATTGTCTACTACTGAAGCCGAATATATTGCTATTGGACAATGCTACGCACAACTACTGTGGATGTCTCATCAACTAGGTGACTATAAACTTTCGTTTAAGCCTATACAAATTTTTTGTGACAATTCTAGTGCTATTTGTCTTTCCAAAAATCCTTTGCATCATTATAGAGCAAAGCATATAGATATCAAGCATCATTTAATCAGAGATAATGTTCCTAAGGGAGACATAGAAATATATTTTGTTGGAACCACTGACCAGTTAGCTAATATTTTTACTAAACCTTTATTAGAGGAGAGATTTTACGATTTAAGAAAATTACTTGGTATTACTTGCATTACTAATAACCCTTAGGACCTATATGTATTGTTAATTTATTTTTGGTGCAATGATTGTCCTTTACTCATGCATTAATTAAGCCTCTGTTTTTTCCTCTCTTTTCTCTTCTTTCACATCAGTTCGTCGTTCAAAGTTCGAAAGTCAATTATCGCGTCCCGTCAACTGACAATTTTTCAATTTCTGTACTCAACCGTCAGAAACCCTCTTCTTAAGGCGGGAGAACCCTTTTCAATCACTTTCATCTTTATCTCCTCTCCAAAGCTCTGATCAAACCCCTTCCTTACAATGGCCAAACATCCCATAAATCCCTCTGCCTCTACCAGAAAAAGCACTCATTCCAAAGCAAAACCCCCATCTATGCCCCCAGAACAAGTAGACCTAAGGTCTGATAACTCTGAGGGTTTCGCCTCTTCTCAGGGAGATTTCTTTGAACTCTCTTAACTCTTAGGAGAAAAAGCTTTAGGTAAGCAACCCATGGAAGAACCCTTGTTTCCTCCACCCCAAAGAAATACAAGGTTGATTTCTCTGCCTTTCTTGAATCTGACCTCAACTTCTGGGATTCCCCAAATAGGGATTTCTTCATTGCTCTGAAAGACAAGCCCATCGCTCATGGAAGGGTTGTCGATCTTGATGACATGGAAGCCCTCAATTGGAAGGTCAAAGACCTTTTCGTTCATTAAGGTTGGGTTAAGTTCTTCTCTATTCCTCCACCTAAGGTATTTGAACCCCTGGTAAAAATGTTCTATGCAAATCTCTGTTCTAGTAAACCTAATAAGTTGGAATCTTTAGTGTTAGGTAAGCGCATTGTTCTTGACTGTGCGCTGTTTGATTCGCTCTTTGTGTTGTTGTTCTGGTTTTTCTATGCTGTTTAAAACACCTGTCATGATGACTTTGAAATTTCCTTTGACCAAGCCAAACAGTGTATTGATGAGTGTCCCTCTGAATCCCTTCCAAACCAGTTAGGTCCCAGTAATGTCAGTTTCGAAACTCGGGTTCTGGCCCACATTGTAACAACTACTATGCTTCCCCGTACTGGTTCCTTTTCAACCTTCTCTCCAAGAGACACCTTCTTCATCTATTGCCTAGTGACCAAACTCAAAATCAAGCTTTCCTCCTGGGTTATCAATTTCATGATCGAGAGTGTTGAAGATCCCACCAGTCTACCCTATGGCATGGCAATCACTCACATTCTGGAAGCTCATCAAATTTCCCTGTCCAACTATCTCTTCATGACTGTCTCTACGTCTTACAATTCTAGAGCCTTTGCTACTCTGGGATATGTGAGTGTAAAGGGCTCCTGGGTTAAAAAGCATGATAGTGAAGCAAAACATGCCCCTATAGAGCCCAAACCTTCACCCTTTGTCCCTCATCCCAGTCTTGATAGTCCTGATCTTGGTGACAAGCTTCGTGCCATTGACTCTCTACTCTCTGAAATCAAAAATCTTATCACAGCCACTCAGTCTACTATTGGTGACATTCATGCCATTTCCAAGGAAATAGGGTCTGATGTGTCCAAAATTAGAGTTGATGTTCTCAGAGTTAGGGAGAATGTTGTCAAAGCCTTCAGGGAGATTCATGACAGGTTGGATGGAGTGAGCATCTCAGCCAATGCTAGCTTTGAACAATTGAAGGAGGCCATCTGCAACACCCTTACTTATTTTCTGCGTCGTTAGTGTGGTTGTTTTAAGACAATTTGTTTTGCTCTGCTGGTTATGGGCTATGTTTTCAGCCTTTGGATAATTTATTTTTTTTGATGTGCTGTTTTTGTGGGCTGTTTTCTCCGCCATTGGATAATTCCTATAGCTGTCCTGTTTAAATGTTATATATTCTATTTAGTTTTTGGCTTGTTCCCTCTTTGATGATGCCAAAAAGGGGGAGAAAGAGTATATGTTATATCTGTACAGGTAAAGTTCTGTGGTAGGAGTCGACTCTACCATAGACTAGTCAACTGCATGAACTGAGGGAGAGTATCATGGACTAGTCAACTGCATATATTGAGGGGGAGTAAAATACAGGGAAGTCAACTGGTGTTTACACTTATATATTATTTTGTCATCATCAAAAAGGGGGAGATTGTTAGATATAGTTTTAATGATGCAAATAATATACCTCCGCAGGAAGTCAATTACAAGGAATTAAGAAGATACTACAAGATCGCTGGGGTCAATCTTGATGCTTAAGTGAAGAAATCAATCAGCAAAGATTACAATCCAATCAGCAAATCTGGATGCCTAAGGAAAGAACTCGCAAATCTGGATACCTAAGGAAAGAACTCAATCAGCAAATCAATCAGCAAAGATTAACAGCCAGCTGCGATGGAGAAAATCAAGCAAGCCTAAACTCAAGGCATGAATCAAGGCCAGCATACCCGGAAAATTGAAGATCCTGTAAAGATTGATATGCAACTAATTTCGGAAGAACCAACAATCAAGGAGCAAGCCTTCATTACATACATCTGTTAAAAGTAGGAAATCAAAGAAGAGCAACAGCTAGATGTCTTATTCTCGGAAAGAATCAATCTCTTTCCAAGGATCAAATCTTTAGGGTTGTCAAGCCTCGACCTTCATCGAAGTATTTATAGTCAGCCTTAAACCTTAGTCAGATATACTTTGATCGAACCAAAATCCCTCTCTTTTTTCTACTGCAAGCAAACATTGTACTTCACTAAGATCTGTTGTGTAACAAGTCAGAGAAAAAAGAGAGTGTAACACTGGTGAGGCATTGTATAAAAAAGAAATGAGTGTTTGAGGAACTGTGTTGTCAAGACATTTCAACTGTACTCGGAGAAACATATTTACTAAAGAGAACTCCCTTGAAACCCAAGGG
The DNA here is from genome assembly GCF_000393655.2 of Nicotiana sylvestris. Lineage (NCBI taxonomy): Eukaryota > Viridiplantae > Streptophyta > Magnoliopsida > Solanales > Solanaceae > Nicotiana > Nicotiana sylvestris. Next base: position 133,839,081 of record NC_091061.1, read on the forward strand.
GACTACACTAGGATTCACATTAAATCCGAACCAGTAAAAAATTCTGATGTCTTTAATTCCTGCATTTACTTTTTGCATCTTACTTTCTGTCATCATAACTGTTAGGTTATTATATCTAGTCGACTATTCGATAAACTAGTCAACTAGTAACCGATTAAGTTTAAAAATATACAATTCACACCCCTCTTGTACTTTCATCTGATGCTCGTACTTAACTTTTTGACAATTCAAACACCGAGCCACATATGCAACAATATCCTTCTTCATCCTCCTCCACCAATAATGTTGTTGCAAATCCTGATACATCTTAGCGGTGCCCGGATGAATAGAGTACCGGGAACTATGGGCCTCCTCTAAAATCAACTCTCGGAGCCCATCCACATTAGGCACACAAACTCGACCCTGCAGCCTTAAAACTCCATCATCTCCTAATGTAACCTGCTTGGCACCACCGTGTTGCACCGTGTCTCTAAGGACACACAAATGAGGATCATCATACTACCGATCTCGGATATGCTCCAATAAAGAAGAACGAGCGATTGTGCAACCTAATACACGGCTGGGCTCAGAAACATCCAACCTCATGAACTGATTGGCTAAAGCCTGAACATCCAAAGAAAGCGGTCTCTCACCGACTGGAATATATGCAAGACTGCCCATACTGGCTGACTTCCTACTCAAAGCATCGGCCACCACATTAGCCTTTCCCGGATGATATAAGATGGTGATATCATAGTCTTTTAATAGCTCCAACCACCTTCTCTGCCTCAAATTTAGCTCCTTCTACTTGAACAAATACTAAAGACTCTTGTGATCCGTGAACACCTCACATGCCACGCAATACAAATAATGCCTCCAAATCTTCAACACGTGAACAATGGCTGCTAACTCCAAATCATGAACCGGATAGTTCTTCTCATGAATCCTCAACTGACGCGAAGCATAAGCAATGACCTTGCCATCCTGCATCAACACCGCACCAAGTCCAATACGTGATGCATCACAATAAACTGTATATGACCCTGAACCTGTGGGCAAAACCAACACCGGCGCCGTAGTCAAGGCTGTTTTGACATTCTGAAAGCTCACCTCACACTCGTCTGACCACCTAATTTGGGCACCCTTCTGGGTCAACCTGGTCATCGCGGATGCAATATATGAAAACCCCTCCACAAACCGACAATAATAGCCTACGAAACCCAAGAAATTCCGGATCTCTGTAGCTGATGCGGGTCTAAGCCAGTTGTTGACTACCTCTATCTTCTTCGGATCTACCTAAATACCTTCTGCTGATACAACATGACACAAGAATGTAACTGAACTCAACCAGAACTCACACTTCAAAAACTTAGCATACAACTGACTCTCTCTCAAAGTCTGGAGGACCACTCTCAGATGTTGCTCGTGCTCTTCCCGGCTGCGGGAATAGATCAAAATATCATCAATGAAGACTATTACGAATGAATCCAAGTAAGGCTTGAATACTCGGTTCATCAAATCCATAAACGTTGATGGGGCATTTGTCAACCCAAATGACATCACCAAGAACTCATAATGCCAGTACCGAGTGCAGAAAGCTGTCTTACGGACATCGAATGCCCTAATCCTCAAATGACGGTACCTAGATCTCAAGTCAATCTTCGAAAATACCTTGGCACCTTGAAGCTGATCAAACAAATCATCAATCCTCGGCAATGGATACTTATTCTTGATTGTAACCTTGTTCAACTGCCGATAATCTATACACATCCTCATCGATCTGTCCTTCTTCTTAATAAACAACACTGACGCACCCCAAGGCGAGACACTAGGTCTAATAAAGCCTTTATCAAGCAAGTCTTGCAACTGCTCCTTCAACTCTTTCAACTCAGGTGGGGCCATACGATACGATAAAATAGAAATGGGCTTAGTGCCCGGAGACAAATCAATACAGAAGTAAATATCCCTGCCGGGTGGCATACCCGGTAGGTCAGAAGGAAACACCTCAGGAAACTCATGAACTATAGGCACAGAATCCATAGAAGGAACCTTAGCACTAGAATCACGAACATATGCCAAATAAGCCAAACACCTCTTCTCGACCATACGTCGAGCCTTCATATACGAGATAACCCTACAGGTAGAATGACTAGGAGTCCCTCTCCACTCTAAACGAGGTAAACCCGGCAAGGCTAAGGTCACAGTCTTGACATGACAGTCCAAGATAGCGTGGTAAGGTGATAACCAGTCCATTCCCAATATGACATCAAAATCAATCATGTCCAATAGTAAGAAATCTATTCAAGTCTCAAGTCCCCCAATCACAACTATACATGAATGATGGACACGATCTACTATAATTGAATCACCCACCGGTGTAGACACATATACAGAAGCACTCAAAGAATCATTAGGCATGACCAGATATGGTGCAAAATAAGATGACACATAGGAGTATGTAGACCCTGTATCAAATAGAACTGAAGCATCTTTACTACAAACCAGAACAGTACCTGTGATAACTGCATCGGAAGCCTCAGCCTTAGGCTTGGCTGGAAGTGCATAACATCGGGGCTGGGCCCCACCACTCTGAACTACATCTCTGGGATGGCCTCTTGCTGGCTGGCCTCCACCTCTAGCGGCCTGAGCTCCACCTCTAATACATCTACCTCCACTTATAGCACCCCTACCTCCACCTCTAGCTGGCTGAGCGGATGGTGGAACATTCGGTGCCTGAACCATGGCACGGGAACCCTGGTGCTGAGAACTGCTCGGTGGTGAAGGGTAAAATCTAGCAATATGCCTCGTGTCGCCACAAGTAAAACAGGCCCTCGGCTGCTAGGGCTGACGACCTTGAAAACTCTGAAGCAGAGGTGCACTGATAGGAGCTGGTGATGCACTATAGGATTGCTGATCAGAATACTACATGTGAGAACCACGGCCACCTGAAGCACCACGAGAAACCTGAAGTGCTGACTGAAAAGTCCTAGGAGGATGTCCTCTACTATACGAATCCCTGCCTCCAAACGATGCACCACTGAATTTTCCTGAATGACGAGGCCTCTTGTCAGACCCCTGACCACCCCCTGCGAAAGAACCATCTCAACTCTCCTGGCCACATTGGCCGCCTCCTGAAAAGAAATCTCACTCCCTGTCTCCTTAGCCATCTGCAATTGAATAGGCTGAATGAGTCCCTCAATGAACTTCCTCTCTCTCTCTCTCTCTCTTTCTCAGTGGGAAGTATAATAAGAGCATGATGGACCAAGTCAATAAATCTGGTCTCGTACTGAGTAACAGTCATAGAACCCTACTGGAGACGCTCAAACTACCTCATATAGTTCTCCCTCTGAGTAATAGGAAGAAACTTCTCCAGAAATAGCTGAGAAAACTGATCCCAAGTCAAAGCTGGTGACCCAACTGGTCTATCCAAACAATAATCTCTCCACCAAGTCTTGGCGGATCCAGATAAGCGAAAAGTAGCAAAGTCGACCCCATTGGTCTCTACTATCCCCATGTTCCTGAGAACCTTATGACATCTGTCTAAATAATCCTGGGGATCCTCAGAAGATGCAACGCTGAAAGTGGTAGTGAAGAGCTTGGTGAACCTGTCCAATCTCCATAAGGCATCAGCAGACATAGCTGCTCCATCACCGGTCTAAGCTACCATACCCGGCGGAACTACTCCAAATGGCTGAGTTGCTGGAGTCTGAAACGGGGAGCCATCTGCTCCGGAATGCGGGTAGCAAGAGTCTGGGCTCTTCCTCCAACCTAAGAGACGGCTGGTGCTACAAGAAGCAAGCTTGCCTGGGTGAAACTCTCCATAAGGCCCACAAGATGGACCAAAGCATCCTGGAGGACTGGGGTAGCAATGAACCCCTCTGGGACCTGAGTTGGGCCCAACGAAACTGCCTGGGCCGGAACCTCATCATCAAACTCAACCTGAGGCTCCACCGCTGGTGCTGCTACTCTGGGCTGAGCTCTATCCCTACCTCGGCCTCTAGCACGGCCTCGCCCTCGCCCTCTGCCCCTCGTGGAAGCTGCTTCTAGGGACTCGGGCTGCTGATCAGTGGATGAGGAAGCGTGTGTTCTCACCATCTGCAAAAGAATATCGTAGAAATTCAATTAGGATTGAGAAACCAAACCGCATGACAGGAAAGAATAGATGTAAAGTTTTTCATAACTCTGTAGACGTCTCTGTACTGATCCCTCAGACTTTACTAAGCTTGTCAGTGAATTGTGAGACCTAAGTAACCTAGAGCTCTGATACCAACTTGTCACGACCCGGATTTCCCACCCCCGGGAGTCGTGATGGCGCCTACTAGTGAAAGCTAGGCAAGCCAACCATTTAAATTATTTACCTTTTATTTATTTTAATCCTTTAGCAATTAATAATCAACATTAAATAAAACAGCGGAATTTAATAAGCGGAAGACTGAAATGTAATATTTTAATAAAGATGCTAATACAAATCCATACATAAACTACCCAGAACTTGTGTCACAATTCCACAGACTGTCTAGGAATACTACAGATAAAGGTTCGAAAGATTTATTGCAACACAGTCTCTGAAATACGTAAAAGAAACAGAATAAAAGGATGGAAGGAGATGCCAAGGCCTGCGGACGCCTGCAGGACTACCTGGGATCTCCGAATGGACTGAAGGCAGCAACTCAAAGCTATGGTCTTAAAGCTACTGTACCGGGATCTACACACAGTGCAGAGTGTAGTATCAGCACAACCGACCCCATGTGATGGTAAGTGCCTAGCCTAACCTCGGTGAAGTAGTGAAGAGGCTAGAACTAGACTACCAAATAAACTATTGCAGTTAAATCATATACAACAAAAAATAACAGCAGATAATTATAACTAAAGATGGGAGGGGAAAATATGTTGCAGGGAGTAACAGATAACAACGGAATACCAAAGAGGAATGTAAAGAAACCAAAATCCAATTACTAACAAGGATAAGGAAAACAAACACAGAATTCATTTCCATTTCATATCTTATTGCAGGCATGCAACCCGATCCCATCTCATGTATCTCATTGCAGGCGTGCAACCCGATCTCATTTCATATATCTCGTTGCGGGCGTGCAACCCGATCCCACTTCATATATCTCATTGCAGGCATTCAACCCGCTCCCATTTCATATATCGTGTTGCAGGCGTGCAACCCGCTCCTATTTTATATATCTTGTTATAGGCGTGTAACCCGCTCCCATTTCATATATCTTGTTACAGGCGTGCAACCCGCTCCAATTTCAATTCAACATGAGTCATAAAAGAATCCCAGTAAGGGAACAAGAGTGTAACAACTACATCCCGACAAGGGAGATAATATCATAAACAAAAACATCCCGCCAAGAGAGACAATGTCATAAATAATAACATCCCGGCAGAGGAGACAATGTTATAAATAATAAAATCCCGGCAAGGGAACCAACAATGATAATCATCATATTAGGCATGAATAAATCACAACGGAGTCACAACAATTACAACACTAGACTCACGGGCATGCTTGACACCGACGTATGGATACTCGTCACTATGCCTTTACATCGTACTCCACAATTAACACATAGCAAATAAGACACAACGTCTAATCCTCAAGCTAAGGTTAGACCAAACACTTACCTCAAACTTCCACGGCCAACTCAAGCCTCAAACACCGCTTTTCCTTTAGAATTCGCCTCCAAATTACTTGTATCTAGCCCAAATTAATTTAACAACATCAATAAATACTAAAGAATTCATACTCAATACTTAATTATAGGTTTTCTTGCATTTCCCCTAAAAAGTCAAAAATCGACCCCGGACCCGCTTGGTCGAAACTCGAGGTTCGGACCAAAACCCGATAACTCATTCACCCACGAGCCTAAATATGAAATTAGTTTCAAAATCCGAACCCAACACGAGGTCTAAATTCCAATTATTTAAAAAGCCCTAACTCTACCCAAATTCTTAATTTCTACCATAAAAACCCTAGATTTTTGGATGAAAATTGATAAAATGCAATGGAAAATTGAAAGGAAAAGGTTTAGAATCATATACCAATGCTTTGGGGAAGAACTTGTTCTTTGAAAATCGCCTCAATGCTATCTAGTTTTGAAAATATAAAGTTATGGACTCAATCCCGATTTTGCTATTGTTTTTAGTTCACTGGATAGGCCTTCTTTGCATTCGCGAAGGGCCTGTCGCGTTCGCGTTTAGTGGCTCACGTTTGCGGAGCTTTAGCTCCTCAAGTCTTCGAGTTCGCGGGCCAGTGGCCTCATTCGCGTAGAACAAAAACCTCTTTCCCCCTGTCCTGGCCAAAAGGCCTTCGCGTTCATGATAGCAGGTCCGCGTTCGCGAAGGGTAGCACCCCCAAGGCTTCGCGTTCGCGTCGAAGGAATTGTACTTCAGCCTGACTTACCCTTTGCGTTCGCAAGAGTCCTTTCGCGAACGCGAAGAACAAAACTCCAGAATACCATAAACTGAAAACCTGCAGCTTTTCTAAGTTTAAAAACCTTTCGAAACCTATCCGAAACTCACCCGAGCCCTCGGGGCTCCTAACAAACATGCATACTAACTCAAAAATATCATATGGATTTATTCGTACGATCAAATCTCCAAATTAACAGCTTTAACAACGAATTTAGCATCAAAATCAAAGAAAAATCCCAAGAACACTTAAGTTTCAAATTTCACAACCGAGGGTCCGATTTACGTCATTTCAAGTCCGTTTCTTACCAAATTTTACAGGCTCAACCTAAATACCATATAAGACCTGTACCGTGTTCCGGAACCAAGATATGGGCCCGAAACCATCAATTTCAAATACATTCAAATTTCCAAAAATTCTTAAAATTTCAGTTAAACAATTTTCTTCAAAAATTCATTTCTTGGGCTTGGGACCTTGGAATTCAATTCCGAGCATACGGCCATGTCCCATATTTTTCTATGGACCCTCCAGGACCGTCAAATCACGGGGCTAGATTCGGGTCCGTTTACCCAAAATGTTGACCGAAGTTAACCTAAATTCATCTTAAAAGCAAAAGTTCATTATTTTTAACAGATTTTCACATAATGGCTTTCCGGATACACGTCCGAACTGTGCACGCAAATCGAGGTGAGACAAAAGGGAGGTTTTAAGGCTTCTAAACACAGAATTTATTTATAAAATAAGTGATGACCTTTTGAGTCATCACAAAAGATTGCATCGTACCCCTTTAGAACCACAAAATTTGTATGTTGTTAAAATTCCAATAATTCTCGTTGGATTTTTGGTTGGAAAACGTTTTTTGTTGAAGCTTGCTAATCTTCTGTTGGTGTTTCATTTTTAGTAAATGAAAGAATTAGCTTTGTTGGAAGCTTGAAAATGGCTATTATTTCCAGAGATGTTAAGAAAGGTTACGTTTTTTTTGGATTGCAAAATGCTAATTCCTTTTACTTCTAAAGGTTCCTAAGGTTCTGAAGGTGAGAATTGTATATTAATTATAACAAATGATTTGTCCATATCTTTGCTACTTAATTGCCACCTAGTCCTTAGAATTACTAAGAGTCATTCTCTTAGTTGGTGGCCTTTTGCCACGTTTTGGGGGGAGAAATTAATCTTTATCTTATATTTTAATAATTTACTAGGTAATATTCCGTTACTCGGTAATTAATTAATTATCTGTATAATTAATAATTATCTCAAATTACCTAAAAATACTACTTATTTTTAATATACTTTATACATGATACTACCGTGGTTATATGGTACTTTGTATGGTACTAGTTCATAATTATCGGGTATTATCGTTCGACCCATATTTTATCCCAAATTGATCACTTTCAGCGAAACTCATTTTCTTTAATTCATGTACCCTTTATCCTTTATGACACTTACTTATTGCTTGCTATAAACAACATAAATACGTTAATCTCAAGATAATCTTATTCCCGAGTCTACGTCGATTAACTGAAGACGAAACTTATAACGTACGAAAATGTGAGATGTAACACTATAGCCTCTCGAAGATAAGTATAAACGTCTTTGTACTGATACGCAAGACTCTATTAGGTCTGCCCATAACATGTGATACCTACGTAAACCTAAAGCTCTGATACCATGTGGTCACGACCTAATTTTATTTTAAGCTGTGATGGCGCCCAGCACCGTTGCTAGGCAAGCCAACAGTGAACAATCTAGTGATATCCCATTTTAATATATTTTTCAAGTAAATAACTTCCTTAATTTAAAAGATTTAAGGGATAACAGATTTAAAATAATTAGAACAAAGGCAGCTAAATGCAGTCATAATCGTAGAAATACAACCATAAATTATAAGTCTACTAGTGTGTGCCAAGACCCGATGTCACAAGTGTATGAGCACTCTAGTAGAATATACAAAAGAATACTAATCTATTGTCTAAAATAAAATAAACAAAAAAATATAACAAAAGGAAGACTTCGGCTGCTGCAGAACGGCTCGGAAAGGCAGCTCACCGTATAGTCTCGTACCAAAAGTCAAGCGTGCGTGCACCAGATGTATCTGCCTCAGATCCTGCATATTTAAGTGCAGAAGTGTAGCGTGAGTACATTAACAACATGTACCCAGTAAGTATCAAGTCTAACCTCGAAGAAGTAGTGACGAGGGGTCGACTTTGACACTTACTATAGGCTAACAATGATATATCAAAATTATATATTAAGCATGGGTTACATGAATAATACTGAAACTCAATAACAGGAAATAGTAAATACTCCTTTCACAAATATTGAAGTCCCAAATTTATTTTCATCATTTAACAGTTTGTATCTCAAGGCATTTAAGCAATATAAATCATTAATAGTTCCAATGATTTATCATGCGCAAATCATGCCGAGGTCGTACGGCCCGATCCAACATAATATTTAAACTATGCACTGCTGAGGGTCGAACGACACGAACCATAGATGCATCTATCTACTACTAAGGCATTCGGTCGGCTCCACAAATAGAAAACATTTAAAATAAAACAAAAATTCTCATTTACAGTCAAATGTTCCATTCACAACATTCAAGTAAGTGAATTTAACCTATTACAATTCTTTTATCAATTTCCATTGTGACTGAAGCATTTAAGTTATCAAGTACGGGTGCAAATATTTCAAGTATAACATGATATGGGTCCTACACTACCCGAACAATAGCATAATTAGTAGCTATATACGGACTCTCGTCACCTCGTACGTACGTAGCCCCTACAAATAAGAGCATATGTTAATTATAATTTACCTATGGAGTTAATTCCCTCTTACAAGGTTAGAAAAGAGACTTACCTCGTCTCAAGGCCTACTTTCCGGTCCAAGGTTGTGCTCAAACCCCCAAATTTGGTGCCAAACGACTCGAAACTAGTCAAATATTATATAAATTAATCAATTTATGCTCAAGAGTTCATATCCCCGCTGTAAGCACGTGATTTTTGCCCTATATGAGAAATACTCCCAAAAAATGCAAAATAAAATGATTTTCCTTGGTGTGCAATTTTGAGTACTTTTGTGATATTTTTAGATAATTATTTGTATTTGTCTGTGTTTGCTTATTTGTTAAATTAATAAAAAATATAAAAATATGTCGCATTTTGCATGTAGGATTTAATTCTACAATTGTTAGTAATTAAATTAGTTTTACAAAAATTAAAAATTACAAAAATAGGCATCTTTTGCATTTTTAGCATTTAATGTCCAAATGAACAATTTTATGCTTAATTATTACTTAATTGCGCGTTAATTATTATTGGGAGTTAATTTGCGATTTTATAACTTAATTTAGTTCTTAATAAAAATTTAAGTATTTTTATAATTTAGTTTTAGAAAATAAAAGAAGAAAAGATAACAAAAAATACAAATAAAAATCGGATTGGGCCACTTCTTCAATTTTCAACCCCAGACCCAAACAATTGTCCACGACCCAGTCCACTTCACACGGGTCGACCCGGTCCGCCCCATTAACCCATTAACCCAACACCCCTCTTCATTCAAAAAACAAAACAAAAGAAAAAACAAAAAGAACAAAAAACCCTAAAAACCTAAAACTAACTACCCGTCCCCCTCCATCTTCTTTCTCTCCCAAAACCTTCATCCCCAAGCCATCCATGGCTGCTTTCCATGGCTGCCCTCGACCCCACTCCCTCACGTCCAAACGCCACTAACAAACAGTTCGTCTGCGTCATCACTTCGTCTTCTTCGTCCTTCGTCAAGCTCGAGTTCGAGCTCGACGTCCATGGCTGCCCTCACCCTCGTCGTCAACCGCCTTCCATGCCATAACAATCAACGACCAGTGATGGCCCAGACAGTCCGCCATGGATGCAGTCACTGCCCTGACGTCGTCACTGCCCAAACGACCTCCGTTATTGTTTCGTCCTCAGCTGCGAACAGCTCGAACAACCGAACTGCCGCCTCGCTTCGCTTGTTTCTCGTTGCTGCTTCACCATTAACAACCCCCGTCGATGCTGCGGCAACCAGCTGCTGGCTGCTCGTTTCTGCTTTGGGCTGCTAGTGTTGCCTCGTCAACAACCAAGCTCCGAGCTGCTGCTGCCGAGTTGATGCCTCACCTCCATCTTCCTCACGCAAGCAACAAACACACCCCCAGCTGCTTCTGCCTTCCACTTCATCGTCCAGTCTGCTGCTACTGTCCCGTCCAGCTTCTTCAGTTACTTCTTAATAGCGTTCGTCATCGTTGGTTCGAGCTTTGGTCGAGGCTCGTCAAGTTCGTTGTTGGTTTAGTCGTTTGTTCGTCATTTCGATCCGGTTAGTAGTTTTTGAGTCTTATTTTGTCCGTATTTTGTTTTGATATTTTCGAATCTAAAATCGGTAAATGTTTGTTTTGTTTATCGTTTGAATTAATTTTTAGTTCATGTTCATGTGTTGTTTGTTAAATTAATTTTTCAGATTTCAAATGAAAGATTAATTAGTTATTTTTCATGTTTGTTTCATGTTTGTATTGTTGTTTAAGTGAATATTTGTTAGTTTAATGTTTGTTGGATTCAAATTGAAATTTAATTAATTATTTCTTCTATTTGTTTCATGTTGTTATGTATTTTTCAGAAATTAGTAATGTTGTTTGAATCATGTGAATCCGTCATGTTTTGTTGCTTAAAAATAGATTTAATTCATGTTCATCTTTGTTTGAAGTTCATGTTTAAATCTAGTGATTTAATATGAGATTATGTTTGTCTTTGATTTGTTAATTTAGTTTGAATCATGTGTTTTGTTGTTCGTATTGTTGTGTTCTTGCTCATACATTCATGGTCTAAATTAACCAGGATTGGTTCCCGATATGGTTAATTCATTCCATTAATTTGGAGTTTGTGTTGTTCATCATGTTCATGTAAATTGTTGTTGAAGATTGTTGAGAAATTGGTCATCTTGACTATATTTTGGTTGAGTTATGATTAATTGATTGTTTAGAGCAGAGGGGTAATTTGGTAAATTGCATTGCATTCGGGGGTAGATTTGTAATTGCAATAAGGTCGGAGGGGTAGTTTGGTAATTGAACATTATTTTGATTCTTTATGTTAAGCATGGGGGACAAATATAATGGGGTGGGGTTTTTGATGTACTTGTTTAATATAATGGGGGACAAGACAAAACATAATGGGGAGGAATCTTGTACTTGTTTAATATAAACATGGGAGACAAATTGTAATGGGTTGGGAATCTTGTACTTATTTAATGTAGGCATGGGGGACAAAATTTAAAATAAAGAAGACATTTAATAGTGGGCCAAAGCATGCCATTGGGGGAATAATTTTGGGGTTGGGAATAGAAGACTTGTCTTGCTATATATAGAGTCATTCTTGACTAGAGAGTTTTAAGAAGGATTTTTGGGGGAGAGAAAAAGAGTTGAATATTATTGAGAGGATTTTTAGAGAGAGTTGACAGATTCTTTTACACTTGAGAGTTGACATACTTTTATACTTGAGAGAGTTTGTGATAGTAAAAGAGAAAGACAATTTGAACTTTCACTCGAACAATTCTGTTTGCTTTTCTTCGAGTGTTATTCAAAAGTCAGAAACTACTGCATCTCGTATCTTTTCTCTCTTCTGCTTTGACTGCGATTGTACTTTTGCACTGCTGAGTTTTCAATCTGTTACTGGGTCATTCTACTGGTTGTTACTGGTTTTGCGGTGTTGCTGAACCTGCTGTTGCCGCGTTATTACTGTTGCTGACTCCTACTTCTTTTGTTCTTGTACTGCTGTTTCCAGGTACACATTTGTACACTCTTGGCTTGAAGCGAAAAATGAAATATTAATCAGGCTCCTGTTCCTGTTGAATTCTTTTGTTTGGATCTGTGTTTGAATATTAATTTTCCTCTCTTTGTATAAAAATGTAGTCGATTAATTAATGAGTAATGAGGCTGCATATGTATGATTTCTTCATCTAATAATGCTAGTTTAAATTATTTGAAGAATAGTTAATCTGCTTTGATATTATTGTGTATCCCTCTCATGTTCTAGCATTAGTAAATAATAGAATATAAAAATGAAAGCAGTTTTTCTTTGTACAAACTCGATCGCAATTTTCCAATCGCATTAGCCGTAAACTAATAACTAATAAGTTACGTTTTCAACATGTAAATAATTAAGAGATTTTCTTTTATTTTAGAGACGAACTTAATAGAAAATATAGTCACTATAGGTTTATCCTTTAAAATAAAAATGAGACGAGTCTCGCCAAATAAATCACAAACCGCCGGGGCCCTCAATAAAATACATAACCATTGACTAGACTTTGGATTTGGCCGTTTAATGAACCTTCACGGCCTCTTCCTAAAATAACAATATGTTAGACTCTTTAGGACGCGCCTTAATAAATCTTACCTTCTTAAACTCGGGTGCACATTTATGTGACCCAAATCCAATTCTCAACGGAGTCGAAATGTGTTCTAATCACGGGTACATTGATTGTGACGTGGTTCGAGATACATTTTTATAACGTTGCAATTCTTGATAAAAATAACAGTAAATGATAAAAGCGGTTGAAAGATAAAATTTGCACATAAGTTCATATTGTATTTAAAATCAGATAAATAAGCCAAATATAACAGTTGAGCGACCGTGCTAGAACCACGGAACTCGGGAATGCCTAACACCTTCTCCCGGGTTAACAGAATTCCTTATCCGGATTTCTAGTACGCAGACTGTAATATGGAGTCATTCTTTTCCTCGATTCGGGATTAAAATTGGTGACTTGGGACACCCTAAATTTCCCAAGTGGCGACTCTGAAATAATTAAACCAATCCCGTTTCGATTGTCCTTTAATTGGAAAAACTCTCTTGCGCCCTCGCGGGTGCGAAAAAGGGAGGTGTGACACCCGCTATTAAAGTGATTACCCAACTCTAAATGTAAGATTTCTAAAATTTACCTCTGGGCCTACGTGCCCGGATTCCGAAAATGTTCGAACAAAGTTGATACCCATAACCCCACAAACTCTAATATATAATTTTTACTAAACTCCTTAACCAATTTTGTGGCCAAATCTCATTTTTATCAAAAACTTAGGTTTTCATCTAAACCCTTGATTTTCACCAATTTTTACTTGTCAATCTATCCATAATCTATGTATTTAACTCATGTTGTGTAGAAATTGCTTACCTCAAATTGCTAGGTGAAAATCCCCTTCCAAGAGATCCAAAAATTGAATTGAAAGAAAATGAGCTAAATAGTCTAAGTCTCGTAATTAATAAGTTGTGCACATGCCTCAGGTGCGACACCTGGTTCGCAAATACGACAAAACCATCGCAAATGCAAACCTGGGCTTAGGCTGCCAAAGTCGCAAATGCGACCAAGGAGTCGCAAATATAGACACTGCTGAGATTGAAAATGTGGCTGATGTGTCGCAACTGCGAACACTGCCTAGGTCGGGCTCCTTCACAATTGCGAAGCCCTTCTCGCAAATACGTGGTTCGCATTTGCGAACAAATTCTCGCATTTGCGAGACCTGCAACTGATGCCAAGAAAGACTAGAAAACTGATGTGTTTTTCATCCTTCCGAACATCTGAAGCTCACCCGAACCCTCGGCGCTCCACACCAAATACCCACACAAGTCTAACAACACCATACAAATTTGCTCGCATGATCAAAGCACTGAATTAACATCAAAAAACCACGAATCGGATGCTAAAACGCATGGATTAACTCATGCACTCAAAAACTTCTAAAAACACTTATGCGTGTCCGATCCTTATCAAATCAACTCGGAAAGATGCCAAATTTTGCGTGCGAGTCTTAAATGATATTACTCACTTACTCCAACTTCCAAAACTGGAATTCAAACCCGATATCAAAATGTCCACCCTCGGTCAAATTTTCCAAAAACTTTAAATTTTTAACTTTCGCCAATTGACCCCGAAACGACTTACGGACCTCCGAATCTACTTCCGGACATGCTCTCAAGTTCAAAATCACCATACGGAGCTATTCCCATGCTTGGATCCCAAACGGACGTCTAGAATGTATAAATCTACTTCAACCTAAACTTATGAAATTCACTCAAATGCCAACTTTCACTATTAGGCGTTGAAATGCTCACGGGTTATCCAAAACCCGATCCAAACATACGCCCAAGTCCAAAATTATCATACAAACCTATTGCAACCGTCAAATCTCGATTACGGGGTCGTTTACTCAAAGATTTGACCTAAGCCAAACTTAGCCTTTTAAGCCAACCTTAAGGAACCAAGTGTTTTGATTTCAACCCGAACCCTTCCAAATACTAAACTAACCATCCCCACAAGTCACAAAACACTAAAAGAAAGTACGAAAAGTCTTATTTAGGAGAACAAAGTTCTATAAAGCAAAACAACCAGCCAGGTCGTTACAAATTAAATCAACAAAAATTTAGTAGCTCGGTTGGTAGCCCAAGGGGTTGAAAATCTTGGGTTGCGGGATTGGTCTGTAAAGAAACAAGTATGGGATTTTGAATAGAACATTAAGCTATTGGGGTTTAGATAATTCTCTAGCATTTATTTCTATTTTATCTATTTGGGGTTCGCTAGTAGCATGTTAGGCCAACCATACTCGGGTAGGCAAACTTTAGTTTTTTTTTTCTTTTACTTGAGGTGAGAGGTCGTTCCCTTTTAGTTTATATTCAAGATAATGCCCCGTAAACTCTGTAAATATTTTTATCAGGGAAATGTCCCGAAGTGATTGTAAACGAAGGCCGAGGCGACATCACCATGGAGGCATAGTTTAGGATAGCTAGATTTAGTTTGTTAATTTATTTTCTTTTATTTACTAGGTGGGGACGACCTCGAACCTTTTTGTATTTAGCCTTTCTCGTGTGCTTTAGCCTCAATTAGAATATTTTTAATAGACAACTAGATCGAGTATGCAACTGTACTAGTTACGGGACTTGAGGAATGCCTAACACCTTATCCCCGAGTCAAATGAACCTCCTTAACTAAAATCTCTAGTGCAGATTATGTTTTAGAGTACAATATGTTTTGAAGGAATTCTTTTTAAAAATATGGCGACCTGGCACACCAAAACCAAATGTCAGGTGACGACTCTGAAAAATCCTTCGAAAAACAATCTTTTGTCACTTTTCAAATTGAAACCCTTTTAAGTTTTAAAATCACTTTTATCTATTTAAAAGGGGTTAGTGAGGTTAAAAACGGGGTGTGAAACTATTCCAATTCCCGAAATCACAATCCGAATCCGGAATCTCCAAAGTCAACTCTCGGTCAAACTTATGAACTTTTGCAAACCTTCAAATTCCAATTTTCGCCAATTTGTGCCGAAACCTTCTAGAAATATCCAAATGAAAATTCGGGCATACATCCTAGTCCAAAATCACTATCTGGACCTAACAGAACCATCAAAACTCAAGTCTGAGGTCAAATACTAAAAGGTCAAACTTGGTCAACTCTTCCAACTTAAAGCTTAACTCATGAAATTCATTCTTTCAAATCGATCCTGAATAACCTGAAAACCAAAACCGATGATTCACATAAGTCATAATACATCACACGGAACTACTCACGCCCTCAAACTACCGAGCAAAGTGCAAATGTTCAAAGCGACCGGCCAGGTCATCACAATTTTAGTGAACCTAGAAAATATGTCCTCCACTGATTATCCATCCTTCATTTGAAACATTTCATAGTCTCGAACTAGGAGATTTATCCTTATTTCTTTCACTTTGTTTGTTCCTTCATATGTGACTTCTAACTTATCCTACATTTTCTTTGTATTCTTCTCTGCTGATAGCATTGTACAATAATTTTTTTGCCTTGGCATTCACTTGAATAATGGCTGATTGTTCTTCAGTATAATAATCCAAATCAAGGGGGTCAGATGATACTATGATTTGACCGTTTGCATCCTTTTTGGCGGAATTAAAAGATTTTCCTTTTTTATCGCATGTCATACCTTAATATCATATGACATAGTATAGGTCTTCATGCACACTTTTCAGTGAGAGAAGTGCTAGCCATTGAAGTACGGGGGTCATACTTGAGATGTTCCTTCTTGAAATAGTGCTCCAACGACTGTATTTGATGCCATGATCATTTCCCAACTTGCTATTAAGCAATATTCGTGAGTAATGCTCTGATACCAATTGAAAGTACAAGAGAGGGGTGATTTGTAACCTATTTAAAAAATTTAGTTGACTAAGTATGAATTTAGTCGACTAAACATTACGCGGTAATTGATTATAGCAGAGATAAACTAAGGAAACAGAAAGGTAAAGAAGACACATCAATTTTATACTGGTTCAGTACCAGTGTGGTACGTACTCCAGTTCTCTTGGGTCATAAGGGTTCTCTTAGATCTTTAATGAATGTTTACAACAATGATGGTTTCAGTACGTTCACAACCAATGATATACAGCAAGAGTAATTCTTTCCAATACTGACACAACTATCGTTTTGTATTCTAACTCTTCCAATATTTTGTGACACTTTTAGACTCAGGAATACAGTATTTTTACTAAGAACTAGAAAGGCTTAAAAACAGATGATGTAGTTGTGTGCCTTCGGATGTTCTTCTGCTTCTTCCTTTATAGCTGGATGATTCTTCTGTTTCCTTGTCTTCTGGGATTGTATCGCAACAATTTTAGGAGACCTTTCCTTGTGAGGAATACAAATCAAAGAGAAAGACCCAAGGGTAGCCTCATGAATCTAGCTTTAAATGATAGCTAGATTCATTCTTAATCTTGACGAATTGCTTCATCCATTTCTCCTTGATTTGAGCTTTTGCAGATTCTTCTGGATTTGATCTCTAGCCGTGATTAGCTCTCTTCCCATTCTTGCGCGCTTGAGAATCTTTGACAAGGCTGACTGATTGAATTTCCTTCTTTGTTCTTTGATTGATTCATTCATTTTTCATGTAAAGCCACTACAAGAAAGAAGGCATATCGCAACAACAAATTTTGTTGCCATATATTCAATGTTGTTGCCAAAAATATCTTTGGCAACGACAAAGAAGTCGTTGCACTCCGTTGAAGTAAACACCGATGGGAAAAGTATATGCAACAACAGAAAATATTGTTGCCAAAAGGTAACTTAGCGCAACAATATATATCGTTGTCATAAGTTATTTGTCGTTGGTAAAAGGTCAATGAAGTCGTGGATTATAAAGACATGTACCAACAAAAATTATTGTTGCGACAAAATTAATTTTTTGCCAACAATATCCGTTGTTGCTAAAGAAATTGGCGGTAAAGTTAATAATCTGTTATCAAGACTTTTAACAACAACTATTATTGTGGTAATAATTACTTTATTTTTCAACATATTCTCTAGTACTACTTTGGCAACAATTTATGTGGTGTTACTAAATACACAATTCATATATTCTTTAAATTTTCACAAATACATGTAGAGATAATAAATTGTAGTTTAATTTATATATATATATATATATATATATATATATATATATATATATATATATTTATAAATAAAGCGTCTATACATAAAATTGATGCAGTGGATATACTAACTTTCAAAAGCTAAATAATCCTAAAAAGTATATCTTTACTTACAAAACAAACAAAAGTATCATATATCCAAGGTCCTTAAGTTCTATTCTAATAGTAACCCAAAAAATAAATCTTCTTCCACCAGCTTGTGCACTACATGAACCAGATGTCAGGAATGCTACTCATCCTAAAAAAAAATATAATTAGATTTTGATAAAAAGAAGCAATAAAGTACAAACGTGCAAAACGAAATAGTGGAAGCTTATTTTACTGCAACAACTTACAACAACAATAACAATATACCCAGTATAATCCCAATTTACGCAGATCTTACCCCTATCTTGTGAAGATAAAGAGGTTGTTTCCAATAGACTCTCGGCTCAGTACAACATAAGTACCACATCAATGAAAAAAAAGACAAGAAGAGACAACACCGGGAAGCCATGTAAAAGCAACACAAAAAATATCAAGATACTAAGATGACCAAAATGACTCCGTAACAAGAACCATCAACCTGAAAAGAGCTTAGTGGAAACACAACATTAACTTAAAAAGCACTCTCAGAAACATGGTTGGGAATATTAGATTAATAATGCACGACCAAGAGAAAGAAACAATCACCCACAATCTGGATTATGTGCAAAGGTAAAGTGCATCATGACTAAAAGCACTCTTGATTTAATGCTTATTTCAAACTATTTGGTATTTGGTATGGTTATCTTTTTTTCTTTTTTCATTTGCCACAGCTAGGCAAGAAGTTATATAATCCTGTTCACAAACAACTTTTGTATATTTCAAGTCATCCTCCCATAGGTATTCAGACCAAAAGTCTTCTTGAAACCAAATACTTAAGAAAAATCAATAATATATTTTAATGAGAAATAATTGCAACAACTTAAGAAAAATAGGCATGTAAGCAGTGTAAGCTTGATTAAAATACTCCCCAAAATAAAATTGCATCAGAACATGCTAAATACTCCCAAAGATACAATACTATAGTCTGAAAAAAATTTAGACAAAGATTGATTTATTCAAATAGATTCATTTGCATATACATCCAAGAAACTTCCTTTCACAAGAACTAGAATAAGTTTACTTACCATGCTATCATCCATAAGACTTGTAGGACTTGTCTCATCCGAATCATTTAAATTAGCAATCATGTCAAAAATTGCAGTAGGAAGTCCAGTCTGTTAAACATTGTACAACTAAACTTAAATATGATAAAACTTCGAAGATGCAAATTTATAACATCAAAATTATTAGAACACGTTTCCTTTCAGTAGAACACAAAATATAGTTTCTATAGATCCAAATAAATAGACAACATGTACATAAAGCATTTTATACCTTGAATATCTAATATCTCATGTAGAAATGACAAACAGATTAGTGTATGAGAACATCCATTCTTCGAAGCTATTACCATAGGATATAAGACAGAACATCATGTGTTGGACTTAGAAATATCTTTATCATAGTATTTAAAGTAAGCTGAAGTTTGTGAAAGTTCACATACTATAGCTGATATTCAGCTACAGAGCTAAAGTAAATCGGCAGCAATTTGCTTCGTATACTGATAAGCTAAGATAGTTTCTCAATCATTTAAAAAAGCTATGGGTAAAATGTCTCTTTCCTACATTCATTGTATCTGTGTACCATCTTACCAACAAGCACCAGTAGACATTTATAATAACAAAGCCCTGCCATAGATATTGAATTCAACTGCTACCTGGTTTCTCTTTTATTCTTAAGTAGTTTAATAAAATTATTTTTAGGATCAAAAGCAAGTAATTGAAACTTTAACGCCTTAAACAAATTAAATACCTCGGAACTTTGTATATGGGATACTAGTGCCATCATGCCCTGTTTTAATATTTTTTGATCACCCACCAGACGAGCTTCCATGATTTCTCGTTTTTTCCGCTCCTCCACAAGTTGATTTTCCACTTCTATTAGTTTACACTCTACATTCTCTCGTTTATGGCGTTCTTCTTCCACTAAGGAATGGTGTGCTTACTACTACTAATAGTCCATTTAATTTTGATATACTCCTAATTACCTTAAAAGCATCAGAACTGAAATAGTCCACTAAGAAATTCCATTCAGCTTCATTAACTTCTGCCGGCATGTTCTGCAAGCTTTCCTCCTTCGAAGCAAATTTCTTGAAATGATCGTGGAGTCTACTACGACGATATCAGTATAAATTATTAGCTGTTTGAAGGATAGTATCTCGATTGTGTTGTGTGTCTGGAAGTTGAAAGGTGTCCTGCACTCAAAAATACTTAAGTGAGCTTACTTAGAATATAACTTTCATTGTCTGCCAATGTGTTGAGGACCTTTCAGGTTAGCATGCCTAAAATTGGCTTACCACTAATAAGTTATAAACATACTTTATTTGTACACTTACATCATTGTTCTGGTGAATTATTCAAGTTCAAAAGTAATCTGGAATTTAGAATTTGATTATATATTATCTTAGCTACCTCAACATATAAGTAGGAGTTGAACCATCTACTTCAGTAGAAGCTGGTTCTTTGTTGTATGCTTTTCATAAGCTAAATTAATCAAATGAGACGTTAAAAAAAGTAAGTTTATAAATAAGAATTTGATAAGCTTATCAAGAAAGTGACCAATTTTCTAGAATTTATCAAGTGATCGGGAAGAAACAAAGTGAATTACCAGCATATGAGCAACAATTCTATCTTTTGCTAGATTAGGAACTTCCTTCCATTTCTTGACATCATGCCTAGAATGCTGGAGAACTTTGACGGAGAGCTCGGTAACAAAATCTTTAGCTCCAAGGCCTACTGCTACTGTTCTATCATGTGGAATAATCACCTTCAACTTTCTATTGTCACTATCTTTCCGTTTCTTTTGAACTAAAAGCCCTGTTGTCTTCCCCCTTCCCTTTCTCTTTTTTCCTTCGGCAACATAGGAAGATATTTAGGTATACAGCAAATTAAATCTATACAATCAAGAGATTTTAAAGGGCTAGAATTTTAACAAATGAAATAACTTACCTGGCTGTGAATTTGAAACTACATCGGTAGCAGATTCAGTATTACTAGAAACATGCACATTTATTGTCATGATAGGCTATAACATGTTAAAAATTATATTATTGGACATTAGCCAAATGAAAAAGTGAAGGCAGCAAAATGATAAGAAAAAAATAAGATATGTTCAGAAAAATGAGAAACAAATAAATTTACAAAGAAAAAATCACAAAAAATAAAATATAAAAGGAGTAGTAGAAAGTTAAAATTAACCATTTCGGCAGGGTGATGGATAGAAGTCGTGTGAAGAAAGCGATTGAAATAAGCAAAGTAGTCTTGTGGTATTAATGGCTGCACTTGGTTTCACAATAAACTGGGGACTCCCATTTTTTCCGGATGAAACAAAGAACAGATAAAGGCACCAATCTTTATCAGATTCAGAAAAAAAGTAGACAATAGCCCATATTGTAAATCATCAATCCCAAATATTCTCACTCTCACACCATTAATTCCCCAAAAAAAGAACGTCAAATAGCATGACCATGAAAAAAATTAAGAAAATTATATAGAAAACACTCACTATAACAACCAAGAAAAGATCAACGACATCTCATACTACAAAACAATTCAAGAAAATCCCAGTAAACAATCATTGACTAGTGATTAAGGTATCACAAATTAAGAAGAATGATACGATTAAACTAAATCAAAAGCAGAAAGCAATAGAAATTGAGAAGAAACGAAATCAAAAGCGAGAACTCACCAGATTTTGGGTTGAACACATCGGAAGAGATCAAAAAATCGAACACACAGATGCAAGAATTTAGTTTAGATAATGAAAAGAGAAAACCTAGATGCAGTGGAAACTAAAATTGAGCGCTAAAAATTTGGGAAAAAATAATAAAATAGGGAAATCTGTTTTGGCGCGTTTGTTTTGGCGGAAAACTAAAAGTGATTTACTAAATTTTTGGCCACAACTCAATGGAGTTGTTGAGAAAATTTTGTGTAATAGCAACACTAATATTTGTTATTGCCAATTATTTTTATATTTTATATTTATTATATTACTCCTAAAACAAAGTAACGAGAATCTAAAATATTTGGTAACAAGAAAAACCTTGTGGTTAAAAATTTTGTGATACAACAACAATCTAATTATGTTGTTGCCATTTATTAAACTTAGCCAACAACCATATTATTGTTGTTAAAAAGTCGTTGCTAACTTATATATATTTAAAATTTATTATATTGTTTGTTAAATATGGCAACGATATTAAAACTTTTGCTAACAAAAAAATTTTTGTGGGTAAAAATTCTATGATATAGCAACAACTAAATAAAGTTGTTGTCATTTATTGTATTTTGCAACAATATTATTGTTGTTGCAAAAAAATTGTTGCTAATTCTATACTTTCTTGTAGTGAGCAAAGTTCAAAATACACAGCCGTTGAATTGGATCTTCTTTTCTTTTATCAACATCGTTGCTTACCAAATGTGCACACAAAGAGATGTTATTAGTCAAGGTTTCTTTTAGATTATTGATCATTATGAAAACTCTAAAGTTAACAATACAATTCAATATAACATTTAAGCAAATGCTGCCAAAATCCAAAATGATCGAGTCGGTAATTCCTCCTCCGCAGACAGTATAATTTGTGAAGACGGGCAGATTTACGTTAAGGAAAGCAATATCACGTGACACCATTTTTATAGAAAATTTTTACTAAAATATACATATAAAAAATATGCAAAACACAGAGTATTAGTTATTTTTAAAATGACATTACATCCCGCAAGCGCTTATTGGCCCATTTGCTGCATTTATCTAATGATCGTCAATTTGTGCATATATATGTATTTTAAGTTTTTTAGCATTATTTTTTATTAAAAGATTAGACATCATCAAAAATTGAACTATAGACTTTTTCTAGGGTTATAATTGACTAAAATGATTGTACAAAGATATTTTTACCTACGTAATCAATGATAATGAACACTTTGAGACTTTTAGAAATACATCATTTCAACATATAAGTGAATTTAAAATTATAATTTTGATAAAAATAAAACTTCTATGTAATTTGAATTTCTTTGAGCATGCAATATGCTATTGTTGCTCTTCTCAACTCTTCATCTCTCTCGTCATCACCGCAACTCTGGTGGGTCAGCGACCCTTATAAGTTGTGTTGCAATTTTTATCATTTTTATTTCTCAGTGAAACTTTTTGAGGACATCCACTATTTCTATGAAGTAATCTATATATATATATATATATATATATATATATATAAAGGAGGGGCTTAAAAGAATGATGTGGCAATTTCTATGAGGAGCATTTCTATTTATCTCTTTTCTCCTTTTTCTTGTATTTCTCCTTTTGTTTACGCCGGTTCGGTGTGGTAAT
This sequence comes from Nicotiana sylvestris, assembly GCF_000393655.2. NCBI lineage: Eukaryota > Viridiplantae > Streptophyta > Magnoliopsida > Solanales > Solanaceae > Nicotiana > Nicotiana sylvestris. The sequence continues at coordinate 133,862,403 of NC_091061.1, forward strand.
AAAGACTCCAAAAGCCGCACGTCAAAATCCCGTAACTGCCAGAATAAAGGGCCATCACTTCCTTCCACTATTATTTTATGTTAGTTAATGCAGATTTTTTCTCCGCCCTCTCTCGAAACCGATGACACGACTTTTTTTCCACTGATAGAGAATGACTTTTCTTTCCATTCAAAATCAGAGTAAGAGTCCAGATTTTCAACCGGTAGTAATTTATATAATATAATATTGTCAAGTGATTTGTCCGTCTTTTTATTTCTTTAAATATTGACATCATTCGCAAAAATTTCAGCATATACCACTGTGGAGATCGCTCCGATTTTATATAATGTGATGAAAATGAACATACGAGATAAACTATGTACTTTATGCTTTCGTTGTGTGTTTTCATAGGTATACTAAGCGATCGAGTGCAACAAATTAAATGACTACATCTATACTGAATCTCGACACAAAAGGAGATGGTACAAAATCATTAATCACCAGCAAACACGAATGACTTATTGACTTTCTGGATGAACCGGTCAAGAATAATTTGGAAGTAAAATTTTATAAAAGTAACAAAAAAAAAACGAAAAAAGATATTGATAGATACTTTGCCGAAAAGATTGACTTTTTTATTGCTTACACTTGTATTTTACCAGCCACACAAAAACAGAAGGATCGTAGAGTAGATCACAACTTACTAACTAGTTTATTCATTCTGATGAGAGTTGAAAATAAACATATGTAGCTCAACACTCGAGTTTATCACTTTTAGCTGCTTCTAGCTATAACTTCACCTTCTTGGCTTATTTGGTGTTCACCTTGGGACATAATTACAATTTTAATTGAATGAACTTTCTTGTTTTTGTCATCGTCGCCATTCTTGGCCGTCTTTTCAAGAAGGCCATCCTCCATAACTCTTGATCTTTCTTCTTCATTTTTCTTCAATTTTCCCTTCATCCGTTGTTGTTGCACATAGAGATGAGCATAGTTTTCTCCCCTGGAACACATTGTTGATGAGGTTTATGCTAAAGGAAATGGCTAAGAGTTTCTTGTTGTAGCTTGAATCTAAAAAGCAATGAAGATTTATAGAGTAGATCTTTTGCATTTTATTTTATTTTATTTTTAATTTTAAGTGTGACACTAAATCAATGCAATTTGAATGACATGATATCTGTAGATTTGCTGTCAATAGCTGGTTCAATTACTTTTTTCTCTTTTCCAAGTAGTGAGTGCATGCATATATTTTAAATTTGTTGTTTAGAAGTGTGATGACCTGATAGGTCTATCTTATGATTTAAAATCAAATTCTGTGTTTTGAGGCCATTAAAAGCCTTATCTTATCTCTTTTCGAGTTGCGTGTACAGTCCTGGCGTGATTTCGAAAAGCTTTTGTGTTGAAAGTTGATAAAAATAAGGATTTTTGCTTAAAAACTTCATTTGAGTTGGCTTCGTTCAACATTTTTGATAAACAGACCCAGATTCATGTTTTGACAGTTCTGGTGGGTCCGTATCGGAATATGGGACCTGGGCGCATGCTCGAAATCGAATTCGGAGGTCCCTAGCCCGAGTTATGAATTTTTATTAAAATTAAAATCTTAAAAATTATTGGTTATTAAGTATTGATGTTTGATCTTGTTGGTAACGCGTCCGCATTTTAGTTCCGGAGCCTAGTACAGGTTCAATATAAATTTAAGGCATGTCTGTGAAATTTGGTAAGAAACGGAGTTGGTTTGACATGATTCGGACGACCGGTTGTGAAAATAGAAATTTTAAAGTGTTCTTGAGAATTTTCATTTGATTTGGTGCTAAATTCGTAGTTCTAGGTGTTATTTAGGCGATTTGATCGCATGAGCAAGTTCGTGTAATGTTTTAAGACTTGTGTGCATGTTTGGTTTGGAGCCCCGAGGGCTCGGATGAGTTTCGGATAGGTTACAGAGTGAAAATGGGACTTAGAACACTGTTGGTGCATCAGATTTTTGTTGCAGGCCTCAAACCTCGCAAATGCGAGGTTAAGCATCGCATTTGCGACCACTGATGGGTTCGCATTTACAATCCACTCATTGCATTTGCGAAGAGTAGCTGGGAAGGCCAGCATTCGCAATTGCGAATAATGTTTCGCATTTGAGATGGGACAGGGGAAGGCAGCCTTCGCATTTGCGAGCATTTCTTCGCTTTTGCGAAGGAAGCAGAAGTGTGAGAGACCTCGCAAATATGATGGTTTTCTCGCATTTGCGAAGATCAGGTCGCAAATGCGACATCTGCAGCTGTGTAAAACCTAACTTAGACGGGATTTTTGCTCATTTCTCAAAATTTTCAAAACAAGAAACCCTCTAGGCAAATTTCCAAAGACCATTTCTTCCCCAAATCATAGGTAAGTGATTCTTAACTAGTTTATTTCAATCTTTCACTTTATTTTATAAGATTTCAACCTAGAATCTAAGGTTTTCATGGTGAAATTGGGAATTTTTGGGTAGAAACTAGGGATTCCAAAATTTGGGGATTTAGACCTCAAATTGAGGTCAGATTCCAAAACCAATTGTATATCCGGACTCGTAGGTGAATGGGTTATCGGGTTTGAGTCCGAATTTCGGGTTTGGACCAAGCGGGCCCGGGTGTTGACTTTTTCAATAATGGCCTAAATTGAATTTTTATCGATCGTGGGAGATTCCTATGGTTTATTTTGAAACATTCAGTTGGTAATTTGATAGATATTGTTGGTTCGGAGGTGTGTTTGAAAGGCAAAGTTGTGATTGAGCTTTGAGTGGTCTTTGGAGCGAAGGTAAGGGTTGTGTCTAATCTTGACCTAAGGGAATTAGGAACCCTCAGACTTTGTGTTATGTGAATTCCATGTGAGCAGTGTATATGCAAGGTGACAAGTGCTTATACGGTGCCGACTTATATGTTTTTCTTGATTTATCGTTTTTCCTTAATTGTTTTTCCTCCTATCTTAATTGTTACATGCTCTAAATATTTTCCATGATTAATTACTACGTGTTAATCAATGTTTTCTTTTGTTAATCATGTTAGCTCTTTTCAGAGTTTCCCATTATCCCTAGTATTTGCTTAATTTGACTTGTTTGTACCATTTAACTATAAATTGCTGATTTGGTCTCGCTATGTAGTATTATTTGTGTAGATTTAACATTGAACAAGATTCCTTTTCTTGGTTCAGTTTGGTATTTATTTATCAAAAAGGCGTTGTGATTTGGCCTGTTGATTTGACTGTGTACATTGACTTTTTGGTACTAATATGGTAGGATCGGACTGCACGTCGCCGCATGTGTAATAAGGGAGGATTTATATGGTGGAATAAGGTTGAATATCTATATACGGTGGGACCGGGTTGCACGCTGCAACAGGTGGAATAATGGTGGATTGATATGATTAAATAAGGGTGAATTACGATATAGATATTGATATATGGTGGGATCAGGTTGCGTGCCGCAGCATATATATATATATATATATATATATTATCTATTGTTATTGATATTGTGTTGGTGGAATAAGGGAGAATTATGTGTTGTCTGGTGGGATCGGTTGCACGCCACACAACTTATATGTTTCTATTTCTTGAGCTGTGTTGTTTTCCGATTTTTTTATTTGAGCTGGTAGAGATTGGTAATTTTGGACGACACTGGTTTATTTTTTAGGCTGTGGTTATTATTTCCTATTGGGTGATTAATTCTGTATTGTATTTTAATTATTCTGTCATTATTATAGATTGCGTACAGGTTTTAGCGTAAGTGACCCGTCTTAGCCTCGTCACTACTTCGTCGAGGTTAGGCTCGGCAGTTACCAGTACATATGGTTGGTTGTACTGATATTGCACTCCGCATACTATGCAGATTTTGGAGACGGTCCCAGCGGTGGTTACTAGCGAGCTCGGATCAGACATTCGCAGGGACTTGAGGTACGGCTGTTCAGCGCCCGCAACTCCTGGAGTCCCCATCCTCTGTCTATTTAGCTGTGTACTTTCATTCGAAAAGCTTGTTACTTATTTCAGACCCTTATGTGTATTACTGTAGTAGTTCGTGCACTCGTGACACCAGGTTCATGGAATTGTAATAGATATTTGGCTAGTTCAACTTCCGCATTGTTACTTTAAATTTATTCAGTTACCTCAGTTCCTCTTTAATATCTGATTTAAACTGTTAAAAAAAGTAGATTGTTCTAACGTTGGCTTGCCTAGCAAGTGTAATGTTAGGCGCCATCACGGTCCTGATGGTGAAAAATCTGGATCGTGACAAGTTGGTATCAGAGCACTAGGTTACATAGGTCTTACGATTCACAAGAAAACTCAATAGTGTCTGGCGAATCGGTACGGAGATGTCCGTACTTATCTTCCGAAGGCTATGGAGTTAGGAACAGTTTCACTTCTATTCTTCTCTGTCGTGCGATTTTATTCTATCATTGCTGATTGAACTCTTCTATTCTGTTCTCTCGCAGATGATGAGAACGCGTACCACATCTTCAGTTGAGCAACAGCCAGAGCCCCCAACAGCAGCTCCTACGAGGGGAAGGGATCGAGGCCGATGTCGTGCCAGAGGCCAAGGCAGGGGCAGATCTTAGCCCCGAGCTCGAGCAACAACAACAGTGGAGCCTCAAGTAGAGTTTGATGAGGAAGTTGCATCCCAGACCATGCTTGTCGGACCAGCTCAGGTCCCGGAGGTATTCATCGCCACCCTAGTGCTTCGGGATGCTTTGGTCTGCCTAGCAGGCCTTATGGAGAGTGTTGCTCAAACCAATACATTTCCTATAGCACCAGCCATCTCTCGGGCTGGGGGAGGAGTCCAGACTCCCGCTACTCACAATCCGGAGCAGATGGCTCCCAAGTTTTAGACTCCAGTAGTCTAGCAGTGGGGGAAGTTCCGCCGGGTGTTGTACACCGGTGATGGATCAGCTATGTCTTCTGAGGCTTTGTGGAGGTTGGATAGGTTTACCAAGCTTTTCCAAGTTCACTTCAGCGGTGCATATTTAGAGGATCCCTAGGACTATTTGGACAGTTGTCATGAGGTGTTATGGAACATAGGGATAGTGGAGACCAGTGGGGTCGACTTTGCTGCATTTTATTTGTCAGGTTCAGCTAAGAAATGGTGGAGGGATTATATGTTGACCAGACTAGCGGGGTCGCCTGCTCTTACTTGGGACCAGTTCTCTTAGTTATTTTTTGAGAAGTTCCTTTCTATCACTCAGAGAGGACTATCGGAGGTCGTTCGAGCGTCTTCAACAGGGTTCTATGTCTGTCACTCAGTAAGAGACTTGATTTGTGAATCTAGCCCGTCATGCTATTCTTCTTCTTCCTACCGAGAGAGAGAGAGAGAGAGGGTGAGGAGGTTTGTTGAGGGACTTGCTCAGCCTATCAGATTGCAGATGGTTAAGGAGACTGGGAGCGAAATTTCTTTCAAGCGGTAGCCAATGTTGCCAAGCGAGTTGAGATGGTAGTAGCTCAGGGGAGTGGTCAAGGATCTAACAAGAGACCTCATCATTCAGGTGGTTTTCGTGGTGCCTCGTCTGGAGGCAGGGGTACTTTTGGTAGGGGCCATCCTCCCAGGCCATATCATTCGGCGCTTCAAACATGCCATAGTGCTTCAGGGAGTCTTGGTCATTATGTGCCTCATTCTGGGTAGCCAGCCAATAGTGCACTGCCATCTCCTATCAGTGCACCTCCTATTCAGAGTTATTAACGAGGTCAGCCAGCCCATTTGGGTCAGTCTCAGTTTCAGTAGCCACAGTACCAGGATGGATGTTTTGAGTGTGGTGGTTATGGGCATATTAGGAGGACTTGTCCGAGATTATTGGGCAGCACGCCACAGCAGAGTTCTCGTGCCATAATTCCTGCACCTGTTGCATCACCGACCGCTCATCCAGATAAAAGTAGGGGTCAGGGAGCCATAGGTAGAGGTCAAGCCGCTAGAGGTGGAGGTCAAGCCATTAGAGGTGGAGGCCAGGCCGCTAGAGGTGGAGGCCAGCCAGCAGGAGGTCGTCCTAGAGACATGGTTCAGAGTGTTGGGTCCCAGCCCCCATGTTATTCTTTTCCAGCCAGGCCGGAGGCTGAGTCATCTGATGCGGTTATCACAAATATTATTTTAGTTTGCAATAGAGATGCCTCAGTTCTATTTGATCCGGGTTCTACATATTCATACATGTCATCCTATTTTGCTTCATATTTGGTTGTGCCTCGTGATTCTTTGAGTGCTCCTGTATATATGTCTACCCTTGTGGCCTGTGGGAGATTCTATTGTTGTACATTGTGTCTATCGTTCGTGTGTGGTTACTATTGGAGGTCTTCAGACTAGCGTAGATCTTCTGCTTCTCAATATGGTTGATTTTGATGTCATTTTGGGTAATGATTGGTTGCCACCTTATCATGCTATATTGGATTGTCACGCCAAGACGGTGACCTTAGCCTTGCCAGGGTTGCTTCGATTAGAGTGGAGGGGGACCCCTGACCATTCTACCAGCAGGATTATCTCTTATATGAAGGCTCGACACATGGTCAAGAAGGGGTTTCGAGCTTATTTGGGTTATCTTCATGATCTAGTGTGGAGATTTTTACTATGGATTCTGTTCCCATTGTTCGTGAGTTTCCTGAGGTGTTTCCTGCAGATCTGTCGAGGATGCCACCCGATAGAGATATTGACTTCTGTATTGATTTGGCTGCGGGCACTCAACCCATTTGTATTCCGCCATATCGTAAGGCCCCGCCAGAGTTGAAAGAATTGAAGGAGCGGTTGCAAGATTTGCTTGATAAGGGCTTTATTAGACCTAGTGTCTCGCCCTAGGGTGCGCCTATGTTGTTTGTGAAAAATAAGAATGGGTTGATGAGGATGTGCATAGATTATTAGCAGTTGAACAAAGTCACCATCAAGAACAAGTATCCATTGCCGAGGATTGATGACTTATTTGACCAGCTTCAGGGTGCCAAGGTGTTTTCAAAGATCGATTTGAGGTTTACTACCATCAATTGAGGATTAGGGCATCCGATTTCCCTAAGATAGCTTTTCGGACTCGGTATGAGCATTATGAGTTTCTAGTGATATCATTTAAGCTAACAAATGTCTTGCCAGCATTTATGGATTTGATGAACCGAGTGTTCAAGCCTTATCTGGATTCCTTTATGATTGTCTTTATTGATGATATCTTGATCTACTCCCGTAGTCGAGAGGAACATCAGCAGCATCTTCGGATTGCTCTTCAGACTCTAAGGGATAGTCAGTTATATGTTAAGTTTTCAAAATGCGAGTTTTGGTTGAGTTCAGTTGCTTTCTTGAGTCACGTTGTATCAGCAGAGGGTATTCAGGTGAATCCTAAGAAGATTGAGGCAGTGAAGAACTGGTCGAGACCCGCATCAACTACAAAGATCCGGAGTTTCTTGGGATTGGCGGGTTATTACCATCGATTTTTAGAGGGGTTTTTATCTATAGCAGCCCCGTTGACTAGGTTGACCCAGAAGGGTGCCCCGTTCAGATCGTCAAACGAGTGTGAAGCGAGCTTTCAGAAGCTCAAGACTGCTTTGACTATGGCGCCAGTGTTGGTGTTGCCTACAGGATCAGGGCCTTATACAGTATATTGTGATGCATCTCATATTGGACTTGGTGCGGTATTAATGCAGGGTTATTGCATATGCTTTGCCGCAGCTCACGAGACGAATTACCCTGTTCACGACTTAGAGTTGGCAACCATCGTTATGCGCTGAAGATTTGGAGGCACTATCTTTATGGCGTGTCGTGTAAGGTGTTCATGGATCATCGAAATTTGCACTATTTGTTCAAGCAAAAGGAGCTCAATTTGCGGCAAAGGAGGTGGTTAGAGCTATTGAAAGACTATGATATCACCATCTTGTATCATCCCGGGAAGGCCAATGTGGTGCTTAGTGCTTTGAATATGAAGTCAACTAGTATGGGCAACCTTGCGTACATTCTAATTGGTGAGAGACCGCTTGCATTAGATGTTCAGGCTTTGGCCAATCAGTTCGTAAGGTTGGATATTTCTTAGCACAGTCATGTTCTAGCTTGTACGGTCGCTCGGTCCTCATTGTTTGAGTGCATCAGGGAGTGGGAGTATGATGAACCTTATTTACTTGTCCTTAGGGACACAGTGTGGCACGGAGATGCCAAGAAGGTTATGGTTGGATATGATGGAATTTTGAGGATGTAGGGTCGTGTTTGTGTGCCTAATGTGGATGGACTTCGTGAGTTGATTCTAGAGGAGGCCCACAGTTCCCGGTATTCTATTCATCTGGGTACTGCGGAGATGTATCAGGACTTGCAGAAGTATTATTGGTGGAGGAGAATGAAGAAAGATATAGTAGCATATGTGGCTCGGTGTCTAAATTGTAAGCAAGTAAAGTACGAGCATCAGAGACCCGGTGGTTTGCTTTAGAAGATAGAGATTCCTGAGTGGAAGTGGGAGCGTATCACTATAGATTTTGTTGTTAGACTTCCACGGACTCAGAGGAAGTTCGATGCAGTTTGGGTTATTGTGGACAGATTAACCAAGTCAGCGTATTTCATTCCGATGGCAATTTCCTATTCTTTAGAGCGGTTGGCAGAGATTTCTATCCGTGAGATCGTTCATCTTCATGGTGTGCCCATGTATATCATTTCTGATCAAGGTACACAGTTCACCTTGCATTTCTTGAGGCTAGTACAACGTGAGTTAGGCATGCAGGTTGAGTTGAGCACACCATTCCATCCTTAGACGGACGGACAGTCTGAGCGCACTATTCAGATACTAGAGGATATGCTCTATGCCTGTGTTATTGACTTCGGAGGCTCTTGGGATCAGTTCTTGCCACTTGTAAAGTTTGCCTACAACAACAGCTACCAGTCAAGCATTCAAATGGCTCCCTATGAGGCATTATATGGTAGACTATGTCGATCGCCAATTGAATTGTTTGAGCCGGAGGAGGCTCGGTTATTGGGTATAGATTTGGTACAAGATGCTTTGGATAAGGTTAAGATCATCCAGGATAGACTTCGCGTAGCTCAGTCCAGGCAGAAGAGTTATGCTGACCGTAAGGTCCGTGATGTTGCATTCACGGTCGGCAAGTTGAGCCCTAGATACATCGGGCCTTTTGAGATTTTTGATCGAGTCGGAGATGTGGCTTACAGACTTGCATTGCCACATGTTTTATCAACGGTCTATCTAGTATTCCATGTGTCCATGCTTCGGAAGTATCACGGCGATCCATCTCATGTGTTAGACTTCAACACTGTTCGGTTGGACAAGGATTTGACCTACGAGGAAGAGCTGGTAGCTATTCTAGACTGGCAGGTTCGTCAATTAAGATCGAAGAGTTATCCTTCAGTTTGAGTCCAGTGGAGAGGTCAGCCTGTTGAGGAAGCTACCTGGGAGTCTGAGTCCGATATGCGGAGTAGATATCCCTACCTTTTTCCCAGATCAAGTACTTTTCTATGTCCGTTCGAGGACGAACTATTATTTTAGAGGTGGAAAATGTGATGACCCGATAGGTCATCTTATTATTTAAAACCAAATTTTGTGTTCCTAGGCCTTTAAAAACCTCTTCTTATCCCTCCTTGATTTGCTTGCGTAGTCCGGACATGATTCCAGAAAGCTTTTGTGTTGAAAGTTGATAAAAAAGAATTTTTGCTTAAAAACTTCATTTTGAGTTGACTTCGGTCAATATTTTTGGTAAACGGACTTGGATTTGTATTTTGACAGTCTCGGTGGGTCCGTATCAAAATATGGGACCTGGGCATATGCCCGGAATAGGATTCGGAGGTCCCTAGCCCGAGTTATGAATTATTTTAAAAGATTGAAATCTGAAACATTATTGGCTTTTTAAGGAAAGTATTGATGTTTGATATTGTTGGTATTGGGTCCATATTTTGATTCTGGATCCCGGTACAGGTTCAATATAATATTTAAGGCATGTATGTGAAATTTTGTGTGAAACAGAGTTGGTTTGACGTGATTCAAACGACCGGTTGTGAAAATAGAAATTTCAAAGTGTTCATGAGAATTTCATTTGATCTGGTGCTAAATTCATAGTTCTAGGTGTTATTTTGGCTATTTGATTGCATGAGCAAGTTCGTGTGATGTTTTAAGACTTGTGTGCATGTTTGGTTTGGAGCCCCGAGGGCTCGAGTGAATTTTGGATAGGCTACGGAGTGAAAATGGGACTTAGAACAGTGCTGGTGCATCAGATTTTTGTTGCAGGCCTCAGACCTCGCAAATGCGGAGTTAAGCATCGCATTTGCAACCACTGTTGGGGTTCTCATTTGCAATCCACTCATCGCATTTGCGAAGAGTGGATGGGAAGGCCAGCATTCGCAATTGCGAACAATGTTTCGCATTTGAGATGGGGATAGGGAGAAGGCAGCCTTCGCATTGCGATCATTTGATCGCATTTGCGATCAGCTCAGCTCGCAATTGCGAGCATTTTTTCGCTTTTGCGCAGGAAGAAGAAGTGTGAGAGACATCGCAAATGCGATGCTTTTCTCGCATTTGCGAGCTTCGCAATTGCGAAGTTCAGGTCGCAAATACGACATCTGCAGCTGTGTAAAACCTAACTTAGAGGGGAGTTTTGCTTATTTCTCAAAATATTTCAAAACAAGAAACCCTCTAGGCGATTTTCCAAAGACCATTTCTTCCCCAAATCATAGGTAAGTGATTCTTAACTAGCTTCTTTCAATATTTCACTTCATTTTACAAGATTTTAACCTAGAATCTAAGGTTTTCATGATGGAATTGGGATTTTGGGTAGAAACTAGGGATTTCAAAATTTGGGGATTTAGACCTCAAATTGAGATAAGGTTCTAAAACTAATTGTATATCCGGGCTCAGGAGTGAATGGGTAATTGGGTTTTGGTCCGAATTTCGGGTTTGGACCGAGCAGGCCCGGGTGTTGACTTTTTCAATAATGGCCTAAATTGAATTCTTATCGATCGTGGGAGATTCCTAAGGGAGTATTTTGAATTATTTGGTTAGTAATTTGCTAAATATTGTTGGTTTAGAGGCGTGTTTGAAAGGCAAAGTTGTGACTGAGCTTTGAGGGGACCTTTGGAGCAAGGTAAGTATTGTGTGTAACCTTTACTTGAGGGAATTAGGAACCCTCGGACTTTGTGTTAAGTGAATTCCATGTGAGCGGTGTATATGCAAGGTGACGAGTGATTATACATCGCCGAATTATCTGTTTTTCCTTGATTTATAGTTTTTCCTTAATTGTTTCTCCTCCTATCGTAATTGTTACATGCTCTAAATGTTTTTCATCCTTAATTGCTATGTCTTAATCAATGTTTTCTTTTGTTAATCATGTTAGCTCTTTTCATAATTTCTCCTAATCCCTGCTATTTGCTTAATTTGACTTGTTTGTACCTTTTAACTGTAAATTACTGGTTTGGTCTTGCTGTGTAGTATTATTTGTGTAGATTCTATATTGAACAAGGTTCCTTTTCTTGGTTCAGTTTGGTATTTATTTATCGTAAAGGCCTTGTGATTTAGCTTGTTGATTTGACTGTGTACATTGACTGTTTGGTACTGATATGGTGGGATCGGGCTGCACGCCACAGCAGGTGTAATAAGGGAGGATTGATATGGTGAAATAATGGTGAATATGTATGTACGATAGGATCGGTTTGCACGCCGCAACAAGTGGAATAAAGGTGGATTGATATGGTGAAATAAGGGTGAATTACGATATGGATATTAATATTTGGTGGGATCGGGTTATATATATATATTATTTACTGTTATTGATATTGTGTTGGTGGAATAAGGGAGGATTATGTGATGTCTGGTGGGATTGGGTTGTGCGCCGTAACAACCTATATGTTTTTATTTCTTGAGCTGCATTGTTTTTCGGTATTTTTATTTGAGATGGTAGAGATTGGTAATTTTGGATGACACCGGTTTATTTTCGAGGTTGTGGTTATCATTTCCTGTTGGCTGTTTAATTCTGTACTGTAGTTCAATTATTCTGTCATTCTTATAGACTGTGTACAGGTTTTAGGGTAGGTGACCCGTCTTATCCCCGTTACTACTTCGTCGAGGTTAGGTTCGGCATTTACCAATATATTGGGTCGGTTGTACTGATACTGCACTTTGCACACTGTGCAGATTTTGGAGACGGTCCCAGTGGTGGTTGCTAGCGAGCTCGGATCAGACATTCGCAGAGACTTGAGTTACGGCTGTTCAGCGCCCGCAGCTCTCAGAGTCCCCATCCTCTGTTTATTTAGCTATGCACTTTCATTCCAACATCTTGTTACTTATTTCAGACTCTTATGTGTATTACTCTAGTAGATCGTGCCCTCATGACACCAGGTTCGGGGAATTGTAATAGATATTTGGCTAGTTCAACTTCTGCAATATTACTTTAAATTTATTCAGTTACCTCAGTTCTTCTTTAATATCCGATTTAAAATATTAAAAAAAGTAGATTGTTCTAACGTTAGCTTGCCTAGCAAGTGTAATATTAAGCACCATCACGATCCCGATGGTGGGAAATCCGGGTCGTGACAAAAAAATATGAAAATCCTTTACAATCTTTTGATATTGTGCATTTATTTCTTCGTCAAATAAAGAGTGCATGCTTGTATTCCAATCTATTGTTTGAAAATTTATATTAGGTTTTCACATGCGTATATATCAATAGATTGGTGAAGTATGGTCATATGAAAATATCTTTGTATTTGATTTTTTATATTTTTCTCTATTACACGTATGATACTAAATTAATATAGTTTGCATGATTTACATATGCAAAATATATGACGCTTTTTGAAGTGGCCTTTAACTTTTTGTCCCCGCTTGTCCTATGGGCAAAACTTCTTATTGAAAACTTGCAAAAACCACTAAATGTTATGCAATTAGAAGGCCGTCATATATTTTTCTTAATCTTCCTTCTTTAGTTTTCTATATTTTTCTTAATCTTTCTTCTTTAATTTTCTTCAAGGTTTCGTTCATGCGTTGTTATTATATGTAGAGATGAGCATAGTTTGCTCCCATGCATGGAACACATGGTTGAAGAGGTTTATTCTAAAAAAGTGGCTAAGTGTTATTTGTTGTAGCTTGAATCAGAGAAAAGCTACGGAGATGTATAGAGTAAATCTTTGCATTTGAATACTATTTTTTTGAAGTCTGACACTAAACAAATGCAGTTTGAATGACGGACATCTGTAGATTTATTGTCAACCTCTGGTTCAATTATCTTTTTCCTTTTCCAAGTAGAGAGTGCATGCATGCACTCCAAATCCGTTGTCTAAAAAGGATGAAAACCCTAATATCACGATCCAAAATTAATCCGGTCGTGATAGCGCTTATCATGAAACTAGGCAAGCCGACCCACTCCCAAACAATTCGATATTTCATTTAAAGATAAGTAATAGCCTTTTTCATACTAAAAATTTCGTAAAAAGAGATTAATTCAAAAGCCAAAATGCAGAAATAAAAGCCCGACCTCGGGTGTCACTAAGTCATGAGCAAATAATACAACTGTTCTGAAATATAGCAAGACTAACACAGTCTGAGAGTAACCAAAATACACTAAAAGGAAGATAAAGAAGGAGAAAGGCAGGACTGCGATCGCCAGGGAGCTACCTCGCAATCTCTGATGAAAATCCGCGACTGGAATAGTCAACAACCGCTACTGTGGCTTGAGATACCTGGATATACACACAAGGTGTAGGGGGTAACATGAGTACACCAACTCAGTAAGTAACAAGTCCAAACTATGGACTGATAGGTAGTGACGAACTTAGTCTCAACAAGTAAACACAATTAAACTGTACAATAAAGTAGGCATGCTTGCAATTCACGTAAATGCAAATCTGAACAATGTGAAGTATAAAGCTCAGCTAATCTCAACGTGCCAATGCACAGAATGCATGAAAATGTACCATGTATCTCCACTCTCAAGTACTCAACCACTCGGTACAATATATGGCTATCCGGCCTAGGGAAGATCCATCTCGGAATATATAGACATCACCGACAACCGTCACTCAGTACCGAGGAAGGCCATTCCAGCAATACTTCGGACAAAATCCATGTCCAGAGAAGATCCGTCCCTCAATAATATCAACTGCACTCACTGAGGGTGTGTTACAAACTCCGGAGGGGATCCTACAGCCCAAGTCCTATCATAATCATCAACATTACCGCTGCGGTGTGTAGCCCAATCCCATAACTGTCACTCATAATTATGCTCTCGGCCTCACTTAGTCATCACTCTCCAGTCTCACACACGTGCTCACAATACCATAAAAACTAGCCCGGAACAATGATATGATGTGTCAAATAATAATAACCGAGACTGAGACATGATATGATATGCATGAATAAGAATGAATATAGAATATCAATGAAACTAATAAGATGATAACAAGAAACGACCACTCGGGTCTCAACAGTATCGGCGTGAAGCCCTAACATGATATCTAGTATGATTTACAGCTCATTTACTTAATCACATGATAGAAACACGGATATCAGCAAGAAAGAGTCACTCAGCGGTGCCATGGAATGAACCAGGCCATAATCTCACAGTGCACGCCCGCACGCCCGTCACTTGGCATGTGCGTCATCTCAACACTAATCACATAACACATAGTTCGGGGTTTCGAACCCTCAAAATCAAGTTTGGAAGCATTACTTACCTCAAACCAAGCCAAATCCAACTTCGCTATGCCCTTGCCTCTGGAATCAGCCTCCAAACATTCTGAATTTAACCAAAAGCAATACAATGCAATCAATATAGGCCAAGGAACCAATTCCACATGAAAAACTATCAATTTAGACCAAAATTCCAAAATTCACCTAAACTCGGCCCCCGAGCCCACGTCTCGGAATCCGACAAAAATTACAAAACTAGAAAGCCTTTTCACTCACGAGTCCATACAAACAAGTTTATAAAAATCCGACTTCATTTGACCCCTCAAAACCACAATCAAACTCTCCAAACATCCCAAGCCCTAACCCCTTATTTTCACCCCTAATCTTCACTAATTACATGATTAAACAACGAAAAATCATCACATATATAAGTATTAGGGCTCAAGCCACTTCCTTACTGATAAACCTTGAATTCATCCTCAATATCGCTCTCAAAGCTCCAAAGCCGACTAAAAATGGTGAAAAATAAACTAAAATTCGCAAAGTCCGCCTTTTATACATTCTACTCAGAACTTCCGCATTTGCGGTCCTTATGTCGTTTCTGCGATGCCGCACCTGTGGAAAATCTATCGCAGGTGCAGTTCCCACTTAAATCCTCAGAATTCACTTCTACGGTCCAATTCTCGCACCTGCGGCTCCCAACCGAGCTCAGCCTTGGCCACATCTGCGGCCCCTTCTCCGTTTCTATGGGCTCACACCTGCGGTTCCCACTCCCAGGTATGGTTATGACAGTTGAGTTCAATCTTCAGCATTCCTCAAATTCCAACCTTGTTCCGTCAATCACCCAAAATCAACCTGAGGACCTCTACCAAACATACCAATAAGTCCAATATCAACATACGAACTTATTCGAACCTTCGGCACACTCAAAACAATATCAAAACACCAAATTACCCTCGGATTCAAGCCTAAGAACTTCTAAACTTTTAAATTCTGCAAACGATGCCAAAACTAATCAAATCACCTCCGAATGACCTGAAATGACACTTCGGACTTACTCCAACTTCCGGAATTCCATTCCAACCCCGATATCAAAATTTCCACTGCCGACCGAAAGTCGCAAAATTTCCAATTTCGTCAATTCAAGCCTAATTCTACCACGGACCTCCAAACCACATTCCGGACACTCCCAAGTCCAAAATCACCTAACGGAGCTAACCGAACCATCAGAATTCACATCCGAGATTGTTTACGGATAAGTCAACATTCGGTGAACTTTTCCAACTTAAACTTCTAAATAGGAGACTAAGTGTCTCATCCCACAACGAAACCACTCCGGACCCGAACCAACTAACACAATACGATGAAATACAGCTGAGGAACACATAAGAGAGCAGAAATGGGGGAAATGGGGCTATAACTCATGAATTGACCTGCCGGGTCGTTACATCCTCCCCCTCCTAAACAAACATTCGTCCTCGAATGAGTCTAGAAACACACCTAAAGCCTCAAATAGGTGTGGATATCTGCTCCGCATGGCCCGCTCGGTCTCCCAAGTAGCCTCCTCGACGGGCCGACCTTTCCACTGCACTTTCACTGAATTTATATCCTTTGATCTCAACTTTCGAACCTGCCGCTCCAAAATAGCCACTAGCTCCACATCATAAGTCAAATCACCAACTAACTGAACCGTGCTGAAATCCAAGACATGAGACGGATCTCTAATATACTTCTGGAGCATAGAAACATGAAATACTGGATGCACCCCCGACAAGCTAGGTGACAGAGCAAGCTCATAAGCCACTTCCACAATCCTCCGAAGCACCTTAAAAGGCCTAATGAACCGAGGGCTCAACTTGCCCTTCTTCCCAAATCTCATAACACCCTTTATGGGTGAAACCTTTAGTAGAACCTTCTCCCAACCATATAAGACACATCACGAACCTTTCTGTCAGCATAACTCTTTTGCCTTGACTGCGTTGTACGAAGCTGCTCCTGAATCACTTTCACCTTGTCCAGTGCATTCTGAACCAAGTCTGTACCCAAAAGCCTAGCCTCGCCTGGCTTAAACCAACCTATTGGAGATCTACACCGTCTCCAATATAAAGCCTCATACGGAGTCATCTGAATACTCGACTGATAACTGTTGTTGTAAGCAAATTCCGTGACTGGTAGAAACTGGTCCCGTGAACCCCCAAAATCAATGACACAAACGCGTAACATGTCCTCCAATATCTGAATAGTGCGCTCGGACTATCTGTCCGTCTGAGGGTGAAAAGTTGTGCTCAACTCAACCTGAGTACCCAACTCTCGCTGCACGACCCTCCAAAACTGCGATGTAAACTGAGTTCCTCTATCTGAAATGATGGAAACTAGGATACTATGCAGGCGAACTATCTCTGATATAAATCTCAGCCAGGAATAAAGTGCGGACTTGGTCAGCCGATTCACAATCACTCAAATAGCATCGAACATCCTCAAAGTCCGTGGGAGTCCAACTACGAAATCCATGGTGATCCGCTCCCACTTCCACTCCGAAATCTCTATCTTCCGAAGCAAGCCACCCAGTCTCTGATGCTCATATTTCCTGCTGACAATTGAGACACCGAGCTACAAACCCCACTATATCTTTCTTCATTCTCCTCCACCAATAGTTTTGTCTCAAATCCTAGTACATCTTCTCGGCACCCGGATGAATGGAATATCATGAGCTATGGGCCTCCTCCAGAATCAACTCCCGAAGCCCATCTACATTGGGCACACATATCCGGCCCTGCATCCTCAATACCCCGTCATCACTAATAGTTGCATCTCTGGCATCATCATGCAGAACCTTATGCTTGAGGACAACAAATGAAGATCAACATACTACCGCTCTCTGATACGATCAAACAAGGAAGACCGAGAAACCACACAAGTTAGGATCCGACTAGGCTCCGAAATATCCAACCTTACAAACCGATTGGCCAAAGCCTGAATATCAACCGCAAGAGGTCTCTCCCCAATAAGAATAAATGCAAGACTGCCCATACTCACCACCTTCCTACTCAAGGCATCGGCCACTACATTGCCCTTTTCCGGATGGTACAAAATAGTAATATCATAGTCCTTTAGCAGCTCTAACCATCTCTACTGCCTCAAATTGAGATCTTTCTGTTTGAACAAGTGTTGGAGGCTACGATGATCAGTAAACACCTCACAAGACACATCACAGAGACAATGCCTCCAAATCTTCAACGCAAGAACAATGGCAGCCAACTCCAAATCATGGGCAGAGTTGTTCTTCTCATGGGGTTTCAACTGACGAGAAGCATAAGCAATCACTCTACCCTCCTACATCAACACACACCCAATGCCGACCCAAGAAGTATCACAATATACCGTATAAGAACCTGAAGTTGATGGCAAAACTAACACTAGAGTTGTGGTCAAGGCAGTTTTGAGCTTTTGAAAGCTCGCCTCACACTCATCCGACCACCTAAAAGGAGCACCCTTTTGGGTCAATTTGGTCAAAGGTGATGCAATAAATGAAAATCCCTGAACAAACCGACAGTAATAACCCGCCAAACCAAGAAAACTACAAATCTCTATGGCTGAGGTTTGTCTGGGCCAACTCTGAATGGCCTCTATCTTCTTCGGATCCACTTGAATACCCTTAACGGACACCACGTTCCCAAGAAACCCATTGAACTGAGCCAAAACTCACACTTGGAGAACTTGGCATAAAACCTCTCCTCCCTCAATTGCAATACAAATCTCAAATGCTCGGCGTACTCCTCCTGGCTATGAGAGTATACCAGGATATCATCAATGAATACAATCACAAATGAGTCGAGATAAGGCCGAAACATGTTTTTCATCAAATGCATGAACGATGATGGGGCATTGGTCAGCCGAAAAGACATAACAAGGAACTCATAATGACAATATCGGGTCCTGAAAGTTATCTTAAGAATGTCTGAGTCCCTAATCTTCAACTGGTGATACCCTGACCTGAGATAAATCTTGGAAAACACCCTTACTCCCTGAAACTGGTCAAATAAATCATCAATACGATGCAAATGATACTTGTTCTTGATTGTGACTTTGTTCAACTGCCTGTAATCAATGCACATCCTCATCGTGCCATCCTTCTTCTTCACAAATAGAACAGGCGCACCCTAAGGTGACACACTAGGCCGAATGAATCCCTTATCATGGAGTTCTTGAAGTTGCTCCTTCAATTCCTTTAACACCCTTCTTCATGATTTAGAAGACTCAGAGAGGAGATGGGTTTCGGCACAGTTTATACACAGTTCACGTAATATCAAAGCGGTAAAAGCAGCATTTAGCACATTAGGCTCAATCATGTAAAAATCAGATAAAACCAAATATAACAATTTATATGAGCTCGAATTTCTAACCCTGAACCACTGGTTCTGGGTTAAGTCCCCAGCAGAGTCGCCAGAGCTGTCACACCTCCTTTTTCCGGCACCGCGAGGTGCGTAGGGAGTTTTTTCCAATTAAAGGACAGTCGAAACGGGATTGGTTTAATTATTTCAGAGTCGCCACTTGGGAGATTTAGGGTGTCCCAAGTCACCAATTTTAATCCCGAATCGAGGAAAAGAATGACTCTATATTACAGTCTGCGTACCAGAAATCCGGATAAGGAATTCTGTTAACCCGGGAGAAGGTGTTAGGCATTCCCGAGTTCCGTGGTTCTAGCACGGTCGCTCAATTGTTATATTCGGCTTGATTATCTGATTTTATACAAGTATGAACTTATGTGCAAATTTTAACTTTTAACCGCTTTATTATTATTGTTTTTACAAGAATGTGAACATCGCTTAAAACACGTCTTTGGACTGCGTCACATGAAATGCACCCACAATCCGGAACGCATTTTATTTGATGTTTTGAGATTTGGATTTGGGTCGCATGAAATGCACACCCGAGCTTAAGAAAGTAAATTATTAAACACGCGCCTAAAGAGACTATCGCGTTATTATTTTTGCGGAGGCCGTGAAATTCGCTAAACGGCCCTCCTGAATTCTAAGTAATTTTAAACAAGTATTTATTGAGGGCCCCGCAATTCGTGTTGTTATTCGGCGAGGCTCATCTCATTCTTATTTTTTAAAAGGAATTTGCAACGTCATGGAAATGCATCTCATACCGCGTCACAGTCAATGTACCCGTGATTAAAGACACATTTCGATTTCGTTGAGATTTGGATTTGGGTCACACAAATGTGCACCCGAGTTTAGGGAGTTAACATTATTAAAGGCGCGCCTAAAGCAACTAGCGCATTATTATTTTTTGGTAGGGCCGTGAAATTTGCTAAAACGGCCCGTCCCGGAATCTAAGTATTTAATACATATATTTTGCGAGGGCCTCGCAATCTGTACATTTTATTTGGCGAAGCTAGCCTCGTTTTTTTTTATATATTTTTTTTTTTATTTTTTTTTTATTTTTTTTTTTAAAAAAAGGACAAGGCTAAAATGACTACATTTCTTTACTACTTCGCGAGGCCATGGGTTGTAGGTTAAACTTATTTGATGAAACGAATATCTTTCCGCGGGATTAGATTACTACTATGATTTTAACATTACTACTACACGTACAAACAACTATTAAGACAAACATTTAGATAACAATAATCTGAGCGTGAAGAAACAAAATGCCGAATAACTACTAAACATGACGAAACAAAGGAAATGCATTCATGACCAAATTTCAATATCATACGGAGTTAATTAACAAGAAATAGTGATTTACAAACATCATATGAATATGTCTCGCTCATTTGCATACTATTCGCATGAACTAGGATTGTATTTCAACAAACACATATATATATTACTAACATAAAACATGAAGGACACGGGCAGGGATACCTACTTGCGATCGACGTCCGGTGCGTTGGACCTGCGACGAAACCTCGGACAATAACCTCGACGTACCGAACCTCGACGGAAAACAGAAAACTCGGCAAGGCGGGATCGCAGCGACCCACAACTGCTCGCGAAACGCAGTTACGACTGCTTGGAGATTGATGACCTTGGACTGAAAATGGTGGACTTGACGACGGGGAAAACTGTTGGTCGTGGTGTTGGGTTGTGGTGAGGAGCTGGTGGGTTCGGACGTGTGGGCGTAGGGTTTTTGTTCTACTTTCTTCAGGAAGAAGGAGCAGGAACAGTGGCCGACGATGAGGAGTGGTCGTGGTCGACGGAACTGGGCAGCAAGTTATGGAGGTCGACGGACTGGAGAAGTGGTCGTTTGGATGACGGGGTGTGGTGGTGCGACTGGTTCAGACGTGAGGGAAGCTGGGGAAGGTGATGGTTTGTAGGTGGTCGTCCTTGCTGCGACAGTAGGGGTCGTTAATGGTGGTTTACCGGAGGTTTTGGACGCGAGGGTTTTGGGGTCGTTGGTTATGGCGTTTGGACGGTGGGGTTGCGGGCAGCATGGTGGTGGTGTTGAGGCGGAGAGGAGGATGACGGGGTGGTGTTTGGTGATGGTTTTGTGGTGGTCGTGCTTGGTGTTGATGGAGGAGCTGCTAGGGCCGCTGGAGTTTTCTTCTTCTTCTCCTTTTAAGAAGAAAGAGGAACAGTAGTATATGTTTCAAAAAAATTCCACCGTCCGTTTTTTGTTGGTCCCCTTCCTCCTGTCCGTTTCTTCTTTCTTTTCCATTTTTCAAAGTCCTTTTCGTTGGTCCCCCCTCTTTTTAAATTCTGTCCGTGTTTTTGTAATACAATGCCCATGAAAATGAGCCCCACGCGTGGTGGGGTTCGAGGCATATGTCCCCCATGCGTGGTGGGGTTCCCCACGTGTCCTGGACACGGTTTATTATGGGCTAGGTCCGAAAATTAGGCCTAAAACCGGGTAGTTTGAACCCGAATATTATTCTTTTGCCCGGACCCGAGAAATAGGAACACGTTGCTTAACTAGTCCTATGTAAGCAAAATAACTACCAAAAATAAGACTAGTATTTAAACAAAACTATATATTTTTAAATATTTTTCAAGATTTAAAATAGCTACAAAATATTAATAAAACTATTTTTGTAATTTTCGTTTTTTAAATATTAAGATAAAATATGAAGCAATATTTTTTTTGTATTTTTCAAAGTTAAAATGACTATAGAATAAAAACTATTTTTTGTAATTTTCGTTTTTAATAAAGACAAAAATATAAAGTAATATTTTTTTTGTATTTTTCCAAAATTAAAACGACTACAAAACATTAATAGAATTATATTTTTTGTAATTTTCGAATTTATATAAAGTACCAAAATAAAGTACAATTTTTGTATTTTTCAAGTTTATGAGAAATACATAAACTAAAATTTATATATATATTTTGTGATTTTTTTTTCTTTTTGCAACGAAATAAAGTAAAATAGTTAAAATAGCTATACTAGACCCAATTTCACATATTCACGCTAAAAATGTGAAAATTCTCGGGGAGGGTCAAAAATCACGTGCTTACAGCTGCCCCTCTTTGACTGGAAACACGAAGAGTTTTCCGACAAAGAACGACTAGACGTGTTTTTGACCCGACCATTACTTGGACGGACTACACTTAAGGAAAGGGAGGGAATGTGACCGAGCCCTGGTATCTGAGCTGCCTACATATCCTTGGTTATACAGGAATCAGGCCACGTGTAGTTCGGGAATGAGAGAGATAGTGAAGTGTACCGAGGTGAAGAGCCGATCGAGGTGCCGTTCCGTTGAGGTTCCGGTCCGCGGTCCTGTCATTACAACAAAAATGAAAACTGAAAAAGACTAACTAAGCCTATCAGCTACTAGTTACAAGGATTCCTATCTTCAAGTCTTCTGAAACTTGGTCTTGAGTCTTGAATGGTGCTTCATACAGACTTTGGATTTGAACCTTGATACTTGCTAGTTGTAGGCGCTAGTTCTTGAGCAGATCACATCCGTTCTCCACTTCCGTGCTTCGGATTCATTCGTTTTTTTCTTTTTCTTTTTCTTTTTTTTTTCTCTTTTTTTCTTTTTGTGACTAGCTTTTGTTGACCCTCTCAGACTGTTGACTCGCATTCTTGGGGCGAGCTTCTTGTTGCTTCTATCTTGGATTGAGTGCTGGGGATTTTTGTTGTAGTCCTTCTGCTTTTACCACAAACTCCGTTCTACAGGCGGGTCCCTGACAATCAAAACAAACAAAACACACAAAATTTCCTAACCCAGTTTGCCCTGGGGAGGTTTGTGAGTCGTTAGCAAAATCGTAGCCCACTGATACTACTGATGCAGTGCTGAGAGTGAACTAAACACTAGATTAGGATGTATTCCCTTGTTATACAGGTGGGCGCCTAACTTCAATGCTTGAAATGTAAGGACTGAAATGTATTCCTCTGTTATTATGGGCGGGCTCCCAATTTCAACACTTGAAAGTAAAACTGAAATGTATTCCTCTCGTTTTACAGGTGGGTGCCTGGTAAGAAATTTAAAGACTGGAATGTATGCCTCTGTTCTATGGGCGGGCTCCCAATTTCAACACCTGAAAGTAAAGACTGAAATGTATTCCTCTCGTTATACAGGTGGGCGCCTGGTTTTAGGAAAATGACTCTTTTATTTCAAATGTTTTTCTTTTTTTTTTCCTTTTTTTTTGTTTTGGTATCTTAGGAGAAAGATTCATCAGACTAAGATTTTGATCCTAGGAGAAAGTTCGTCAGACTAGGTCTCTATCTTAGGAGAAAAATTCATCGGACTAAGATTTTGATCCTAGGAGAAGGTTCGTCAGACTAGGTCTTTTCTTTTTGATATCTTAGGAGAAAGATTCATCAGACTAAGATTTTGATCCTAGGAGAAGGTTCGTCAGACTAGGTCTCTATCTTAGGAGAAAAATTTGTCAGACTAAGATTTGGATCCTAGGAGAAGGTTCATCAGACTAGGTCTTTTCTTTTTTTTGGTATCTTAGGAGAAAGATTCATCAGACTAAGATTTTGATCCTAGGAGAAGGTTCGTCAGACTAGGTCTCTATCTTAGGAGAAAAATTCGTCAAACTAAGATTTTGATCCTAGGAGAAAGTTCATCAGACTAGGTCATTTTTTGTTTTTTGGTATCTTAGGAGAAAGATTCATCAGACTAAGATTTTGATCCTAGGAGAAGGTTCGTCAGACTAGGTCTCTATCTTAGGAGAAAAATTCGTCAGACTAAGATTTTGATCCTAGGAGAAAGTTCATCAGACTAGGTCATTTTTTGTTTTTTGGTTATCTTAGGAGAAAGATTCATCAGACTAAGATTTGGATCCTAGGAGAAGGTTCGTCAGACTAGGTCTCTATCTTAGGAGAAAAATTCATCGGACTAAGATTTGGATCCTAGGAGAAGGTTCATCAGACTAGGTTTTTTTTTCTTTTTGGTATCTCAGGAGAAAGATTCATCAGACTGAGATTTTGATCCTAGGAGAAGGTTCGTCAGACTAGGTCTCTATCTTAGGAGAAAAATTCGTCGGACTAAGATTTTGATCCTAGGAGAAGGTTCATCAGACTAGGTCTTTTATTTTTGGTATCTCAGGAGAAAGATTCATCAGACTGAGATTTTGATCCTAGGAGAAGGTTCGTCAGACTAGGTCTCTATCTTAGGAGAAAAATTCGTCGGACTAAGATTTTGATCCTAGGAGAAGGTTCATCAGACTAGGTCTTTTATTTTTGGTATCTCAGGAGAAAGATTCATCAGACTGAGATTTTGATCCTAGGAGAAGGTTCGTCAGACTAGGTCTCTATCTTAGGAGAAAAATTCGTCGGACTAAGATTTTGATCCTAGGAGAAGGTTCATCAGACTAGGTCTTTTATTTTTGGTATCTCAGGAGAAAGATTCATCAGACTGAGATTTTGATGAAATGCATCTCCTATTGGTGCAACTAAAACGAACTTAGGAGGAAATTCATCTCCTATGGGTAGAACTCTAATGATTTCAAATTAGGAAGTGCGTCTCCTATTAATGAAACCTTTGCTTTTTTTTTTTTTGAATTATTTACTTACCTGTATTGTCTTCCCTCGAAACTGTTGGGGATTACTTAGATGGGGATGACTTTTTACCCTTTTTTTTTTGTTTTTTCATTATTATCTTTTTATTCTTCTTTTTTGATTTTATTCTTCTTTTTTTCCGCATAGCTTCTTCCTTCGAAGACTACCTCCCTTGAGAGTCGTTTTGCATTTCCCCAAAAGGAACCGCTGAGGATACCGCCTTTCCAACCTTGTGTTGGACCCCTCGCAACTGCTAGGGATAACACCTTTGAGGAATTATTTACTTACCTGCTAGGGATAACACTGTTGGGTAAAATGTTATCAGCTGGGGGTACCTGACTTCCAGAAAATTTTCTAAATGGAAGGAAAATTTTCTGCCCCAGTTTGATAATATCCCTTGTGGCACGCAGTTCTGGCATCAATGCCATTTCCTTTACCTGTTTCAAATCAAACAAAATCGTTAGTTTAAAACATGGTGGTTGGTTGTGATACTCCTACTGGGATGGCTTTCCCTTTCTCCTTCCTTGCTCTGTGCTCAACAACTTGTTGGGGACGATTTTATTTGCTGGGTACAATCCCTTTCTGATGGGGATATCCCTCTTCTTTTTGTGGCATAGCTCGGCAACTGGCATTTCCCCGACCTTTTAGTCTAGTATGGATTTCGCCAAATCATGCTCACTGCTTTCCTTGCTTTGTTCATGGGCCTTGGCCTTGAGGTTTATAACTTTTGATAAAGGCAACGGTATCCCTCTTGACGCTTGTCAATCCTTCTGTCAATTCCCTTTTGCTGGGGATATCTTTTTGACACTGGCCTCGCGTTTGTTCCCTGCTGACTATACCACTTGGATGTACTAGTCAGATCTCATTTTGGAAAGCTGATGGCCTATTTGAAGTCATTTCATACTTGTTCTGACCAGACAGACTCTATTGGGGATTTTTCTATGAAAGGAAAAAGATAAAAGGGAACAGAATAAAAAGACAAAGAAAAAAAAACATGACTCTTTAACAAAAGAAACTATAAATAAAAACCCTATCAAACGCAGATACCGACTCTAATGGCCATGACATGCGTATGTGGCCTATCCTCTGCCGTCAATCATCTTTTAAGATCTTCCATTGGCGATTCCCCCTCTGATTCTCAATCTTATTCGACTTGTAGTGCCCGAAGGGTTTTCACTATCAAGTCTCTCTCATTTTGGTTTTCTCTCAGCTTTCATCGCCTTATGGTGCCTGTGAAGGTTTTCACCAATAAGACTCTCTCGTTTTATATCTCTCTCCAGCTGGGGATTTTGGAGTGTTGCCGGCATGACTCTTTTTGTTAGAGATTAGAGTCCTTTCTGTTGTGGAAACAGAATGTTATGTTCGCCGGTAAGAATCTTATTTGTCTGACTTGGCATCTTTTGAAGACTGGTCGGAAGGTCTTTCTTTGGACCGTAATGTGGGTTTTGGATAGGGCTAGAAAGAAAGGGTATTAAAGGCTCAAAAACGAATCGATTTTGGGTTATTAATTACAACCTTCGGAATTAGATTTATTTACAACAAACGCAACTTTTGCCTCAGTTTCTTGCTTGGGGATATTTTGATTGGGTTTTTTTCATTTTTTCAAAACTATGACCGAGCCGTGAAGCGCCTACGTATCCTCTTTGAGGAATCAGGTCAAACGTAGTTCCCAATTCCTCTTTTTCATCTGACTTTTTTTTTTCTTTTTTCTTTTTTGTTATCACTTTTCTTTTCTTTTCTCTTTTCATTTCTCCTTTCTTTTTGTCGTTTTTTTCTTTCTCTCTTTTATCTTTTATTCTTCTTTTTCCATTTTGTTGTTTTGTTTTCTTTCTTTTCTCTTACCTGCCATGCTCGCGTATTTTATTCGTTGCTACTAATTCTGAACGAGGGGTATGAAAGAAAATAAATAAGGCTCAAAAAGGGGTAACGAAGGATAAAGTGTTTGGGTAGCAGAACAAAATGCCTTCGTCATTCCAGTCTTCAAAACACGCCAAGTGCAAACAACACAACTTAAATTCGTAGTCTCTTCTGATGGTGCTGGACTTGACAATTATATTCAACATCTGTTTGGTCATTTGTCACTTCTAAAGCACCGTTGGGCGACACTCTCATTCTCATTATTATGAATGACCCTCATGCCAATTTAGGCGAATCTTTCTTTAACGGTTTTCTTTGTGTTTAACTTGCCCCAGTTCCACATGACTCGGGCTCCAAATAATCTCAAACCGTTCTTATTTCCTTTAAATGCTTTGATCACCTTCCCAGGGTTTTATGATTAACTTTTAAGATTAGGCCCAAACTGGGTGCGCATGTCATGTCCCTAGAATCGGCATTGAACAAAAATGATAAAAGGACTAAACAAAAGAGAACTGGAAATAAAAAGGACCGGATTTTGCATTAGATTACCGGTGAAATGGTTTGAATGACAAGACAAACAAAACAACCAGAATAAAATTCCTAAAAACAAACTGGACAAGACAACATCCGACTCATAACCCTAATAATCCGAACAACAGAAATGACAACAAAATGAGCCACCACAAGCTTCTCTCTTGCTGACCAAGGAACAAAACGTCCTCCCACTTTATCAAACTTGGCATTTTAGCCACTGAGCTTTGCATCAATATTACCAGCTTCAACCTCATCAACCTCCGTAGGCAAGTTCTCGAGGAGGTTCGAGTGCTCCATGTCACTGTTATTAATCGCAACCCGCCCTTCTCGGATCATTTTCTCTACTTCCCTTCTCCAGCTATGACAGCTCTCAATGTTGTGCCCTATGACATTGGAGTGGTAGGCGCATCGTGCTGCCGGATCAAAGCTCCTTGCAAGCGGATTTATAGTACATGCGGGGAGTGGCTCAATCGAACCAGCATGCCTTAGCCTTTCAAACAGACTGGCATAAGATACCCCGATGGGGGTGAGAGCCTTTCCTCGTTTCAGCAACCTCTTCATTCTTGCATGTTGACAGGGCCGGAAACCTGATCCAGGTGGCTTTTGGTAGGCTTGTGTAGGTGGGTAGGCATTTTGTGGAGCCGGGTGCCTGGAAAGTGAAGTATGGCGGGGAAAGAAGTGGTGTTGGGGAGCGGAGAAGCATTGGGGTAGCTGGGAAAGCTGCCATAAGTGGGTTGGGATGGAGAGTATGGGGGATCTTCCATTATGGTGTTGGGTGCTTGGGAAATGACCGAGCTCAAGAGACTTGGCGGTGGAGGGGGTGGTGCTTTTCCCGTTATCCATGCCTGATACATGTCTGCCACATGCTGTCTCAGCATTCTCACTTCTTCTACCAACCCGCTGTTCCGTTCGATCAATTGTTGTCGGTCATCAGTACCGACCCACTCGGTTCTGCGGTTCTGAGCCATTGTCCTTTGATTTTGCTTTGCAGGGAGGAGTTACCACAACCAACCACTTTCTATATATGGACACATCAAAGGGAAGCCATCACGTTAGTGTTAGGGCATTGGACAGACAATCATATATCAGAGATACAATGTACCTAAGCAGTTAGACAATTGTGCCCCCTGAAAATCTTCCACACTCTCTTTTATTTATATATTATTATATTTTTTATTTTTATTTTAGTGGTGGTCGAATCTTATGGAGATTGCCTACGTATCATGTCCCTGCATGAATCAGACCTTGCGTAGTTCGGACCAATAAAAGATAAACAATAATGAACATTTTTTCTTTTCACTTTTCATATTAAAACAAACTGGGTTTCAAAGGTTTAAAGATGACCTACCAACTTGAAAATCAAACAACCCGCCTATTTTAATCAAAAGGTTTACAAACTTCAAAAACAAATGGCCAACTTCCTTCTTCCATTTGCTAATTTTAACCAAACGTGGCCCTTTCCAACTCTCACATGAATTTTGAGGCCGAGGAGGATTATTTTATGACACTTTACAAACTGGTCCATTCTTTTACGAAAATAACCTTTCGACAACTGAAAGATACTCTAAGGCTATTTCGGCAAGAACGGTTTAAGACGCGGCCGAAGCTGGCTCGGCTTATTTTATTCTTTTCATATTTTTTTGACTAAACATCCAAACGGCATTCACCCGACCGTTGACTCTTTGTTTTTTTTTTTTCAAATTATGATAAAAACCTTGTATTGCAAACACGGCCTTTCGACGTCTCGGGGACGAAGATATTTAAGGTTGTGTGGGTCAACTGGACCAAAATCCTAAACATGACCCAAAGGTGGCTATTTATGCAAAGTCAGCCTTCCGGCGTTCCTTTCGGGAACATTCGGCTATTTATGACAAAACGGCATCACCTGACTTATTTATTACTCTTTTTATCATTTTTTTTAATTAGAAAACTCAATATTGCAAGCACGGCCTTTCAACGTCTCGGGGACGAAGATTTTTAAGGCTGTGTGGGTCAACTGGACCAAATCTTAAAAAATGACCCGAAGGTGGCTGTTTATGCAAAGTCAGCCTTCCGGCGTCCCTTTCGGGAATATTCGGCTATGTCTTGATAAAACAGCGTCACCCGACTTCATGACAAAACTAAAATTAGACATGTATTTTTTTTTTTATCATTATTTTTTTTTTTTGGCTTTTTAGCAAAGGTGGGTTGGACATCACCCGACTTATTTATGACAAGATTAAAATTTTGATTTTTGGCTATTTCAGCAAAAGGTGGGGTTGGACCCGATGAGGGTTGCCTACGTATCTCACATCCGGTGAGAATCAAACCCGCGTAGTTCGGGCGAATAAGCTATTTTTGAGAGGACCCTTTTCCATTTTCTATATTTTTTTGTTTCTATTATTTTTCCCACAACAATCAAATAGACTATTATTCTTCATTCATAACACACAAATAAATTAACGAAAAACATAAAACATTCCTTCTTTTTTGAGAAGGTGGGGTTGGACCCGATGAGGGTTGCCTACGTATCTCACATCCGGTGAGAATCAAACCCGCGTAGTTCGGTCAAACCAAGAATAAGTAGGCAAATAATAATAAGCAGATGAACTAACCTTTTTTGAATTTTCGTTTAAAAGAACTGCTTTAAAAGAAGTAAGGAGATATTATTTTTTGAAAGAAGAATCAAAATATTTCGGATTTTTTATTTATCTATTTTATCTTTTTGAATTTTTTTGGATTATATACATACTTATTTTTGGAACAAATAATAAAATCACATTCAACGCCGGACTCTTTTTATTTTATTATTTTTATTTTGACATTTTCATAAACAGATAAACAAATAAAACCCCATTTTAAAACAAAACCCTTTTTTTTTATTTTCATTTTTATGGCAAAACAAATATTTTTTTTTCTATATTTTTCTGAAAAAAACAAGACAGAACAATGATGATTTTTTTCTCTATTTTTCCTTTGTTTTTAATATAACAAACCAATAAAACATTTCTTTTCATTTTCTCAAAATTTCGGCAGAGTTTCGATACTACTTGGACATTGGTTTTTTTTTCTTTCTAAAAATAAGTAGTTATATCTCTACACTGCCATTTCCTCATCTTTTCACGATTTTCTTATATGTGGAAAATGATGACAACATACAAAATCTTTTTTTGAATTTTCATGCTTTGTTTTTATTTGTATTTTTATTTTTTATATTTATTATTTCTTTCAAAAATGTGGCATGGGAGACATAATGATTTCCAAGACTTCTTGGATTCCGCAAATGCTCCCCATGCGCTTTTCCCAACATATGAAGCGTGGGGGACATATGGGAATTCCAAGACTTCTTGGATTCCACAAATGTTCCCCATGTGCTTTCCCAAAAAGCAAGCGTGGGGGACATAGGGAATTCCAAGGCTTCTTGGATTCCACAAATGTTCCCCATGCTTTGATTAAAATAACATCATGCTGGAAATGACCAAATGACCCATACGCCCTTGACTAAATACAACATGTAGCACATAGGATGCCGAAAGATTGTCTATTATTTTCAGGTTGCTTGTCCTAGACGGACCCAACCCCTATGTTGAGTCCCCTAAGTCAAATGCACATGATGCAAATAAACGTTCCTACTAGGGATCCGGCATGTGGCTTTGTTATACTAGGTTCAAAAACCTGGGTCGGTGTTCTAGACAGTGTACCCGAGCGGACAACTCGAGCTGAGGAAGGAGCTCCTTTCCGGGAACCAAAAGGCCAGCCGGCTTAGAAACTTTCCGAGCCTCTTTTATTTAGGGTATGACACTAACAGAATAGGGAGTCTCAACCAGTAAGCACATCCCCGGAGGTAAGAAGAGAAAGGTTTCGGCACAGTTTATATACAGTTCAAATAATATCAAAGCGGTAAAAGCAGCATTTAGCACATTAGGCTCAAAACATGTAATAATCAGATAATAAATAAAGCCAAATAATAACAATTATTTTAAGCTCGAATTCTTAACCCTGAACCAGTGGTTCTGGGTCATATCCCCAGCAGAGTCGCCAGAGCTGTCACACCTCCTTTTTCCGCGCCCGAGGGGCGCAGGGGAGTTTTTTCCAATTAAAGGACAATCGAAACGGGATTGGTTTATTAATTTCAGAGTCGCCACTTGGGAGATTTAGGGTGTCCCGAGTCACCAATTTTAATCCTGAATCGAGGAAAAGAATGACTCTATATTACAGTCTGCGTACCAGAAATCCGGATAAGGAATTCTGTTAACCCGGGAGAAGGTGTTAGGCATTCCCGAGTTCCGTGGTTCTAGCACGGTCGCTCAATTGTTATATTCGGCTTGATTATCTGATTTTATACAAGTATGAACTTATGTGCAAATTTTAACTTTTAACCGCTTTATTATTATTGTTTTTACAAGAATGTGAACATCGCTTAAAACACGTCTTTGGACTGCGTCACATGAAATGCACCCACAATCCGGAACGCATTTTATTTGATGTTTTGAGATTTGGATTTGGGTCGCATGAAATGCACACCCGAGCTTAAGAAAGTAAATTATTAAACACGCGCCTAAAGAGACTATCGCGTTATTATTTTGCGGAGGCCGTGAAATTCGCTAAACGGCCCTCCTGAATTCTAAGTAATTTTAAACAAGTATTTATTGAGGGCCCCGCAATTCGTGTTGTTATTTGGCGAGGCTCATCTCATTCTTATTTTTTAAAAGGAATTTGCAACGTCATGGAAATGCATCTCATACCGCGTCACAGTCAATGTACCCGTGATTAAAGACATATTTCGATTTCGTTGAGATTTGGATTTGGGTCACACAAATGTGCACCCGAGTTTAGGGAGTTAACATTATTAAAGGCGCGCCTAAAGCAACTAGCGCATTATTATTTTTTGGTAGGGCCGTGAAATTTGCTAAAACGGCCCGTCCCGGAATCTAAGTATTTAATACATATATTTTGCGAGGGCCTCGCAATCTGTACATTTTATTTGGCGAAGCTAGCCTCGTTTTTTTTTATATATTTTTTTTTATTTATTTATTTTTTTTTTTAAAAAAAGGACAAGGCTAAAATGACTACATTTCTTTACTACTTCGCGAGGCCATGGGTTGTAGGTTAAACTTATTTGATGAAACGAATATCTTTCCGCGGGATTAGATTACTACTATGATTTTAACATTACTACTACACGTACAAACAACTATTAAGACAAACATTTAGATAACAATAATCTGAGCGTGAAGAAACAAAATGCCGAATAACTACTAAACATGACGAAACAAAGGAAATGCATTCACGACCAAATTTCAATATCATACGGAGTTAATTAACAAGAAATAGTGATTTACAAACATCATATGAATATGTCTCGCTCATTTGCATACTATTCGCATGAACTAGGATTGTATTTCAACAAACACATATATATATTACTAACATAAAACATGAAGGACACGGGCAGGGATACCTACTTGCGATCGACGTCCGGTGCGTTGGACCTGCGATGAAACCTCGGACAACAACCTCGACGTATCGAACCTCGACGGAAAACAGAAAACTCGGCAAGGCGGGATCGCAGCGACCCACAACTGCTCGCAAAACGCAGTTACGACTGCTTGGAGATTGATGACCTTGGACTGAAAATGGCGGACTTGACGACGGGGAAAACTGTTGGTCGTGGTGTTGGGTTGTGGTGAGGAGCTGGTGGGTTCGGACGTGTGGGCGTAGGGTTTTTGTTCTACTTTCTTCAGGAAGAAGAAGCAGGAACAGTGGCCGACGATGAGGAGTGGTCGTGGTCGACGGAACTGGGCAGCAAGTTATGGAGGTCGACGGACTTGGAGGAGTGGTCGTTTGGATGACGGGGTGTGGTGGTGCGACTGGTTCGGACGTGAGGGAAGCTGGGGAAGGTGATGGTTTGTAGGTGGTCGTCCTTGCTGCGACAGTAGGGGTCGTTAATGGTGGTTTACCGGAGGTTTTGGACGCGAGGGTTTTGGGGTCGTTGGTTATGGCGTTTGGACGGTGGGGTTGCGGGCAGCATGGTGGTGGTGTTGAGGCGGAGAGGAGGATGACAGGGTGGTGTTTGGTGATGGTTTTGTGGTGGTCGTGCTTGGTGTTGATGGAGGAGCTGCTAGGGCCGCTGGAGTTTTCTTCTTCTTCTCCTTTTAAGAAGAAAGAGGAACAGTAGTATATGTTTCAAAAAAATTCCACCGTCCGTTTTTTGTTGGTCCCCTTCCTCCTGTCCGTTTCTTCTTTCTTTTCCATTTTTCAAAGTCCTTTTCGTTGGTCCCCCCTCTTTTTAAATTATGTCCGTGTTTTTGTAATACAATGCCCATGAAAATGAGCCCCACGCGTGGTGGGGTTCGAGGCATATGTCCCCCACGCGTGGTGGGGTTCCCCACGTGTCCTGGACACGGTTTATTATGGGCTAGGTCCGAAAATTAGGCCTAAAACCGGGTAGTTTGAACCCGAATATTATTCTTTTGCCCGGACCCGAGAAATAGGAACACGTTGCTTAACTAGTCCTATGTAAGCAAAATAACTACCAAAAATAAGACTAGTATTTAAACAAAACTATATATTTTTAAATATTTTTCAAGATTTAAAATAGCTACAAAATATTAATAAAACTATTTTTGTAATTTTCGTTTTTTTAAATATTAAGATAAAATATGAAGCAATATTTTTTTTTGTATTTTTCAAAGTTAAAATGACTATAGAATAAAAACTATTTTTTGTAATTTTCGTTTTTAATAAAGACAAAAATATAAAGTAATATTTTTTTTGTATTTTTCCAAAATTAAAACGACTACAAAACATTAATAGAATTATATTTTTTGTAATTTTCGAATTTATATAAAGTACCAAAATAAAGTACAATTTTTGTATTTTTCAAGTTTATGAGAAATACATAAACTAAAATTTATATATATATTTTGTGATTTTTTTTCTTTTTGCAACGAAATAAAGTAAAATAGTTAAAATAGCTATACTAGACCCAATTTCACATATTCACGCTAAAAATGTGAAAATTCTCGGGAAGGGTCAAAAATCACGTGCTTACACGTAGCACCCCCGGCATAGCCAACGTCATCGTCTTAGCATGACAGTCCAGGATAGCATGGCACAGAGACAACCAATCCATGCCTAATATCACTTCAAAATCAACCATACTAAGCAGCAAAAGGTCTATTCGGGTCTCCAAACCCCAAATAGTCACCACACAAGACCGATATAAGCGGTCCATAACAATGTATCGCCCACCAAAGTAGATACATGAACAGATGAAACAAGAGACTCGCGGGGCAAATCCAAATAACCGGCAGAATATGGTGACACATATGAAAAAGTGGAACCAGGATCAAATAATACAGAGGCATCCCTGTGGCAAATTGAGATAATACCTGTGATCACAACATCTGAAGCAATAACATCAGGTCTAGCAGGGAGTGCATAAAAATGGTCATGACCGCCTCCTGATCGGCCTCCCCCTCTAGGGCTACCACTAGCTGACTGACCTCAACCCCGAGCTGGCTAGGCGGGTGAGGAAGTAACTGGTGCTAAAGCCGAAGGCTGACTCCTCTGCTGGGATGAACCTCCCGTAAGGTGGGGAATGAATCTCTTGATATGACCCAAATCTCCACACTTAAAGCAACCTCTCCCGGCAAATGGTGGTGGGGACTGAAGGGAGCCCCGAGCACCAGGATATCGACTAGAAGAACCAGGCATAGATGAGCCCTGAACTAATGGTGCATGAGTCGAACTCTGAGCTGGAAGAGCATTGAGAGATAAGTGGCCCTGATGTGAACTGTGAGAACCATGGCCCGATGATCCACCATGGTGACTTGGACGAGGTGGCTGAGCATGTCTGAATGATCGGCCTCTGCCATATGAGAACTGACCTCCAGAAGGAACACCACCAAAACTACCAGATCCCTGAGCCCTCTTGGCCTCCCTCTCAACTCGCTCCTGGCAGCGAACCGACTCTATCTCTCAGGCAATGTCAACCACCTCCTCAAAAGAAGCACGAGACACACTCTCTCAGGTCATAAGAATATATAGCTGATATGCGAAGCCATTCGCGAACCTTCTGATCCTCTCCCTGTATGGAGGAACCAACCAAACATCATGATGGGCTAACTCAGAAAACCTTATCTCATACTGCATCATAGTCATATCATCCTGACGCAACTGCTCAAACTGTTTGTGCAGCTCCTTTCTGCGGGACTACGACACATACTTCTCTAGAATGAGAACGGAGAACTGCTGCTAAGTAAGGGGCATTGCACCAACAGACATACTCCTCTCATAAGCCTCCCACCAAGTAAAGGCAGCTCCAGAGAACTAAAAGGTAGTGAACGAGACCCCACTACTCTCTAGAATACCCGTTGTACGTAGAATCCTCTAACACTTGTCCAAGAAACCCTGGGCATCCTCGCCCTTTGTACCACTAAAAGTCGGAGGCTGAAGTCTACCAAACCTCTCCAATCTACGGTTCTCGTCATCAGACATGATTGGAACTACATAATCCTGAGCAGGTGCAATAGGCTGGGCTGATGGTGCCTCCAGTGTCTATAGTCCCTGAACAAGCTGCTCAGGTGTACGGGCGGCAGGAGTCTGAGTGCCTCCCTCGGCCTGGGAAGTAGCTACTGTAGTAGAAACAGCGACCACCTGAGCAAGACTGGTGCATACGGTCAGAATCTGGGTTAAGGTCTCCTAAAGACCCGGGACAACAATAGGCGCTGCCGGTGCCTGAGCTGGTCCCGTTGGAGCATACACAAATGGAAACTGATCATGTATTGGGGCGGCTAGTGGATCTGTAGGTGCTTCCCTAGCTGTTGTACGGGCTACACCCCTGCCCCTACCATGGCCTCGACCGCGACCTCGGACTCTTGTGGCCCCAACTGGTAGTACTGGTGGTTGTCCGTCCTGAACGGAGTACGTTTCCTCACCATCTTTGAGAGAATAGAATAATAGAAGTCTATTTACCAAAATCAAAAGATTCGCACGACAAGAATTCAAGAATGTGAAGTTTTCCTAAAGGTTCTGCAGCCTCTCGAAGATAAGTACAGACGTCTCCGTACCGATCTGCAAGACTCTACTAAACCTGCTCATGACTCGTGAGACCTATATAACCTAGGTTCTAACACCAACTTGTCAAGACCCAAAACTAACCCGGTCATGATGGCGCCTATCATGGAACTAGGCAAGCCGACCCACTCCCAAATAATTCGATATTTAATTTAAAGATAAATAATAGCCTTTTTCATACTGAAAATTTCATAAAAAGAGATTAATTCAAAAACTAAAATGCGGAAATAAAAGCCCAACCTCGAGTGTCACTAAGTCATGAGAAAATACTACAACTGTTCTGAAGGATAGCAAGACTAACACAGTATGAGAGTAGCCAAAATACACTAAAGGGAAGATGATGAAGGAGAAAGGTTGGACTGCGATCGCCAGGCAGCTACCTCTCTATCTCCGATGAAAGTCCGCGACTGGAATAGTCAACAGTCTCTACCGTGGCCTGAGATACCTGGATCTGCACACAAGGTGCAGGGGGTAACGTGAGTACACCAACTCAGTAAGTAACAAGTTCAAACTATAGACTGATAGGTAGTGACGAACTAAACCTCAACAGGTAAACACAACTAAACTATACAGTAAAGTAGACATGCTTTCAATTCAAGTATTCAGCTCAATAGTAAAGTAAATGCAAATCTGAACAATGTGAAGTATAAAGCTTAGGTAATCTCTACGTGCCAATGCACAGAATGCATGAAAATGTACCATGTACCTCCATTCTCAAGTGCTCAACCACTCGGTACTATGTATGGCCATCCGACCCAGGGAAGATTAATCCTAGAATATATACACATCACTGACAATCGTCATCCAAGACCGAGGAAAGCCATTCCAGCCCTATGGAGAAGATCCATAGGGCTTCTCCATAGGATAAATAACCACTCCCGTTATAAATACTTCGGACAAGATCCATGTCCAGGGAAGATCCATCCCTCAATAATATCAACTGCGCTCACTGGGGGTGTGTTATAGACTCCGGAGGGGCTCTTACACCCTAAGCACTATCGTAATCATCAACATAACCGTTGTGGCATACAATCCGATCTCATAACTGTCACTCATAATCAGGCTCTCGGCCCCACTCAGTCATCACTCTCCAGTCTCACACACGGGCTCACAATGCCATAAAAACTAGCCCGGAACAATGATATGATGTGCCAAATAAAAATAATCGAGACTGAGACATGATATGATATACATGAATAAGAATGAGTACAGAATATCAATGAAACTAATGAGATGACAGCAAGAAACGACCACACGGGTCTCAACAGTATCGGCGTGAAGCCCTAACATGATATCTAGCATGATTTACAGCTCATTTACTTAATCACATGATAGAAACACGGATATCAGCAAGAATGAGTTACTCAGTGGTGCCATGGAATGAACCAGGCCACGATTCTCACGGTGCACGCCCGCACGCCCGTCACTTGGCATGTGCATCACCTCAACACTAATCATATAACACATAGTTTGGGGTTTCGAACCCTCAGAACCAAGTTTGGAAGCGTTACTTACCTCAAATCAAGCCAAATCGTACTCCACTACGCCCTTGCCTCTATAATCAGTCTCCAAACGTCCTGAATCTTACCAAAAGCAATACAATGCAATCAATATAGGCCAAGGAACCAATTCTACACGAAAAACTATCAATTTAGACCAAAATCCTGAAATTCACCTAAACCCGGCCTACGGGCCCATGTTTCGGAATCCGACAAAATCACAAAACTAGAAAGCTCTTTCACTCATGAGTCCATACATACAAAATTTATCAAAATCCGACTCCATTTGACCCCTCAAAACCTCAATCAAACTCTCCAAAAAGCCCAAGCCATAACCCCTCATTTGCATCCCTAATCTTCACTAATTACATGATTAAACAACGGAAAATCATCACATATACGAGTATTAGGGCTCAAAGCACTTACCTTACTAATAAACCCTTGAATTCCTCCTCAAAATCGCTCTCAAAGCTCCAAAGCCGACTAAAAATGGTGAAAAATGAACCAAAATTCGCGAAGTCCACCTTTTATACATTCTGCCCAAAACTTCCGCATATGCGGTCCTCATGTCGCTTCTGCGATGCCGCACCAGCGGAAAATCCATCGCAGGTGCGATTCCCACTTAAATCCTTAGAATTCGCTTATGCGGTCCAATTCTCGCACCTGCGGTCTCGCAGGTGCGCTCCACTACTCGCACTGCGACTCCCAGCCAAGCTCAGCCTTGGCCGCATCTGCGGCCCCTTCTCCGTTTCTGCAGCTTGCTCCTGTGGTTCCCACTCCGCAGGTGCGGTTACGACAGCTGAGTTCAATCTTTAGCATTCCTCAAATTCCAACCTTGTTCCGTCAATCACCCGAAATCAACCCGAGGCCCTCGGGACCTCTACCAAACATACCAACAAGTCCAATATCAACATACGAACTTAGTCGAACCTTCGGAACACTCAAAACAACATCAAAACACCAAATTACCCTCGGATTCAAGCCTAAGAATTTCTAAATTTCCAAATTCCGCAAAACAACGTCGAAACCAATCAAATCACCTCCGAATGACTTGAAATTTTTTACACACGTCACAAATGACACTTCGGACATTCCACTGCCAGAATTTCATTCTGAATTCCAGAATTTCATTCCGACTCCTATATCAAAATTTCCACTGCCGACCGAAAATCGCCAAATTTTCAATTTCGTCAATTCAAGCCTAATTCTACCACGGACCTCCAAACCACGTTCCGGACGCGCTCCCAAGTCCAAAATCACCTAACGGAACTAACCGAACCATCATAATTCACATCCGAGATCGTTTACACATAAGTCAATATTCGGTTGACTTTTCCAACTTAAACTTCTAAATAGGAGACTAAGTGTCTTATCCCGCACCAAAACCACTCCGGACCCGAACCAACCAACATGATACAATGAAATACAGCTGAGGAACACGTAAGGGAGCAGAAATGAGGGAAACAGGGCTATAACTCATGAAACGACCGGCCGGGTCGTTACACTTAACAATCTTTTGATATTGTGCATTTGATTTCTTTGCCAAGTGATGAGTGCATGCGTGTATTCCAAGTTGTTTAAAAAAATAAAAAACTATATAGGTTCTTACATGCGTATATCAATAGATTGTCGAGTATTTATTTGCCAGTGAAGAATGTCAGCACTAATTGGCTATTTTTTATTTCAAAGCTCATAAAGTGTACTTTTTATTAAGATTAGTCATTATATACTGTACTCATACATTTCCTCCAAAGTTGAATTTTCCACTAGTATAAAAACAGAACAATATTAGGTTGGAAGTGAAAATTGTTGTCTACCAAAATGAACTACTAATAAGTTATGAGCACGTGCAATGATAGTGCACTGTCCTTTTCCCCCCTTTTTCTCTGAAGTATGGTCTTATACAAATAAACTCATATTTGAGATCTAGCTTTTTGGCAGTACAGTTCGAATGATGCAATATGAATAGATTTGTTGTCTACCTCTAGTAGTTACTCTTTTGTATTGCCATAGTAATTCATAGCACATATAACTTAGACTTCTAAATATATTGTATAGAATAATTAAAAATATAATACTATGAGTATGTAAAATGCATTTTTTTTTCAAAAAAAAAAAAAAAGAAGAAGAAAAGAGCACGTGCAATGCTCTTTCATTTGTTTTCCCTTTTTTTTCTATGGTCGTATGCAAATAAATTTGTATTTATTTTTTTATTTTTAATGATGTACATTTTAAATTTGTTGTCTTATCTCCTGTTGAGTTATTCTTTTACATTGTTAAGTAGTAAACTGAAAGCACATATAAGTAGAAGTTTGAAATATAATAGTACTACGTTAATGCATGAACCTCATGAATAGTTAAGATTTGAATTGCCCGTAGGAAAAAGATATATGACTATATATTAACAACTTTTTATTGCACAACTAGTCATATATTTTCATTAACGTTATATCGCTATTTTTACTATCAAAAATAGAATTATTAGGATGGAAAGAATAATGATCGTATGCTTTAATAACTAACAATTTATGAGCACATGCAGTGCACGTGCTCTTTTCTTTGTTTTTCCTTTTATATTCAACAATCTATAGTGTGTGTGTGCAAATAAAATTTTAAGTTTTTGGGTGTGTTTGGTATGATTTTTAATTTTTCTATGTTTGATTGACTTAAATATTTTGAAAAATATTTTCCTTATAAGCTCATTTTCATCCAATTCGAGGAAAATATTTTTCTTGTCAAGAGAAGAAAAAAACATTTTCCAAAACTCCTTCTCAACCTTTCCTGCCCTCACCAACCCACCCCATCCCCTCTCTTCAAAAAAGGTTTTTTTTTTTTTTTTTTCAAATTTCAGTTTTTCCATTACCACCCATCCTATTACCCCCTCTGCCCCACCCCCACAAAATTTTTTTGTTTTTTTTTTGTTTATGTGTTTAGAAGTTTACGGGTTTAGAAATTATAAAATTTACGCGTTCGAAATTCCGCGGTTTCGAAAGTTTAGTGGTTCGAAAGTTTCTGAAATTTGTGGGTTCGAAAGATTGTTGGTTTGAAAGTTTATGGCTTCATGTTTATTATATCTAAATTACTTATGAATACTTTTGAGAAGTCATTTTCCTTAATTTGCCTACCAAACATCGAAAAATAAATAAGATTACTACTTGTTTTCATTTTCCACGAAAAATATTTTCCGTTATACCAAACACACACTTTATTTTCCTTTATTTTAAGTGTGATACTAAATCATACAATTCGAATGATAGACGTCTATAGATTTGTTATCAACCTTATTTTAAGTTACTCTTTACTTTGCCAAGTAACCAATTCAAAGCACGTGTAAATTGAAGTTTAATCCGTTGTACAAAAATAATTTAAAATTTAATGCTTCCTCAGATCCATTTATGTGACGTGTTGCTATTTGAGGAGTCAGACAGTTCTTTTCTTTGATTCTTTTTTTAAAAATATTTTTAATTATACTAGCACTTTTCATGTACTTCTCAGATATGTAAATTCTATTTTAAAAAATATGAAGAATCTGTATCTAATTTCACACTAAAATTAGTAGTTCTGGCCTTCTTCCTCGACCCCTTGAAATAAACTAGGACAAGTGAGTAGTAGGATTTTAAATGCATAACTCGTGATTTTATAGCTCTTGACATAGATGGGACAAGAGCCCTTTAGGATTTGTTTCATATTACCCTCTAATTAAACTTTTAGATCTAATTTGTACCTTTCTCTGTTATTTTAATTTCTTGATTCTCCTTTTTTTTTTTGGTAACTTTCTTATGTTTTATGCCTACAATTAACTCGTCTTTGTTTGTTTGACTTTTGTCAAATATTATGGTGTAAAATAATAAATTTTGAATTTAACTCAACCTAAAATATAACTCATAGAGTTAGAATTACAATTTTAATTGAATTTTCTTACAATTTTAATTGTGTTACAAAACAATAAAGAA
The DNA here is from genome assembly GCF_000393655.2 of Nicotiana sylvestris. Classification (NCBI taxonomy): domain Eukaryota; kingdom Viridiplantae; phylum Streptophyta; class Magnoliopsida; order Solanales; family Solanaceae; genus Nicotiana; species Nicotiana sylvestris. The sequence continues at coordinate 133,903,825 of NC_091061.1, forward strand.
GAATATTGCAAAGAAAGAGAGAGGGAATTCTTATTGCTTTTAGATGATTTACAATGGATAGAACATCTATTTATAGGGAGAGGGTGACTTAGCCACCAAGTAATAAACCCTAGAATCTCCCTAAATATAGACATTCACCATAAATAAAATTCTATTTATAACACCCCCCCTTGAATGTCTATTCAACAGATAATGTGCCTCGTTAAAACCTTAACTAAATAAAATCCCATGGGAAAAAAAATTCCAGAGAAGGAAAAAGAGTACACATGTTTAGAAATACGCCTTTTGGTTGCCTCATTAAAAACCTTACAAGAAAAACCTAGTAGGACAAAACTTTGTAAGGGAAAAAGAGTACAACGAGTATTAACTCCCCCTTAAGAGAGCATCAATTCACATCCTTGAGCCTTCGTATTCCAATCTTGTGCACCATCTTCAAAAGATCGTTGGTAAAGATTTGATAGACAAATCAGCCATATTAACTTAAATGAATATGTTGCACCTTGAAATCATCATTCTTGATAGATATATAATGTCTTCATAAATATCGTGGAATGACTCTTCAATATCTCCATAGAGGTATTCTCGCTATCACATTATCATGCTTATAGTTATGCAAGATACATTTATGCGTAAATTGCATTGAGGATGTGGTACTTCAAGATCAAGAATTGTATATGCTTTAAGCAATTTAAATCTTTCAGGGATTATCATATAAGTATAGTAAAATAAGCCATATAAATAGACTTTAGATGCATATCAAGATTTTCATGTCATGCTTGACATATAAAATAAATAAAAGTGATTGCACACACCATTGACTTTATACTTTCAAGTGTTTGAACTGCAGGTCCAAAACAACATGTCTTTCATATGAAACCAATTCTACTTGAATTGTTTCTCTAGACTTAAGATTGTGACGATCCGGCCAGTCGTCTCATGAGTTACCGCTTTGTTTTCCCTATTTCTGCTGCTTTATGCTTCGTTATCCGTGTTTTGTGATATCGGGTTGGTCGGATCGAATCTGGAATGATTTTGGTAAGGTTTGGGATACCTAGTCTCTTTTAAGGAAGTTTGAATTGAAAAAGTCAATCGGATGTTGAATTGTGTGTTAGAGGGCTCGAATGCCAGTTCTGATGGTTCGATTAGCTTCGGGAGGTGATTTATGACTTAGGAGTGTGACTAGAATGGGTTTTGGAGGTTCGGAGTAGATTTAGGCTTGAATTGGCGAAGTTGAGATTTTGGCGATTTCCGGTTGATAGGCGAGATTTTGATATAGGGATCGGAATGGAATTCTGAGAGTTGCAGTAGCTTCGTCGTGTCATTTCAGATGTGTGTGTAAAATTTCAGATCATTCGGACGTGGTTTGCTTGTTTTTTTTTATCAAAAGCATATTTGGAAGATTTTAGAAACTTAGGCTTGAATCCGATGTGATTTGGTAGATTTGATGTTGTTTGAGGTGTTTTGATGATTGAAACAAGTTTGAATAAGGTATTGGGATATGTTTGTGCTGTTGGTTGAGGTCCCGGGGGTCTCGGGGTGGTTTCGGATGGTTGACGGGGAGTTTGAAACCTTGTTGCAGCTGTTGAACTATGCTGCTTCCGATATTTCCGCACCTGCGGATTGGGGACTGCAGGTGCGGCGCCGCATATGCGATGAGGGAGGTCGCATAAGCGGAAAGGCTGAGGGAGTCAGGGACCCTAGAAGTGGTGAGTTGGACCCCATCTGCAATGTCGCAGATGCGGAAGGATGATCGCAGAAGCGGTTTTGGCTGGTTAAGTGATTTCCGCAGAAGCGTAGGCATGACCGCAAATGCGGTACCGTAGAAGCGGTTGGAGAGTCGCAGATGCGAAAATGTCTGGCAGAACATATAAGTTATTCCATTTCGCGAAATTGAATTATTTCACCATTTTTGACTTCGGTTTGAGAGCTTTTGGACGATTTGGAAGAGGGATTTCAAGGGAACTTCATTAAGGTAAGGATCTTGGACCTAAAACACATTTCTATGGTAGTATTTCATGGATTAAGGTTGTAATTAAAGGAATTAAAAGGATAAAAATGGGGGATTAGGACTTGAGTTTAAGATGCCTTAAAATGAGGATTTGAGGGGCCATTTGAACTCCGATTTTGGTATTCTTGATATGCATAGACTCGTGGGGAGATGAGGAATCTATTGATATGAAAATTTCTGATTTTTGAGACGTGGGCCTGGGGCTCGGGTTTTGGTAATTTCGGAATTTGTGCCCTTTATTGATTGTTTTCGCTTGGACTTTGTTCTCTTAGCATACTTTGATGTCCTCGTTCTGATTTTGGATAGATTCGACGTGCGTGGATGCTTATTCGAGGGGCAAAGGCATCGCGAGCTAGAGATTTAGCAGGTTCGAGGTGATTAATGATTGTAAATAATGTTCTGAGGGTTTCAAACCCCGGATTGAACATCGTAGTGCTATATTGAGGTGATACACATGCTCGATGACGAGCATGGGTCGTGAACTATTAGGGATTATGACTTGGTTCGTCCCGATTGATGATTTTACCGCGTATTTGATTGAAAACTATTTGTTATCATCATTATTTGGGCTGAATGCCATATTTGGGCCTAATGCCAACTATTTGAACCCTTTGAGGATTTTTATTGATATTTCCTCACTATTTTGACTTTATACTTGAACTCAGTCATATTATTTTCCACTGTTTTACTACTCAGCCATGTCTACTCAGTTTTAATACTTAAATGACATTTTAAATGATGTTTGGGCTGAGAAACACTATTTTACTATTGCTCGAGGGACTTGTGAGGATTTTTAACTGAGTAAGGCCGAGGGCCTATGTTGTGAGAAAACAGTGATACTGATTTGAGGCCGAGGGCCTGAGATATGTATGCCATGGGGTGGCTTGATTGATATGAGGCCGAGGGCCTAGTTTGATGCCACGAGATGGCTTGTTATTGCGCTTGAGCCGTAAGGGGCCCCTCTAGGAGTCTGCACACCCCCAGTGAGCGCGGGTACCCATTGTGATATGAGATTGAGCCCGAGGGGCTGGTATTGTTCTATGTAATTGCCCGAGGGGCTGGTACTGTTCTGAGATGTTGTCCGAGGGGCGGGTTTGTCAATACTGTGCCCGAGGAGCGAGCTTTTATGTGTTTACTTTTCATAATTGACTGTCAATTACCTGCTTAATCATTGAAAAGGGATTTTCATGAAGTTAAATTTTGAGTTAAAGGATTTTACCTATCTTTCACTGCTTTACTGTTTTGAAATGGTTTTACTGCTTCATTATAGAATGCTTTATGCCCTACGTGATTTCCTGCTTTCAGTCTTTATTTACATTTGTTACTCACTGAGTTGGAGTACTTACTTTACTCCCTGTACCCCTGTATATAGATTCAGGCATAGTTGGTTCCGCTCCCGAGTGCTGATTCCTCCAGCTTCAGGCCGGCTTTCAGAGATTACGAGGTAGTTGTTGACATCCGCAGCCCCGTATCTCTACTCCTTTATCACTTCTATTTACCTTCAGATAGTTGTATTAGTTATGGATTTAGATGAATTGTATTATGACTTATAGATGCTCATGACTAGTGACACCCCGGTTAGGGCTGTGTATGGGTGTTCTTCCGATTATTTTTGGTATCATTGTTATTTCGTATATATCTTATCATGATTTGACCGTTTCTTAAATGTTTGACGGTTAATAATTTGAAAATGGGAATTGTCGGCTGGCCTTGTCTTCACGAGAAGCGTCATCACGATCGGGTCCGGGTTTTGGTCGTGACAAAGATCCTCATATATATTTAGTGCTATCATAGATGTCGTCGATGAACATTTTATATCGGTTCCAACCTCCTTATTTTTCATAAAGACATAACATAGAAATCGCTTCTTTCATATTTTTAGGTACCTAAATCTCTCATGAGAATTTATGAAGTGTTTTATCATGTGATCTTCTAGATCAGTTGCCTCCTTATTATGATCATTTGCTCATCTTCTTTATCAAGAAGTTTATTTGAAACCGATTTGTCTATACGCTTTAAGAGTACCATAGACTTTGTCCTTCTAGGACTTAATATGAGCATTTGTAATGAGAATATAATTACTTTCTTTAGGTCAGCAAATGCGTCTAGCATACTTTGCAATATATTGCAGATGAATTATCTTTTTATGAACTTCAAATTCATATTATCGTATTCGAGGATCTAGATATACAAATGATAATTCATTCCACGTAACTTTTTCTCAATTGTTTATCATGTCTCCCCCTTATGTTAGAAAAACAAACTTGCTTCCTCAACTTTGAAAGCCCATCTTTGTGTGTCATGGTGTTAATCAAAATATACACCGCACATCAATAATAATAAGATGAAATTATTTGGTTCCTGACCCTGAAACACTTGTGAGGGGAGAATGTAATATACTTTCGTATTAACCTATATCAAACTGATATAGATAACTTTGTTCTCATAAGTAATAGTTTAGCTATTAAGTGGAGGCACTCAATAAATTATTTTGCTAAACCAACTGTGATGTAAACCAACTTATCAAGATGGACTTCTTGAATAGAAAATCTGGAAATTATGCTCGAAATTAAATTATTGAGCAAGTTACCTCGCAAAATACCATGTTGCAGGTTAATAATAATTACACATGTAGCCATCTCATAGATGCATCTTATGTAATATACATGGCAGGTGAATGGGCCCATATTCACTTTTGATATTTCCAGCATTCATGTGATTCAATCCCAATTTTAGTTGGTAGATTAATTAATGAGAACAAACAACATAAGAGAATTCATAAAGAACTTTCTAGTTCTTTAATATTACCCATGTGAATTCTCTTTTACTTTTGCACATTATACTTAAATTGATATGGCTAAACTAGTTATGCCATCTGAATAAATTATCAATATTGATAAACTTTAAGTTTACACCGCGATGTGTAATTATCAATAAACTCCAAGTTTATTATGATATGGGTTTTTATATCAATAAAATTCTACTTTATTGTGGCATTCTTTTGTTTGTGTAGTACAAACTGGAGAATAAAATGGGTAGCTTTTCACATATATATTACCACGCTACAAGTTGTAGTAATATAAGATATTAAATCTTTCCTTTATTTATAGTCTCAATTTAACCAACAGCTTTCGTGAATACTTTAGAAACTCAATTAAGTTTCTTTGAGACTTGCTACAATACAATGCATTATTGATAATCAATTTTATTCCTCCAAAATAGTAATAATTGGCTCTTCCAGAGCTCTCAATTAATTTGGTACTACCACATATTTATCAACAGCCATATGGTGAATATCTCTTTTAAAGAGAAAGTTATACCATTATGATCATGGTCAAAATTATATGCAAGATATGTTTCTTGCATTATTGTTGTCCTTTAATAATCACCTTGCCAAAATATTTTGGCGTACAATAGGTATGTGACCAATGACCATTCATGCCATAATAATGACATTATTTTCTTATATCATCTCAAACCTCCTTCTAAAGGTGAGTGTGGTATATTCACTACCACTAGCACATTCATATTCTTCCAATAATAAATATGTATTCATAAATAAGATGTTGTCTGATATTAGTCTATATAGATGATATTTACACCTTAATATTACCATGCTTTATTATTGTTTTATTGGTAAATTGATAACAAAATGCTCTAAATGGTGTTCTTTTGCTTCGCAGGGAATATTCTAAGTGAGGAAGCACTAAAAAGTGTTTTGGAGGCAATAATGTGAAGAAAATGCCCAATCAAGAAGTACCCGAGAACAAAGAAGCAAAAAATGGACTGAGTGAATTCCACCGCGACCGCGGTGGAACTGCGACAGACCAAGTGTTCGAGGCAGAATGTTCACCGTTCACCGCGGTCGAGCTGCGGTCTTGCTGTGACCGCGGTGAACTGTTCACGTGCCAAAAAGTTTGGGGACCAAAGTGTAAATCGGGGAAAACTTGTTCCAAACCCTTATAAACTTTAGAAGCTCGCCCAAGACATGTTTAAGCTTGTTTTTAGACTATTTTGAAGGCAAGAACAAGTGTGAGAAGATCAACCAAACATTAGAGTTTTTTCTATCTCCTTTTATTTTCTTGCAATTACCCATTATAAATAATTTAGTACTTTTATCTTGTTTTGTCATGAGTAGCTAATTTCCTAGTCTAGGGTTTTGATGGAACCTATTGAAGGATGAAATTCTTGTTATGTTAATATAATTTACCCAGTTTAAATCTCTATTTGTTAAACTTCGTGCATGTTGTAGTTAATTGACAGGATCCTCAATTAGCTATGCCTATTTAGCGTGCATAACTCGAGAGAGAGTGCATATTTAGGTAATTGTTGAATAACACCACTCCCAAAGTATATGAGGGATCAATAACTGAGGGTTTAAAGGCGGGATTAGGGATAACGAAGCCTTGGGTGTAATCTAAAGTGAGCTATAATAAATAAAGCCAGCTAGCATAACCCGGGAGAGTGTGTTTAGTAAATTATCGTGATTACGCGGGAGAGATTTACGGTAATAAGAGTGTTCATGATTGATAGAGACAATTATTGGGTAAATCTATGTGAAACATAACCGAAAGGGATTTCATCAATAGGGTAAATCATAACCTTAGAACCTTCTCTTAATTGTTTACAACTCAATCATAGTTAGTTTCAGTTGCCTATTTGCATTCATTCGTAGTTAGTAGAAATATCATCAACTGTTATTTACAACGTTTGGGAAATTGATTCCGTAGAATTTAGTAAGTCAAACAAGAGTAATTGATAGGTTAATTCCTTGTGGGTTCGACTCTGGGCTAAATGCTCAGATTATATTTGCAACGTCTGCCTATCCTTTTTGTAAGGCATAGTTGGGCGTGATCAAATTTTGGCGTCGTTTCCGGGTAATTAACGGTGTTATTAATTACAATTGAAAGAGATACCAAACTTCTTAGTGTTGTCCGTTTTCTCTATACCCAATCTTTACATTGAAATTTTAACGTTTGTTGACTTGGTTGTCAGGTGCATGCCTAGAAACTCATCGAGAATTGGTGAAGTATTTGAAGCATTATCAAATCCCGAGAAAGTTTTCAAGGCCTTGAATCGGGCCAACCGAAAAAACAAACAACAACAAACAACTAAACAATTCGAAACAGACATGGGAGATTACGAAGAAGACCCAGCTGTACCAATAGCGCCACTGGCACCTTTTGTGTTAGAGGCTTCTCTCTATGATGGGGAACAACCCATAACTGAAAATCTCACCACAACGATTTAATCCCGCAGATACAGGCTAAATCATTCCAAATCACAGACAACATGCTGCACTTGTTGCAGAACAAGGGACTATTTTCGGGGACACAAGTCGAAGATCCTCAACAGCACTTGAAGAATTTCCTGTCAATCTGCAAACCCAAAGGCAGCCCAACGTAACTCCGAAAGCAATCAAGATGTTATTGTTTCCATTCTCAGTGACAGGAGCTGCCCAGACCTGACTAAACTCACTCTCCATTAATTCCATAACAACTTGGGAGGAGTTAGTCAAGCAATTCGTGAACAAGTTCCACCCACCCAACAAGACTGCTCAACAAATTGATGAAATTTTGAGTTTCAAACAGAGACCAATGGAGACACTGCATGAAACATGGGAACGATTCAAAGGGATGCTGGTTATATGTCCGCACCATGGTATTCTAGATCTGATATTGGGACAGCGATTTTACATGGGATTGTCAGATAGCGTGAAGAACATTGTTGATGCTTCAGCTGGTGGAGCATTTTTGAGCAAAACATGGAGAGAAGGCCAGAGTCTGCTTAACAAGATGGCACAAAATTCAGGATGGACAACCAGGAATGCACCTATCACTCCAGTGGTTCACTCAGTGCCCTTAGATCCATCCAACTCTATGGCTGAAAATATGGCCACCTTATTGGCACGGATGAGTATCCTCACCAAAAAGGTGGAAGAGTAAGGATAGAAGCAGCATGTACACATCGTAGATACTACCAATGGGGGCTTGTGCACATATTGCATTAGTTAGCCAATTGGTAACCAGTGGAATGCAGAACATGATCATCATCACTACCCTGAAGACATGAACTATGTGTCTAATTATGGAGGCTAGAGACAGGGTGGTCAGAATTGGGGCCAGCAAAATCAGCCGTACAGGCCAGTCCAGCCACAGTTCAACAATGGGAACATGGGAGGTATGAGACCTCCTAACAATATGACACCTTACCTAAGGCCACAGGGATATAACAATCAAAACCAGTAGCAGGGGTATCACCCTCCTCAGCAGCAACATGGTGGACAGTAGGAAGATGGGTTTGCTAGACTTGAGGCAATGATGCATCAGGTTATTGGGTCTAATGCAAAAATTAGTGAAAGAGTAGATGCTCATGATTCAGATATCAAGAATATTGAAGTGCAGATGGGCCAAATTTCGATGTCTCTGACAATCGTCCTCATGGGACATTACCTGTAGACACTCAAATAAACCCAAAAGATCAAGGCCCGAAGCAGCTAATGGCAGTGAGTCTACGGAATAGCGGAGATTTAGACGTGGATCAAGAGAGAGCTCGAGACAGCAGATAGGCTGAGACACTTATACCCGTGCCCATTGAGCTAGATGAGTCAACGAAACTGACAGATGTGACAGTCTAGCCGGCTCAGGAAGAACATAACATTCAGATTGAGATGGAGAAAGAAGCTGAGACAACCCAGGAACAAGTAGTTGAGGTTGCAGCTGATAAACAGCAGTCCCAAATCATTGGGAAGAAGAGACCTCCCACAACATTCCCTTAGAGGCTGGCTAAGTACCAAAAAGAGGAGCAATACAAGAAATTCTTGGAGATGCTGAAACAAATCCAGGTAAATATTCCATTGATAGATGCTTTGAAAGAGATGCCTGGGTATGCAAAAATGATGTAGGACTTAATGTCCCGAAAATTCAATTTCCAAGACTTGGCCACGGTGACTCTTACTTAGACCTGCAGTGCAGTGGTGACTAGACTAATTGTGGAGAAGCTATCTGACCCAAGGAGCTTTACAAGTCCCTGTACTATTGGTAATTTTGCTTATGCAAAGACACTTTGTGATCTAGGGGCCCAGCATAAATCTTATGCCCCTAGCGATTTATAAGAGGCTGGTGATTGGAAGAGCTAGACCCACCTCTATGTTGTTGCAGCTGGCTGACAGGACTGTAAAAAGACCCTCTAGTATCCTGGATGATGTGTTGATTCAGGTGGGGAAATTTGTGTTCCTTGCAGATTTTGTGATCTTAGACTGCAAGGTGGATGAAGAAATTCCCTTAATTTTGGGAAGGCCGTTCCTGGCCACTAGGAGAGCTCTCATTGATTGTAAGACTGGGGGAGCTCAAGATGAGATTGAACGACGAAGAGATAACATTCAATGTGCAGAAATCTATGAGGCGACCAAGGGAATTCGCCAATTGCTCTCTTATTGATGCCGTGGATGTAATCGTAGAAACTGATGATGAGATGCTGACTATTGAGGATCCTCTTGCTGCATGTCTGATGAATTTAGATGAGGTGAATGGAGAAGAACTGGCAGAATGGGTATTGGCGTTAGAGGCAGAGGGTTCTGGGATAAAACTCTTGAATTTGAGCCCTTGCAGTTAGAAAATAGAGAAACTCCTCCAGTTAGCCATCCATCGAAGAACCACCAAAGCTGGAATTGAAGCCATTGCCCGCCTATCTCAGGTATGAGTTCCTTGGACCTGACTCCACATTACCTGTTATTATCTCATCTAGTTTGTTAGATATGCAGGCACAACAACTCTTGCAGGTACTCAAGGAGTGTAAGACTGCCATTGGGTGGACCATGACAGACATTAAGGGGATCAGCCCCGCCTACTGTATACATAAAATTCTACTGGAAGAGGGACACAAACCTTCTAGGGAACACCAAAGAAGGCTGAACCCAAACGTGAAGGAAGTGGTGAAGAAAGAAGTTATAAAGTGGTTAGATGCAGTAATCATTTTCCCAATCTCTGACAGTATCTGAGTTAGCCTAGTGCAATGTGTGCCTAAGAAGGGTGGCATGACGGTGATAAAAAATGATAACAATGAACTGATTTCAACAAGAACCGTCACGGGCTGGAGAATTTGCATGGACTACAGAAAGTTGAATCTGGCCACCCGGAAAGACCACTTCCCACTTCCCTTCATTGATCAGATGTTAGATAGATTGGCAGGGAGGTCACACTTCTATTTTTTGGATGGGTACTTAGGGTACAATCAAATCTCTATTGCACTAGAGGACATAGAGAAGATCTCCTTTACTTGCCCATATGGCATTTATGCTTTTAGGAGGATGCCATTTGGACTATGCAATGCACCTGCCAGATTCCAAAGGTGCATGATGGCCATATTCACTGACATGGTAGAGGACATAATGGAGGTATTCATGGATGATTTCTCAGTGGTGGGAAACTCATTTGATGAGTGCCTTATAAATCTGACTCATGTGCTAAAACGATGTATTGAGACTAACCTGGTTCTTAATTGGGATAAGTGTCATTTCATGGTATAAGAGGGCATAGTCTTGGGGCACCGAGTGTCAAGTAAAGGAATTGAGGTGGATCGCGCTAAAGTTGACGTGATAGCAAAGCTGCCACCTCCAACTTTATTCAAGGCCATCCGAAGCTTCCTCGGGCATGCCGGTTTCTACCGGAGATTCATAAGAGACTTCTCAAAAATTGCCAACCGTCTCTGTAAGTTGTTAGAAAAAAATCACCCTCTTTTGTTTTCTGATTATTGCAGGGTAGCATTCGAGGAGTTGAAAAAGAGGCTAGTCACAACACCCATCATTGTTGCCCCCGACTAGGAGCAACCTTTCGAACTCATATGTGACGCTAGTGACTACGCAGAGGGGGCAGTGCTGGGATAGCGGAAAGACAAGCTAATGCATCCAATTTACTACGCCAGTAGAACGCTGAGTGGAGACCAGCTGAACTAGACTGTTATTGAATAGGAGATGTTAGCTGTGGTGTTTGCCTTTGACAAGTTCAGGTCATACCTGATTGTCTCTAAGGTAATTGTATACACTGATCATGCAGCTCTCAGGTACTTGATTGAAAAGAAGGAGTCTAAGCCGCGCCTGATTCGTTGGGTGTTGCTACTGCAAGAATTTGACCTCGAAATTCGTGACCGTAAGGACACAGAAAACCAAGTCGCTGACTATCTATCACGACTTGAGAGAACTGAAAACTTAGTTGAGGTTGAAGATATTCTGGAAACCTTTCCAGATGAGCAATTGTTCGCTACTAGTCTTGAGGAAGTGCCATGGTATGCAGTCTTTGCAAATTACCTGGCCAGCGGTATAGTCCCTTATGACCTTTCCTCTATACAAAAGAATTTTTTTTATCATGACTGCGGCATGTATTACTGGGATGAACCTTACCTGTTTTGAATATGTGTTGACAATATGATCCGGAGGTGCGTCCCTGAGATAAACAATCTTCTGTTTTGCAGGCATGTCATGCATCAGCGTATGGAGGACATTTTGGAGGAGTTAGGACAACTGCGAAAGTGCTAGAGGCCGGTTTCTTTTGGCCAACAGTGTTTAAAGATGCGCACCAATGGGAGAAAGGCTGCAATGAATGTCAGCGAACCGGGAACATTTCCCGTCATCTTGAGATGCTCATGAACCCAATTCAAGAGGTGGAAGTGTTTGATGTCTGGGGGATTGACTTCATGGGACCCTTCGTCAGCTCCTTTGGCAATAAGTACATACTTGTTGTTGTGGATTACGTGTCCAAATGGTTAGAAGATGCAACATTCCCCACTAATGATGCAAGAGTCATGGTGGAATTTTTGAAGAAGAACATATTCACCCGTTTAGGGACCCTGAGAGCAATTGTCAGTGACGGAGGCACTCACTTCTGTAATCGAGCCTTCGAGAAGTTGCTAGCAAAGTATGATATACGCCACAAGGTGGCTACCCCTTATCACCCGTAGACCAATGGATAGGTGGAAGTGTCTAATAGAGAGATAAAGAGTGTATTGACCAAGACTGTAAATGCCACAAGAACTGATTGGGCGAAAAAGCTAGATGATGCACTTTGGGCTTATAGAACTGCGTTTAAAACACCAATTGATATGTCACCATATAAGTTGGTGTTTGTGAAGGCCTGCCACTTGCCAGTGGAACTTGAACACAAAGCTTGGTGGGCACTGAAATAGCTGTACCTAGACATTGAGGCTGCGGGCACAACGAGAATCACTGAATTGCATGAGCTTGACGAGTTTCGACATCTTGCTTTTGAAAGCACAAGGTTGTACAAGGAAAGAATGAAGAGGTTGCACGACCAGAACATTGTTGAGCGACATTTCAAACCTGGGGACATGGTATTGCTCTATAACTCAAGATTACGACTGTTCCCTAGTAAGCTTAAGTCACAATGGTCTGGTCCATTTCGAGTGGTCGAAGTATTCCCTTCAGGGGCTGTAGAGATTTCCTCAGAGAAAGACTCTCACACATTTAGAGTTAAAGGGCAGAGATTGAAGCTATACATAGGCATGAAAGAACCAAAGGAAGTGTCAGAGATCCACCTGACGGAACCTCAGAGGTCGAGCGAGCCTTAAATGCGCTTGTCTGCGTCATGCCGTGACGTTAAATCAGGCACTACGTGGGAGGCAACCCATGAATTTTATTGTTAGTCTTTTCTTGTGTAACTTTCTATAAAAAATAAATAAATAAATAAACGTCAGCACCGCGACCGTAGCGCGACCGCGGCAAGACCGCAGTAGAGGCCAAGTATTCTGCCTTGAATTTGCTAGACTCACCGCAACCGCGGTGGGACCGCGGTGAGGCGATATCATTCTGTCTCGAGGCATTAAGCCCACCACGACCACGGTGGGACCGCGACAGTTCGGCATCAGGTAAGTATTTTTTCTATTTTTTTAATTTCTTTTTCGTTTTTTTTATTCAATTTTTCTTAACCCACCCCCTAATAATATCAGAACCCCCTTCTTATGTCACCAAAACACCCTATCCCCTTCTCTATTTCTCCATCTCTCTCTCTCTCTCTAAACCCTACCTCCCCAAATTCCTCTCTTCTTCTCCCTCTTCCTCTTCACTTACACTACTCCCCCATCTCCATTCCTCTCATCCCTTCTTCCATTAAGGTATGCTACTCAACTCCCCCCCTCTCTTGTCTTTTTGCATTGTGTGTAGTCATATGCTAGCCTAGCATTTGTAATTGTGTAGTGATTTTTAGTTGATTTTTGTAGTTTTCTTCTTATTTTCTCTTGAATTTCATTTTTGGGACTGATTGGTGAAGGGGCTGTGTGTATAATGTGGTGGAAAGGTGTATGTTTGTGGGTTTTGAATGAAGTGTTGTGGGGTGTGATGGTGTAGTAGAATCTTTGATTTGGGGAAAACTTTGATGTATCCATATGGGCTAAGTGTATAAAGAAATTGTCTTGCCCACAAGGTGTTTGGAAAATTGCCCCAATGGAGTTATAAGGGCTAATGTGACATGGTTATGGTGGAGTCTGAATAATCATCCATGGTCACACATTTCACACACTCACTGATAGGCGTTTCTCTATTTGACAAGTACAATGAATCCATCTAGGAAGAGACGCAACACCGTCTCCGCTCAGGAGTGATCTTTCAGGGAAGTTCCTTTACCTTACTGTTCTTTAATTTTTTATGCCATAAGGACATGTCTACATTTTAAGTGTGGGGCGGGGGATACTTCAATGTATGTATATATTTGTAAAAATTTGGATGTTTTAATTCTTTTTGTGTCTTGCTTTAATTGTTTTTGGTGTTTTGAGTAACTCTCAGAAGGTAAGTTAAAGTAGATAAGTGACTTGTCCCGACAACGGATCTCTTTCGACGGGGTTCTTGAGGGACTAAGTCGAAAAAAAAGAGAAAAGAACAAAAAGGGAATATGGAAACTCTTCCTGATGACGGATATTTGAAACAGTTCTTGAGGGAAGTAAGTCTAGGAAAAAAAAACCAAAAAGATTTGTTTTTAGGTAGTGTAGTAACTCCCCCTTGGTTTTTCTTTGGGCCACGATTCTTTTCCAAGGGTTTAGCTTGAATCAGGTGTAGGTAATTTTTGTTTATTTTATTTTTTTCGTTTTAGTTATCATTGATGGGCTACAAGCTGAAATAGAAAGAGAATCCCTTGGCATGAATACACCTGAACACAATCGACACTAGAGTGTAATGCCTAAGCTCAATGGTTGACTCTTACTAAGTGCCTTAAAGTTGTATGTTTGTAGCTGACTTGAACACTCAAAAGAGAATGTCTTGATAAATCAATCTGGAGTGAGTCATGTGCCATGTGTGTGTGAGCTATACTGTACTCTATGCTTTACATTTGATGCCTAGAACTTGTCCTGTGTGTCTGCAAAGCGAAATAGTAGCTTCATTCAGTCTTAGAAGTGATATAGGCATTTCTTTGTTAAGCCAGATATATATAATGTAAACCCACCTGAATGTATTACATCTTAGTTAACCCTATTGAGCCTATAAGCCTGTTTCTTTGGCAACCACATTGCGAACCTTACCCAATTATTTGAATAGCCTTCTGTTTGAACCCTTTTACCTTCCTTAAGCACTTGAATAGTATTGAAATTATGCAAAAGCAAAAGTGTAGGGTGGTGATTTGGTTTTTGAGTGGAACCATTGAAATAGAGAAAAGGTGCAGAGTTTTGAAGAATAAAAGAAGAAGCACCACGAAAAAAAAAAATTGTAAATAAATATAATGGTTGATAAGTGGTAGCTTGATGCAAATGCACCTAAAGGAATGGGATGTTATAAATAAATTATGGGAAATGTCTGGTTGACATAAGAATGATATGGAATGTTAATGTGTTTTGTATTAAAAGTGCTTAGAGAGGTTAGACACTATATCCAAATATATCCTACCCGTCCTTTAGCCTACATTACAACCAAGTGAAGTCTTATTGATCTTAGACTGAATGGGCTCGATTAGTAGAGTAGTACACTACGGGCAAGCCTATGGTGCATCTTTGTGGCATGTGAATCTTCTTTTTGAGAGTAAGCGAACTTTGTCTATCTAAGTTCCTAATTGGTCTAAATATCATTATATGTGGAACTACTCTCTTGTGTGATGTGAGGGCATGTGATTCACAAAGGAAATGTAAGTCTTGACTATTGTATAGAGTAGTTTGAGTAAGTGAGAATATTGCATGGTACGAGAGATTCGACTTTTGAGGCAAAGTTTGTTCACTACTAGGTGCAACTTTGGTAAATTGTTCAAGGTGTGAGTCGTTAAGGGAAAAGCTTAGGGAATGAACTTTGATAGAGTGTGGTGGATTGCTAGAGGACTAACAATTATTTAAGTGTAGGGTGTTGATATTAGGCTATATAGATGATATTTACACCTTAATATTACCATGCTTTATTGTTGTTTTTAAGACAAGAGGGGTTGCTCTGATGGTAAGCAACCTCCACTTCCAACCAAGAGGTTGTGAGTTCGAGTCTCCCCAAGAGCAAGGTGGGAAGTTCTTGGAGGGAAGGATGCCGGGGGTCTATATGGAAACAACATCTCTACCTCAGGGTAGGGGTAAGGTCTGCGTGCACACTACCCTCCCCAGACCCCACTAAGTGGGATTATACTGGGTTGTTGTTGTTGTTGCTTTATTGTTGTTTTATAGGTAAATTGATAACAAAATACTCTAAATGGTGTTCTTTTGCTTCGTAGAGAATATTCTAAGTGAGGAAGCACTACGAAGTGTTTTGGAGGCAATAATATGAAGAAAATGCCCAATCAAGAAGTACCCGAGCACAAAGAAGCAAAAAATGGACTGAGTAAATTCCATCGCAACCGCGGTGGAACTGCGGCAGACCAACTGTTCGAGGCAGAATGTTCAGCGTTTACCGCGGTCGAGCCGCGGTCTTGCCGTGAACGCGGTGAACTATTCACGTGCCAGAAAGATTGGGGACCAAAGTGTAAATCGGGAAAAACTTATTCCAAACCCTTATAAACTTTAGAAGCTCGCCCAAGACATGTTTAAGCTTGTTTTTAGACTACTTTGAAGGCAAGAACAAGTGTGAGAAGATCAACCAAACATTAGAGTTTTTTCTATCTCCTTTTATTTTCTTGCAATTACCCATTATGAATAATTTAGTAGTTTTATCTTTTTTTGTCATGAGTAGCTAATTTCTTAGTTTAGAGTTTTGATGGAACCTATTGAAGGATGAATGTCTTGTTATGTTAATATAATTTACCCAATTTAAATCTCTATTTGTTTAACTTCGTGCATGTTGTAGTTAATTGACAGGATCCTCAATTAGCTGTGCCTATTTAGTGTGCATAACTCGGGAGAGAGTGCATATTTAGGTAATTGTTGAACAACACCACTCCCAAAGTATATGAGGGATCAATAACTGAGGGTTTAAAGGCGGGATTAGAGATAACGAAGCCTTGGGTGTAATCTAAAGTGAGCTGTAATAAATAAAGCCAACTAGCGTAACTCGGGAGAGTGCGTTTAGTAAATTATCGTAATTACTCGGGAGAGATTTACGGTAATAAGAGTGCACATAATTGATAGAGATGATTATTGGGTAAATCTATGTGAAACATAATCGGAAGGGATTCCATTAATAGGGGAAATCATAACCTTAGAGCCTTCTTTTAATTGTTTACAACTCAATCATAGTTAGTTTCAGTTGCCTATTTGCATTCATTCGTAGTTAGTAGAAATATCATCATCTGTTATTTACAACGTTTGGGAAGTTGATTCCGTAGAATTTAGTACGTCTAACAAGAGTAATTGATAGGTTAACTACTTGTGGGTTCGACTCTGGGCTAAATACTCAGATTATATTTGCAACGTCCGCGTGTCCTTTTTGTAAGGCATAGTTTGGCGTGATCATTGCCACATTCACATCATGAATGGACCATAATCATCTATATATGCTTTACAAAATCTCATGCCAAATCGATGATAAATATTACTTTCACAAAGTGAATGATTATTTTGAGAATCCTTATTGTTATCATTATCACAATGATGATGACTATAATTTCGTCTATTGCCACGTCCACATCCATTGATACATTCATAGTAATAATTTTTTCTTATTTTAGACTTATCACATACTTCTATCACATTCTCTTAAGGGAATGAGAATGAAGCAAATTCAATGGGACGGATTTATAATTCTTTGCCCACAATCATACATGAATTTGATCATGGCAAGGCATAGAAATTTTACCACATTGGGTGATTATAATTTCTCTCAAACTCCGTTATAGTTACAATCAAAATTTATCGTCTTTGCTTGCATTTAAATTCAAATTATATAATAAAAGATAAAAATACGGTAAAATAGTTACCTTAAATCCAGAATTTAATCATGAAGGAAGTTCATGGAATAATTGACAATCATTATGTTCAATCTTAATGTTTCTACTCAATTAGTTAAAGTCTCGTGCTGATAATGTGTTATAAAACAACAAAGAAGAATATTGCAAAGAAAGAGAGAGGACCATCCTCTATAATTCTTTCTTGGTAGTCTTTTCATCTTTGTCATTCTTGGTAGTCTTTCAAGAAGGCCATACTCAATAATTCTTGATCTTTCTTCTTCTTTTTTCTCAGAATTCCTCATTCGTTGTTGTTGCACATAGAGATGGGCATAGTTTGCTCCCATGAAACACATGATTGATGAGGTTTATGCTCAAAAAAAAAAAAAAAAAAAAAAACACTGCGAGGCATCTTGTACTGATGTAATGTTTTAATCCCTTTTAATATATAACTCTTTCTTTCTGACCAAAGAAAAAAGATTTATGCTCAAGAAAATGGCTAAGAATTACTTGTTATTATAGCTTGAATCTGAGAAAAGCAATGAAGATTTATGGAGTAGATCTTTTGCATGATTTCTATTTGATTTTTAATTTTAACTGTGACACTAAATCGATGCAGTTTGAATGACGTGACATCTATAGATTTGCTGTCAATCTCTGGTTCAATTACTTTTTTCTTTGCCAAGTAGCGAGATATATTCCAAATTTGTTGTTTAGAAAGAGATGAAAATCGTTAACAATCTTTGATACTGTGCGTTTGATTTCTTTGCCAATTAGCGAGTGCATGCATGTATTCCAAATTTATTGTTTAGAAAAAAATGAAAATCCTTAACAATTTTTCGATATTGTGCATTTGATTTCTTTTCCAAGTAGCAAGTGCTTGCATGTATTCCAAAATTGTTGTGTCAAAAAAGTATGAATATCCTTAACAATCTTTTGATATTGTGCATTTGATTTCTTTGCCAAGTAATGAGTGCATGCGTATATTCCAAATCTGTTGTTTAAAAAAACAAAACCAAAAAAAAAAAACTATATAGGTTCTTACATGCGTATATCAATAGATTGTCAAAGATTTATTTACCAATGAAGAATGTCAGCACTAATTGGCTATTTTTTTTTTATTTCAAAATTGCATTTTCCACTACTATAAAAGCAGAACAATATTAACTTAGAAGTGAAAATTATTGTCTACCCAAAAAATTAACAATTTATGAGCACGTACAATGCAAGTGCAATGTCTTTTATTCTTCCTTTTCTCTAAAGTATGTTATTATACAAATAAGCTCGTATTTGAGATCTTTTTTTTTTGTCAGTATAGTTTGAATGATGCATATCAACAGATCTGTTGTTTACCTCTTGTTGAGTTACTTTTTTTTATTTCGCCATAGTAATTCAAAGCACATATAACTTGATTTCTAAATATATTGTATAAAATAATTAAAAATATAATATTATGAGTATGTAAAATACATTTTGTTTTAAAAAAAAAAAAAAAAGAGCACGTGCAATGCTCTTTCCTTTGTTTTCCCTTTTTTCTTCTATTATTGGTGAAGTATGGTCGTATGCAAATAAATTCATATTTGATTTTTTATTTTTATGATGTACATATGTGGATTTGTTGTCTATCTCCTGTTGAGTTACTCTTTTGCATTGTTAAATAGTGAACTTAAAGCACGTGTAAGTAGAAATTTAAAATATAATACTACGTTAATACATGAACCTCATGAATAGTTAAGATTTGGATTGCCCGAGGAGAAAGCTATATGACTATATATTTATAATATTTTATTGCACAACTAATCATATATTTCCATTAATGTTATATCTCCATTTTTACTATCAAAAACAGAATTATTAGGCTGGAAAAAAAATTAATTTTATGCCTTAATAACTAACAATAATTAATTTTATGCCTTTATACACTAACAATATATATATATATATATATATATATATATATATATATATATATATATATATATAAAATTATTATTATTATTATTATAAATAGAATTGTATTTAATGTGAATGTCTATATTTTAGAGAGATTTTAGGGATTTTACTTGGTGGCTAAGTCACTCTTCCCCTATAAATAGAAGGGTTCTATTTCATTGTAATTCACTCCAAATCAATAAGAAATCTGTCTCTCTACTTTTCTGTGTAATACGCTTCTTATTCTTTTATTGTTCATAGCACGTTATCAGCACGAAACTCTAACCAACTGAATAGAAGCTTTGGGATTGAGCATAATAATTGTCAATTGTTCCATAAACTCCCTTCATGATTAAATTCTAGATTTAAGGTAACTATTTTACTTTATTTTTCTCTTTTAAATTCTTGATATTCTATAATTTAATTTTAAATACAAGCAAAGACGATAAATTTTGATTGTAACTCTAATGGAGTTTGAAAGATATTATAACCAAAGTAGTAAAGTTTCTATGCATTGCCATGATCAAATTCATGTATGATTGTGGGCAAAGAATTGAAAACCCGTCCCATTAAATTTGCTTCATTCTTATTCCCTTAAGAGTATCAGGACCCAAAATCCATTAAAGGCCGTGATGGCACCGGACACCTCTGTCAGACAAGCCAACACTAAATAGTTAATTAAACTCTCATTTTAAAGTTTTTGAAACTATAGATTTTCTTTAATTTAACTGATAAAAGATAATCTTCACAGGATAAATAGAAGTGTTTAAAATTTTCAATACTGATTATCCCATAATCACCCCAGAACCCGGTGTCACAAGTGCATGAGCAATCACTAATAAATTAAATGAAATACAATAACTGTCTGGAATACAGATTTGGACAGAAAGAAAATACAATACTCTGAAAGAGACTCTGCTAGCTGCGAGTCGTCTCGAGAGATGCAACTTGCCTAAGTCTCCGTATCAACCATGCTGTTGCGCCCACTAGGCCGCTATAGATATATGTGCATGTGCAATAAAAATGCACAACAAGTGTAGTATGAGTACCAAAACAACGCGTACCCAGTAAGTATCCAGTCTAACCTCGAAGAAGTAGTGACGAGGGGCCGACTTCGACACTTACTAGTGGTCCAATGATATCAGGTACAAGAATGAAGTGAATAAATATGAAACAACATAAATATATGGAATACACAAGTATAAAATACGGGATGCAATTCCCCTCTTCATAATTTTTACTCAAGCTCTCAGCTAGCAAGTTCCCTCCGTAACCGGGGCATATATATAGATATAGTAAATTTTATTAGAGAAGTTGTCATGATTCAAATCAGTAAAAAAATCCCTCAAATACTCTGGCTTTTTGCAAAATATTACGCACAATTCCTTTAGGATAATATATATATATATATATATATATATATATATATATATATATATATATATATATATAGGAAATGCCGAGGCATACGACCCGATCCAACATAAAAGTAAACTGTGCACTGCCAAATAGTCGAATGGCGCGAATCATAGATGCATCTATTAACCTGTCGAGGCGATAGTCCCGCTCCCATTAGAGTAGTGGAAGGAAATACCCCATTCGCGAATCATACGTGTGACGCGGTCAAATATAGATTTATTAATAAATCATAATCCTTTTCTTAATTCTTTTCGAAAATACTAAATTTAATGGAAACACTTAAATTCTTAAATTCCTCAATTTAAATTCCTTTCAACACAATTATTACGCAACCTCAATCTTATTTTTTCTCAAGGCAAACAATATACATAAATCAACAACAATCTCAACAAGGCATGATGTAACCTAAAACTACCCGGACATATGCATAATAGTAGCTATACGTAGCCCCCACAAATAGGACATATTTAATTATTTCACTTATGGGATTACTTCCCTCTTACAAGGGTAGAAAGGAGACTTACCTCGCTCCGAAGTTCCATAACCGGCTTCCAAGCCCTTCTGACAATTCAAATCGATGCTCAACGCTCCAAAACTAGCCAATAAGTATGCAAACCCATTAGTATATGCTCAAATACTCATTATAATCCAATTTATAATAATTTCTAACCCCGATCAAGAAGTCGATAAAAATAACCCTCGGGGCCACATGCACGGATTTTAAAATTTTTCAAAGAACTTTACCCATACCCTCACGAACTCAAATATATAATTTATTCTCAATTCCATGCCAAAATCGAGGTCAAAATCCAATAATACCAATTTCTAGGTTTTTTCTTCAAAATCCCAAATATCTATAATTTTTCATGCTTGAATCCACAATAAAACCATGTATTTAACTTACAAGAGGTGGAATTAACTTACCTCATGATTGCTGATGAAATCCCTCTCTTCAAAGGCTCCAAAATCGCCCAACCAAAGTGAGAATGTTTGAAAAATGAGCCAAAACTCGTTTTTAAAGAACACACTGACCAGCCTGTGATGACCCAAAAGGTCATCTCGTATTTTAGGACCCAATTTGGGGTTCTGAGGTCTTTAAAAACCTCATTTCCTTCCTCCTAGATTTGCGTGTGCAGCCCCGACGCGTTTTCAGAAAGCCTTTATGTGAAATTTAAGAAAAATATTGAGTTTGCCTTTAAAAAATTGATTTAAGTTGACTTCAGTCAATATTTTTTGTAAACGGATCCAGACCCGTGATTTGACGGTCTCGTAGGATCCGTAGTAAAATATGGGACCTGGGCATATGCCCGGAATCGAAGTCCGAGGTCCCTAGCCCGAGAAATGAATTTTTGAAGAAAATTGTTAACTGAAAAATATAATGGTTTTAGAAATTGAATAATGCTTGAACTTGTTGGTATCAGGCCCGTATTTCGGTTCTGGAGCCCTATACAGGTCTGTTATAATATTTTAACCTTATCTGTGAAATTTGGTGAAAATCAAAAGTAATTTGACGTGATTCAGACCTTTGGTTGAGAAAATAGAAAGTTTGAACTATCATGAAATTTTCATGTGTTTTGGTGTTGAATTCGTAGTTCTAGATGTTATTTTGGCGATTCGATCACGCGAGCAAGTTCATATGATGTTTTAAGACTTGTGTGCATGTTTGGTTCGGAGCCCTGACGGCTCGGGTGAGTTTTGGATAGTGTACGAAGTGATTTTTGAACTTAGAGAATTGCGGGTATGCTTCAGCTGAGTTACAGGCCTCAGACCTTGCAAATGCGAGGTCAGGGCTCGCTTTGCAACCTCTGTCAATGTCGCATTTGCGACCTCTATCAATGTTGCATTTGCGACCTCTGTCAATGTTGCATTTGCGCGGCTTCCATCGCAAATGCGAAGGAAGCTGGGCCAGCTCATGTTCGCAAATGCGAACATATCTTCGCAATTGCGAAGAAAGTCTGGGGAGGGGTGTGATCGTAAATGCAATCCTTTTGTCGCATTTAAGGAGGTCCCTGATCACAATTGCGATGGCAGCAGAAGTGTGGGAAACTTCGCATTTGCGATGGTTCTTCGCATTTGGTCACAAATGCGACATCTGTAGCTGAGTAAAAGAGTATTGGACAAGATTTTTCATTCATTTCTCAAAGTTTCAAACCCTAAGCTTCAAGAGGTGATTTTCTAAAGAGTAGTTCTTCCCTAAATCATAGGTAAACGATTTCTAACTCATTTCTTTCAGTCTATTTCATTTTTTTATAAGATGTCATCACAAAATCTAGGGATTTTCATGGGAAATTAGGTGTTTTTGGGTAGAATTTAGGAATTTCGAAATTTGGGGATTTAGACCTCAAATTGAGGTTAGATTCCAAAACCAATTGCATATCCGGGCTCGGGGGTGAATATGTAATTGGGTTTTGGTCCGAACTTCGAGTTTTGACCAAGCAGGCCCGGGATAGTTTTTGACTTTTTGGAAAAAATGTTGGGAAATTTATTATCATGCATTAGAATTGGTTTCTTTGGAGTTAATTGATGTTAATAAGTTATTACATAGATACGAGCAGATTGGAAGTGGAAATTAAGGGAAAAACGGTATTTGAGGCTTGAGTTTGGTCGTGGAATCGAGGTTAGTATCGTAGCTAAACTTAGCTTGAGGGATTAGGTGTTGTTGCCTTATTTACTACTTGTTTAGTTGTTAAGTACGACGTATAGGTGTGGTGACGAGTCTCTATACGTCGTTGTTGGGTCATAGCATGCGAGTGAGTCTTATACTTGTGACCGTTGTGTTTCTTTGTATGTATTGTTCCTGCTTAAACTAGTTATTACTCATGTTAAACAAGTCTTATTATGTTTTTCTTGGTTTTGGATATTGGTTGAGTATTGGCTCTAGTTGAGATTTTTGTTGTGAAACTAAGTGATGAAATAAAGTTGTTTGATTGTGATGCCCTTGTCGGGTTGTTATTGTTTCTGTTGTTTCTTATGGTGAGAAAGAGTGATAAAGCATGAAGGGTGATGCCGTGCACATTTATATTAATCATATGGTGAGGAAGCGTGATAAAGCATGAAGGGTGATGCCGTACACATTTATGTTATTCATATGGTGAGGAAGAGTGATAAAGCACGAATGGTGATGTCGTGCACATTTCTATTATTCATATGGTGAGGAAGATTGATAAAGCACAGAGGGTGATACCGTGCACATTTCTATTATTGATTGCATGGTGAGTGATACCGTGCATTTTCTATTTGCTGTGTTTATTTGTTGTTATCGATTAAGGAGGAACCCTCATAGCATGTTGCCCCTTCCCATTCATTTCTATTTAGTTTTTATTACTTGTTATTCTGTTAGTATATTGTTTAACTGCATAGGTTTATGTTGTTTGTCGTGTCCTAGCCTCGTCACTACTTCGCCGAGGTTAGGCTCGGCACTTACCAGTACATGGGGTCGATTGTACTGATACTGCACTCTACACTTTCTGTGCTGATCCCGGTACTGAGTTTGGGGTTGCTTCCTTCAATCCATAGGAGACCCAAGGTAGATCTGTCGGTGTTCGGAGACCCTGGAGTCCCCTTCCCTCTATCTTACTTCCTGTTTTATTTCGTTCCAAAAAACAAATGTATTTTCCTTTAAACCAGTGTTTGTTGAAATTCTTAGACGTTCATGGATTGTGACACCAGATCATTAGGGTAGTCGTGTTGTAGAGTTTTGAACTGTTATAAAATTTTCGCACTTCATATATGTTTAGCTTTAATTAATATTTATTACTATTTTGGTTAATGATTAATTGTTGGAACCGTATCTGTTGTCTTGCCTAGCATTTAAGAGTTAGGCGCCATCATGATTCCGATGGTGGGAAATCCGGGTCGTGACAAGTTTGTATCAGAGAACTAATTTGCCTAGGTCTCACAATTCACGAAGAAGCTAGATAGAGTCTGAGGGATCGGTACAGAGACGTCTGTGCTTATCCCATAGAGTCTACAGAGTTTAGGAATAACTTCACATCTATTCTTCTCTGTCATGCGATTTGATTTCTCAATGCAAATTGAAATTCTACTCTGTTCTTTCGCAGATGGCGAGAACACGTACCGCTTCATCAGTTGAGCAACAGCCTGAGCCCCCAGTGACAGCTCCTATGCAGGGCAGAGGACAAGGACGAGGCCGTGCTAGAGGCCGAGGCAGGGGCAGGGTTCAGCCCAGAGCTTGAGCAGCAGCACCAGCAGCGGAGCCTCAAGTAGAGTTTGATGATGAGGTTCTAGCCCTGACCGTTCCAATAGGGCCAGCTCAGGTTCCAGAGGGGTTCATAACTATCCCGGTACTTCAGGATGCTTTGGTTCGACTTCTGGGCCTTATGGAGAGTATTACTCAGACTGGCATACTTCCTGTAGCACCAGCTGTATCTCGAGTTGGGGGGAGCAAAGACTGCCGCTACTTACACTCCGGAGCAGATGGCTCCTTAGTTTCAAACTCCAGCAGCTCAGCCAGTTGGGGTAGTTCCACCGGGTGTTGTAGCATAGACCGGTGATGGATCAGCTATGTCTTCTAAGGCCATATGGAGGTTGGACAGGTTCAACAAGCTCTTCACTACTATCTATGGCGGTACATCTTCAGAGGATCCCTAGGACTATTTGGACAGTTGTCACGAGATTCTACGAAATATAGGGGTGGTGGAGACCAACGAGGTCAACTTTGCTGCTTTTTGTCTATCAGGTTCCGCTAAGAAATGGTGGAGGGATTTTTGTTTGGCTAGACCAGCTGGGTCACCTGCTTTAACTTGGGATCAATTCTCTCAGCTATTTCTGGAGAAGTTCCTTCCTATCAGTCAGAGAGAGGACTATCAGAGGCAGTTTGAACATCTCCAGCAGGGTTCTATGACCGTCACTCAGTACGAGACCAAATTTATCGACTTGACCCGCCATGCTCTTCGTATACTTCCCACCGAGAGAGAGACAAAGGGTAAGGAGGTTTATTGAGGGACTTACTCAGCCTATCAAATTGTAGATGACTAAGGAGTCAGGGAGTAAGATTTCTTTCCAGGATGCGGCCAATGTGGCCAGGCGAGTCGAGATGGTTTTAGCTTAATGGAGTGGTTAGGGGTCTGACAAGAGGCCCCGTCATTCTGGAAGGTTCAGTGGTACCTCGTCTGGAGGTAGGGATTCTTTTGGTAGAGGCCATCCTTCTAGGCTGTTCCTTTCAGCCTTTCAGACTTCTCACGGTGCTCCAGGTGTCCATAGCCATCATATGCAGTATTCTGATCATCTACCCTACAGTGCACCATCAGCTCCTATCAATGCACCCCCGCTCCAGAGTTTTTAGGGTGGTTACTCCGGCCGTTAGGGTCAGTTTCAAGGTCAGCAGTCTTAGCAGCCGAAGTCTTGTTATACTTGTGGCGATCTGAGGTACATTACTAGATTTTTCCCACGAGCCTTAAGCAGTTCTTTGTATCGGGGTTCTCGTGCCATGGTTTCAGCATCGGGTATTCCACCGCATGCTCAGCCAGCTAGAGGTAGGGGTCAAGCCGCTAGAGGTGGAGGTCGAGGTGTTAGAAGTGGAGGCCAGCCAGCAGGAGGCCGTCCCAGGGATGTAGTTCAGAGTTGTGGGGCCCAGCCCCGATGTTATGCTATTCCAGCCAAACTTGAGGCTGAGTCCTCCGATGCAGTTATCACAGGTATGATTTCAGTTTGCAGTAGAGATGCTTCAGTTCTATTTGATCTAGTGTCTACATACTCCTATGTGTCATCTTATTTTTCCCCATATTTGGTTGTGCCTCGTGATTCCTTAAGTGTTCCCGTGTATGTATCCATGCTAGTAAGGGATTATATTGTTGTAGACTGTGTCTATTGTTCATGCATGACTGTTATTGGGGGTCTTGAGACTAGTGTAGACCTCCTACTTCTCGATATGGTTGACTTCGATGTTATTTTGGGGATAGATTGGTTGTCGCATTATCATGCTATATTGTACTATCATGCCAAGACTGTGATCTTAGCTTTGCCAGGGTTGCATCGATTGGAGTGGAGAGGGACTCCTAGTCATTGTACCAGCATGGTTATCTCTTATATGAAGGCTCAACGTATGGTTGCAAAGGGGTGTTTGGCTTATTTGGCTTATGTTCGTGATTCCAGTGCTGAGGTTCCTTCCATGGATTCTGTGCCAGTTGTCCGGGAGTTTCTAGAGTTATTTCCTACAGACCTACCAGGGATGCCACCCGATAGGGATATTGACTTTTGCATCGATTTGGCTCCGGGCACTCAGCCCATTTCGATTCTGCCATATCATAAGGCCCTGCTAGAGTTGAAAGAATTGAAGGAGCAATTGCAAGATTTTCCTGATAAGGGCTTCATTAGGCCTAGTGTCTTGCTTTGGGGTGCGCCAGTGATGTTTGTTAAGTAGAAGGATGGATCGATGAGGATGTGTATAGATTATCGACAGTTGAACAAAGTCACAATTAAGAACAAGTATCCATTGCTAAGGATTGATGATTTGTTTGATCATCTTCAGGGTGCTAAGGTATTTTCAAAGATTGATTTGAGATCCAGCTACCATTAGTTGAGGATTAGGGCATCTAATGTCCCTAAGACAGCTTTTCGCACTCGCTACGGGCATTATAAGTTTCTAGTGAAGTCATTTGGGTAGACAAATGCCCCAACAACATTGATTGTGTTCATTGATAATATCTTGATCTACTCCCGCAACTAATAGGAGAATGAGCAGTATCTTCAGATTGTTCTTCAGACTCTAAGAGACAACCAGTTTATATGCTAAGGTTTCGAAATATGAATTTTGGTTGAGTTCAGTGGCATTCTTGGGTCATGTTGTATCAGTAAAGGATATTCAGGTGGATCCTAAGAACATTGAGGCAGTCAAGGACTAGCCTAGACCCATATCAGCTACAAAGATCCGAAGTTTCTTGAGTTTGGCGGGCTATTATTGTCGGTTTATGGAAGGGTTTTCATCTTTAGCAGTCCCGATAACCAAGTTGACTCAGAAGGGTGCCCCGTTCAGGTGGTCGGACGAGTGTGAGACAAGCTTTCAGAGGCTCAAGATAGCTTTGACTTCGGCGCTGGTGTTGGTATTGCCCATAGGTTCAGGGCCATATACAGTATATTATGACGCATCTCATATTAGACTTGATGCAGTTTTGATGCAGAATGACAAAGTTATTGCATATGCTTCCCGGTAGTTGATGATTCACGAGAAGAATTATCCAGTTCATGTCTTGGAGCTAGCAGCCATTGTTCATATGCTAAAGAATTGGAGGCATTATCTATATGGCGTGTCATGTGAGGTGTTCACGGATCATAAGAGTTTGCAGTATTTGTTCAAGCAGAAGAAGCTCAATTTGATGCAGAAAAGGTGGTTGGAGCTATTGAAAGACTATGATATCACCATATTGTATCATCACAGGAAGACCAATATGGTGGCCGATGCTTTGAGCAGGAAGTCAGCTAATATGGGCAGTCTTGCATATATTCTAGTCAGTGAGAGACCGCTTGCTTTGGAAGTTTAAGCTTTGGCCAATCAGTTCGTGAGGTTGGATGTGTCTGAGCCCAATTGTGTTTTAGCTTGTACAGTCGCTTGGTCTTTATTATTTGAGCGTATCAGTGATCGGCAGTATAATACCCTCATTTGCTTGTCCTTAGGGACATAGTGTAGCACGGTGGTGCCAAGCAGGTTACGGTTGGAGATGATGGGGTTTTGAGGATGCAGGGTTGTGTTTATGTGCCTAATGTGGATGGACTTCGTGAGTTGATTCTAGATGAGGCCCATAGTTCCCGGTATTCTATTCACCCGGGCGCCATTAAGATGTATCAGGACTTACGACAACATTATTTGTGGAAGAGGATGAAGAATGATATTGTTACATAGCTCGGTGTTTGAATTGTCAGTAGGTAAAGTACGAGAATCATAGACCTGATGGTTTGCTCTAGCAGATTGAGATTCCTAAGTGGAAGTGAGAGTGTACCACCATGGATTTCGTTGTTGGACTCCCACAGATTTAGAGGAAGTTCGATGTAGTATGGGTTATTGTGGATAGGCTGACTAAGTCAGCACATTTCATTCCTATGGCAATTTTCTATTATTCAAAGAGGTTAGTTGAGATCTATATCCGGGAGATCGTTCGTCTTCATGGAGTGCCCATGTCTATCATTTCTAACCGAGGTACATATTTTACCTCATATTTTTGGAGGGCAGTGCAGTACGCAGTTCGAGTTAAGCACAACGTTTCATCCTCAAACGGACAAATAGTCTGAGCGTACTATTCAGATTTTGGAGGATATTCTTCGCGCCTGTGTTATTGACTTTGGAGGTTCTTGGGATCAGTTCTTGCCATTAGCGGAGTTTGCCTACAACAACAGCGATCAGTTGAGCATACGGATGGATCCTTATGAGGCATTATATGGTAGACGGTGTCGATCACCAGTTGGGTGTTTTGAGCCAGCGGAGGCTCGGTTGATGAGTATAGATTTAGTATAAGATGCCTAAGGCTAAGATCATTTAGGATAGACTTCGTATAGCTTAGTCCGGGCAAAAGAGTTATGCCGACCGTAAGGTTCGTGATGTGACATTCATGGTCGGAGAGCGAGTGTTGCTTCGCGTGTCGCCCATGAAGGGTGTGATGAGATTTGGGAAGAAGGGCAAGTTAAGCCCTAGGTTCATTGGGCCTTTTGAGATTCTTCGGAGAGTGGGTGAGGTGGCTTACGAGCCTGCGTTGCCACCAGGTTTATCAGCAGTGCATCCAGTGTTTCATGTGTCCACGCTTCGGAAATATCACGGCGATCCATCCCACGTGTTAGACTTCAGCATTGTCTAGTTGGACAAGGATTTGACCTACGAGGAGGAGCCGATAGCTATCCTAGACTAGTAGGTTCAACAGTTGAGATCGAAGAGTTATCCGTTGGTTCGTGTTCAATGGAGAGGTTAGCCTGTTAAGGCAGCTACCTGGGAGTTCGAGTCCGATATGCGGAGCCAATATCCCCATCTTTTCACCGACACAAGTACTTTTCTATGTCCGTTCGAGGATGAACGATTGTTTTAGAAGTGGAGAATGTGATGACCCAAAAGGTCATCTCGTGTTTAGGAACAAATTCGGAGTTCCGAGATCTTCAAAACCTCATTTCCTTCCTCCTCAATTTGCGTGCGCAGTCCGAGCGCATTTTCGGAAAGCCTTTATGTGAAATTTAAGAAAAATATTGAGTTTTCCTTTAAAAAATTAATTTAAGTTGACTTCGGTCAACATTTTTAGTAAATGGACCTGCACCCGTGATTTGATGGTCCCGAGAGGTCCGTAGTAAATTACGGGACCTGGGCGTATGCCCGGAATCAAATCTTGAGGTCCCTAGCCCGAGAAATAAATTTTTGAAGAAAACTGTTAACTAAAAAATATAATGGTTTTTTGAAATTGAACAATGCTTGAACTTGTTGGTATCGGGCTCATATTTTGGTTCTGGAGCCTGGTATAGGTCCATTATAATATTTTAACCTCATTTGTGAAATTTGGTGAAAAACAGAAGTAATTTGACGTGATTCGGACCTTTGGTTAAGAAAATAGAAAGTTTGAACTATCTTGAAATTTTCATGGGTCATTCTAGATGTTATTTTGGCAATTCGATCGCTCGAGCAAGTACATATGATGTTTTAAGACTTGTGTGCATGTTTGGTTCGGAGCCCCAAGGGCTCGGGTGAGTTTTGGATAGGCTACGGAGTGATTTTTGAACTTAGAGAATTACTGGTATGCTTCAGCAGAGTTGCAGGCCTCAGACCTTGCAAATGCAAGGTCAGGGTTCATATTTGAGACCTCTGTCGATGTCGCATTTGCGATGCTTCCATAGCAAATGCAAAGGAAGCTAGGTCAGCTCATGTTCGTAAATGCGAACATATCATCACAATTGCGAAGAAAGTCTGGGGAGGGGTGTGATCGCAAATGCAATCCTTTTGTCGCATTTGCGGAGGTCCCTGAACGCAATTGTGGTCATTACCTTTGCAATTGATGGCTGCAGAAGTGTGGGGAGCTTCGCATTTGCGAGATTCGCAATTGCGAAGCTGAGTAAAAAAGTCTTGGATGAGATTTTTCATTCATTTCTCAAAGTTTCAAACCCTAAACTTCAAGAGGCAATTTTCTAAAGAGTATTTATTTCTTCCCCAAATAATAGGTAAACGATTTCTAACTCATTTTCAATCTATTTCATCTTTTTACAAGATTTCATCACAAAATCTAGGGATTTTTATGGGAAATTGGGTGTTTTTGGGTAGAATTTAGGAATTTTGAAATTTGGAGATTTAGACCACAAATTGAGGTTGGATTCCAAAACCAATTACATATACAAGCTCGGGGCTGAGTGGGTAATCAGGTTTTGGTTCGAACTTCGAGTTTTGACCAAGCGAGCCCGGGGTCAGTTTTTGACTTTTTGGGAAAAATGTTGGGAAACCTATAATCATGCATTAGAATTGGTTTCTTTGGCGTTAATTGGTGTTAATAAGTTAATTATGCATAGATACGAGCGGATTGGAAGTGAAAACTAAGGGAAAATGGTATTTGAGGCTTGAGTTTGGCCGTGGAATCGAGGTAAGTGTCATGGCTAACCTTAGCTTGAGGCATTAGGTGTTCTTGCCTTTTTTGCTACTTGTTTAGTTGTTAAGTATGATGTATAGGTGTGGTGACGAGTATCTATACGTCGTTGTCGGGTCATAGCATGCGAGTGAGTCTTATACTTGTGATCATTGTGTTTTTTTGTATGTATTGTTCCTGCTTAAACTAGTTATTACTCATGTTAAACAAGTCTTATTATGTTTTTCCTGGTTTTGGATATTGGTTGAGTATTGACTCCAGTTGAGATTTTGTTGTGAAACTAAGTGATGAAATAAAGTTGTTTGATTGTGATGCCCTTGTCGGGTTATTATTGTTTCTGTTGTTTCTTATGGTGAGGAAGAGTGATAAAGCACGAAGGGTGATGCCGTGTACATTTATATTAATCATATGGTGAGGAAGAGTGATAAAACACGAAGGGTGATGCCGTGCACATTTCTATTATTCATATGGTGAGGAAGAGTGATAAAGCACGAAGGGTGATACCATGAACATTTCTATTATTGATTACATGGTGAGGATTGAGAGTAAAAGTACGAAGGATAATGCCGTGCATTTTCTATTTGCTGTGTTTATTTGTCGTTATCGATTAAAATGTACTAGCTGTTTAGATTCTTGTATTGTTGTGATTCTGTATGTTGGAACTCCCATAGCATGTTGCCCCTTCCCGTTCATTTCTACTTAGTTTTTATTATTTGTTATATGTTAGTGCACATGTTTATGTTGTTTGTCGTTTCCTAGCCTCGTCACTACTTCGCCGAGGTTAGGCTCGGCACTTACCAGTACATGAGGTCAGTTGTACTGTTACTGCACTCTGCACTTTCTGTGCATATCCCGGTATTGTACCATACTGACCAAAGTTTGGGGTTACTGCCTTCAGTCCACAGGAGACCCAAGGTAGATTTGTCGGTGTTCACAGACCCTGGAGTCCCCTTCCCTCTATCTTAGTTCTTGTTTTCTTTCATTCCAAAAAACAAATGTATTTTCCTTTAAACCAGTATTTGCAAAAATTCTTAGATGTTCGTGGATTGTGATACCAAATCATTGGGGCAGTCGTGTTGTAGAGTTTTGAACTGTTATAAATTTCCGCACTTCATATCTGTTTAGCTTTGATTAATATTTATTACTGTTTTGGTTAATGATTAATGTGTTAGAACCGTATCTGTTGGTTTGCCTAGCATTCAAGAGTTAGGCGTCATGACGATCCCAACAGTGGGTGTTACGCCCCGCAATATTACGTTAATATTACGTCACGCAGTATTATCTTACGACGATGTTATGCTCTGCAGTAATATGTTACGATGGTGTTACCGTCTGTAGTAATATATTACGATTGATGTTACGTCCTGCAGTATTAAGTTACGACAGTGTTGTACCCGACAGTATTACATTCGGTGATATTACGCTTCACAAGTAATAAGTTACGACAGTGTTGCACCATGTAGTATTTCATTATGGTGATGTTACGCTTCGTAGTAATAAGTTACGACGATGTTGCACCCTGCAGTATTTTACGTTGAATATGTTGTAAGGTAATTGACATCAGTCCAAGGAAAAGATTATTTGGAGATTATAAGGATTATGCTATTTCACAAGTGATTAGTAAATTCGTAAAGGTCAAATGGGGAGCAAGTCTAAGAAAGCGAATTTTGTCAAAGTTTGGCATTTTGGGATAAAATACCGCCCGAGCTAAAATACCCGATATTTATGGACTAGTGCCATATAAGGTACTACATAGCCATGATAGAAAGGTGTATAAGATATGTGAAAAATGAGTAATATTTTAAGTAAGTGAGAATAATTCTCAATTTTTTGGGCAATTGGTTACTTACCGGGTAGCGGGATATTACCTAGTTAATTAATTAATTATTTGTTGGATAAAATTAAAAATACCCCAACCCACCCCATGTGGCAGCAAGCCACAAAGTAATTATGTGACTCATGGTAACATTAGAAAGGTGGCATCTTGACAATTCAATTGCAAGACACCTAAAACCTTAACACTTTTAAAATCAAATCATTTTACAATTCTTAAAAAATGCCAAACGTGAGTTATGCTCCATAAATCATTAAAGACAATCTTCAAGTCTTTCAAACAAGACTTTTAAAAGTCATTTTCACTCTTTTAAAACTAAGAACATAGGAACATTTTTCCAAAACTTCAAGAATCAGAAACATTTTGCTTTTAAGATTTCAAACCAAGAATGTAGGCGCAGAAGCTTAAATCCAATTTTTGGGTTCTAAATTCAATCCATGAAGGTTTCCAACAGGATAATTATACGGAGTTGTTCCTACTCCAGGTATGTTAAAGCTACCCCTTCTTTCTTTATGGCATGATTCATACGATACGAACGAAACGTGCAAATGCACAAATTCCATAAATGACTCTATTCATAGAAGTATTAGAGATATCTATGTTCTAGAATTTTTATGTGTTATAATATTTTATCATCTGTTCATGGGTCTCAGAAAAATATGAAAGTTGAGAAAAAAAAGTTACTTTATGATATTGCTCAACACAAAATCGTCTTATGAAATTCTGAAAGATTTTATTAATGAACTTTTCATGCATTGCATTCATGTGCATTGACCCGTGACCAGATGGTGTTATATACGCGTATATATGTACATATATGTATTTGGGATATGGGAAAAGGTTACAGTGTTATATACGCACCACCTGATTAGTTGGTATATGATGATGATATTGCCTACAGTGGCTGAAATAGGATCCAAATGACGTTATATACGCGTATATATGTATGTATATATATGCATATGGGATATGGAAAAGGTTATGTCATTATATACGCACCACCACCTGATCAGCTGGTATACGTTGATGAATTTGCCCATAGTGGCCGATATGATATGATGGTATGTCCTAAGAGGCTGAAGATATTATAAAACATGTACCTATGCACGACATGGCATTCATATGCCTATGCATGATGCTAAAAGTAATTTATGATTTATAAAGTTATTCAGACTTACAGGTTGAGTCATGTACTTTATATTTCTTCCATGTCTCTTATGTATTTATTTATGTGTCTTACATACTCGGTACATTATTTGTACTGACGTCCCTTTTGCTTGGGGACGCTGCTTTTCATGGCTGCAGGTCTCGATAGACAGGTTGAGAGTCATCCAAGTAGACTATCAGCTCAGCAGAAAATGTTGGTGCGCTCCATTTACTTCAGAGTTTCTTGTTTGGTTAGTAAGATTTAGACGTATATTGTTTGGTATGGCGGGACTTTGTCCCGACCTTTATGATGTTTATGTACTCTTAGAGGATTGTAGATATATGTCGTGTATGTGAAAGATTGTACGACCTTGTCGGCCAATGTTTTAAGTTTGTAAATGTTCATGTTGGCCTATTAGGCCCGTATGTCACGTGTATATGATGATGTAATAAGAAAAATACGTTACATTGGTACTCGGTTGAGTAAGGTACCGGCTGCCCGTCGCGGCCTATCGGTTTGGGTCATGACAAAAGTGGTATCAGAGCAGTTATGTCCTAGGGAGTCTACAAGCCGTGTTTAGTAGAGTCTTGTTTATGGGTGTGTCGTGCACCACACTTATTAGCAGGAGGCAATAGGGCATTTAAGAATGTCACTCTTTCTTCTTACTCTAGATCGTGTGGAAGAGTTCAGTTGTAAGAACTCAATTTTCTAAACTCTACCTTACTCATAATACGACGATGCCTATATCCAGAAAGACAGGTGACAAGAGATATAGTTATGGGAGAGTTGAGTTAGAGGAACTCGACTTTGCATCATGTTTATGATAAGTAAATGTGAGGTCTCCAGCAGATCATGTGCGTACTAAAAGGTGTAAGCCTCTTGGTAAGGATCTTGAGACAAGAATGCATATCCACCTTAATGGTGAAAGACAATGAGAGATTTAGAAGGTAAATACAAGTGTCAACAAGTAAAGGAAGTAAGATGAATAAAAGTACGAGGCGCCTAGTTAATGAAGGTTAACGATGTTTATAATTCAGGCAGAGGAATATAAGCTTTTTAAGTTATATTCAATGGTAATAGAGGTATGTTTAATTGGTCGTACCTATCTCAGTTATGCCCTATGGGGGTTAACAGACATAGTTTAAGAAAATTACGAGTTATCAGGATCCGGCTTGGGATATAGTAACCCAAAATAGTGGATGGATTGGTAGAGTTAGTTGACATTTTCGAACAATAGTGCAAACGTGGTAATGGATCTCCCTGTGAGACACCTCGACGGTGCACCCTAAAATAGTAAAACTAGATATGAGTGCTACAAAGAGATGCACTATAAGCCTTGAAAGGATAAATATTACCTTAGTGTGACTCGCGTCCTTAGTAAAGCGAGAACGTTAAGCAACTTGAAGAGCAATTGGATGGAGCAAAGGAAAGCTAAAAGCGAAAGAATGCGTATTGAAGTTTTCACAATAAAAGGGATATGCTTAAATATTAGCAGAGTAATGAGAAGAGAGATAAGGAAGCATTATGAATAAGGTGTGATACATGGATGAAAACGGTAGAGTGTTACAGAACCTATAGTCAAATGAAGGAAGAGACCAAAGGTGATGGGCCTTAAGACAACAAAAGAGTATAGGCCATAAGGTTATATCCTCATTTTGAGAAATAAGTACGTTACTCCAACGCGACTACCAGAGGGGAGAGTTAATCCCCAGAGTAACAGAAATCAGTAGGGACTAGTAAACAAGATAAACTAAAATATGAATTAGGGATTGTATGATTGGAAAGTACTTGACATCATGGGAATTTCAAATTTCGTTCCGGTGGTAATAGAATGGACTACAGAAGAAGATCCATGATGAATTTAGAGAATGGTCTTTAGGGAGACGCTTCCCTAGAGCAAGCAATGTGAGAAAAGTTAAGCTTAAGAGACTGTATGTGCCAGTTACGCTAAGTGTCACCCTAGCGAGTAAGGGAATTTGTCATCCTTGGTACAGAAGGATTGTCGCAAGGTGAGTATGGATCATTGATGTTGAGAAACGACATCAAAGATGAAGAGGTAAAACATTTATAGGTAGATCCTCGTGGCTTTAGCTTTTAGTACACCCTTAAAGGGGGGAATATGGAGTGATGTGGCATTAAGTTAGAATTAAGTGGTTTTAGTGAAAATGGAATGGTAAAGGAAGAATGCGATAAATGAAAGAGGAATGAGATGGCAATTATCCAAATCTTACAGATACGCTATGATTCAAGAATATTGTGCAAGCACGACGTCAAGGAGAGGAAGTAAAGGTTCCTGCCCGAGCTGTTATTAATAAAAAAGGAGCCAGTGCGAGACACAAGTTAAAACAAAGTAAATAACCAAAGAAAGATTATGAGGAATATTGATATGAGAATGGGCCAACGAGTAATTAGTAATTGGTTAGGAAGATCCCAGTTATGGCTAAACAGGAGGTTACAGATGAGTCATCAGATTGTGTAAGATAAACATAGTAGAACCCAACATGGAGAATTCAGCCTCGGAGAATATCATTATAATACTTGAGATATATTCAAGTAAGAGTCGGGATAGTTAAAGGTACCTTATGAGTGTTACAGTGATAAAAGAAAGTGCCACTGGGAAGGTAGTCAAAATATCAGTTCGGAAGCAACTATACAAGAACAAGGGCATAGAAATAAGCAACTACGGATGATTATAGGAAAGTAAGGACATCAACAATGTCCGTAATAAGCTCACAGCTTTATGAGAGTCAAGGGTTCTCCCTAAGTACTACAACGAAAGACTAGCGGAGGAGATAAGAATGAAGGCTTCAACCTAAGCATAACGACCTAAAGAGGAAATGGTCGTGTAGCAACAATCTCGCAACAATATTGTAAGCATTACAAAGGTAAGTGGCACCTACTGTGGCTAATGAAAGATCATATGAGTTGTATTAAAACTCTGGCAAATGTGGGCACTAAGATAAGCTAAGTATAGCCGCAATGAGGGGGCAGAAAGACTAGGAGAAGTAATAGCTTACGTTGAAAGAAAGCTAATATGGAACAATAGAATTATTTGATCATTGATCCAGAGTTAGTACGTTATAGATACACTCATGATTTTGGAGCATTATCCAGGCAACATATTTGTTAACAATCATATATCCGTAGAAGACTCCGGTATAAGTTAAAGAAAGAATTAAACCCAGGGCATAGACAAAGGATTGAATTATTAGAAGATTGTATCATGGATATTCCATAACGCCCATGAATGGCTAAGGTAATAACTGATACCATGAGCCACAGATCGGAAGATAGCTTAAGCCTACTTAAAGGAAGGAAGAGGAATCTAAAGAATTACATCACCTAAGTAAATCAGGAGTCTGATTATTGGACCTAGAAAAGATTATAGAAGTTGTGATGGAGAACATGATAGAATCACTCTTAATATCAGATGTTCAAGAGAAATAACACAACAACCATAATCTATAGTGGCTCTACAAGGAAGCCAGTTAGAAGAAGTACCAGCCTCATAAGAAGTTAGTACGAAGATCCCACCGGATTGTGTATGTACCAAAGGTGCGAGTATTATAATAGTGCTTCAATTATGGACGTGAATTACACCTAAGTGGAAGGGAGGTTATGAAGGAGATAAAAGATATGATACGAGATTTTAAGTAAGTAAGGTAAAAATGAACAACATACGAGATACTCAAATGCAAAAAGTTGTGAATAGTCCATATTTTGGATAGAAAACTATAAGCACGGGAGTGCAATAATCGGGAATGATAACAGCATCGTCAGCGGCATGTCTTCCAGCCTATGGTTTCTATGTACTAAGAGATCTAGTTAAGAGAATAGAGAAAACTTGGAGACGATGTGATGTCTCGCTTTAAATTCCAGAATAACATAAGGAAATCTATGGAGAAAGCAAGTTGAAGGAAAGTTTATATATGAATATGTATAGGTCGCAAGCTAAAGTATGATTGAGCAAAAACATTTTAGGGAAACATGAGTAAGGATGAGGAAAGGAAAGTGAAAAGGTGACGAAAATGGATAAGTTCTCAAGATTAAGTCCATGAAAACAAGAGAGATAATGGTTCCTCTAAGTTATTGAAAGTTCAGTATAACCAGAATGAACTCAAAGGAATCTAAGATTAATAGCATTTAGAAAGAATGAAATGCTGACCTAGTAATAAAATGAGGGTATAATTGGGACAGATAAAGGATGACGTTTGGGCCTTCGTTTGAATAATGATTTGAAAAAAAAAAAATACAAGAAGAGAAGGAGAAAAGATTTCGCTTGTGACACGAAATTAGGATACCCCCATAAGGTGAATCACATTGAGACACTATGAAATATGATTATGGAAATCACTTCAAATATTCCCCAATGCAACGTAAGCCCTAGTGGTAATGTATTACGTAAGAAGTTTCAAGTCTTCAAGTAGAGGATTATAGATCAACATTGAGGAAAATCAACAATGGTCTAATACAATTTACAAAGTATGACATGAGATTAGGTCATGATTCTTAAGACGAACGGTAATGAAGGA
This sequence comes from Nicotiana sylvestris, assembly GCF_000393655.2. Classification (NCBI taxonomy): domain Eukaryota; kingdom Viridiplantae; phylum Streptophyta; class Magnoliopsida; order Solanales; family Solanaceae; genus Nicotiana; species Nicotiana sylvestris. The sequence continues at coordinate 133,942,543 of NC_091061.1, forward strand.
GCATTGAAGGACTGAGATTTATACCTAAAGGATAGGTAACAAAAGTAACTGGGAGCTTGGTAAGCATACCTCAGTAAAGATAGATTGAAATAAAAATAAATTATGGTATAGTATAACCCATGGAAATGAAGTAAAGTCATATGAATGGATAACCAGATCTATGAAATAAGATATGGCCATATTCACAAGTTCTACAAAGTATCGAGCAAAGGACTTCAGTATACCTATAGAGGCCCAGATGGGCATCCTATTAAGCCTTGTATATACAAAGTAAGGCCTATAGATTGACTAAAAGATAAAAGAAAAAAGGAAAGATGAATAGCATAAGTGCACCTACAAAGCCAGGGTCATATAGGCTACATGATAGGAGGTAACAGAAGTTGCAAGATTCAGAAGATTTCGACCACAAGTCTTGATATGAGCAAAAAGACAAAAGGGGGGAATACCCTAGACTTTGGATTTATTCACAGAGCAACTGCTTAAATGTCAAGAAGAGTATTAAGGTATTCACAAGAGCTATAAGTTACGAAAATGATAAGAGCATCAGTTAACATTCGAGGACGAATGTTCCAAGGGGGGAATGATGTTACGCCCCACAATATTACGTCAATATTACGTCCCACAGTATTATATTACGACAATGTTATGCTCTGCAGTAATATGTTATGATGATGTTACCCTCTGCGGTAATATATTACGATTGATGTTACATCATGCAGTATTAAGTTACGACAGTGTTGTACCCGACAATATTACATTACGGTGATATTACACTTAGCAGTAATAAGTTATGACATTGTTTCACCTTGTAGTATTACATTACGGTGATGTTACGCTTCGCAGTAATAAGTTACGACGATGTTTCACCCTGCAGTATTTTACGTTGAATTTGTCGTAAGGTAATTGACATCAGTCCAAGGAAAAGATTATTTGGAGATTATAGGATTATGCTATTTCACAAGTGATTAGTTAATTCATGAAGGTGAAAGGGGGAGCAAGTCCAAGAATATGAATTTTGTCAAAGTTTGGTATTTTTGGGATAAAATACTACCTGAGCTAAAATACCTGGTATTTATGGACTAGTGTCATATAAGGTACTACATGGCCATGATAGAAAGGTGTATAAGGTATGTGAAAAAAATGATTAATATTTTAAGTAAGTGGGAATAATTCTTAATTTTTCGTGTAATTGATTAATTACTGGATAGGGAATATTACCTAGTTAATTAATTAATTATTTGTTGGATAAGATTAAAAATACTCCAACCCACCCCATGTGGTAGCAAGCCACTAAGCAATTAGGTGACTCATGGTCACATTAGAAAGGTGGCATCTTGATAATTCAATTGCAAGACACCAAATACCTTAACACTTATAAAACCAAATCATGTTACAATTCTTGAAAAATGCCAAACATGAGTTATGCTCCAAAAATCATTAAAGACATTCTTCAAGTGTTTCAAACAAAACTTTTAAAATCATTTTCACTCTTTCAAAACCAAGAACATAGGAACATCTTTCCTAAACTTCAAGAATCAGAAACATTTTGCTTTTAAGATTTCAAACCAAGAACGTAGACACAGAAACTTAAATCCAATTTTTGGGTTCTAAATTCAATCCATGAAGGTTTCCAACGGGATAATTATACGGAGTTGTTTCTACTCCAGGTATGTTGAGGCTACCCCTTATTTCTTTTTGGCATAATCAATACTATACGAACAAAATGTGCAAATACACAAATTTCATAAATGACTCTATTAATAGAAGTATTAGAGATATCTATGTTCCTAAATTTCCATGTGTCGTAATATTTATCATCTGTTCATGGGTCTCAGAAAAATATGAAAGTTGAGGAAAAAGTTTACTTTATGATATTGCTCAAGACAAAATGGTCTTATGAAATTCCAAAAGACTTTATTAACGTACTTTTCATGCATTGCATTCATGTGCATTGACCCATGACCAGATAGCGTTATATACGTGTATATATGTAAATATATATATATGGGATATGGGAAAAGGTTGCGGTATTATATACGCACCACCACCTGATCAGCTGGTATATGATGATGATGTTGCCCACAGTGGCTGAAATATGATTCAAACGACGTTATATATGCGTATATATGTATATGGGATATGGGAAAGATTATGGCGTTATATACGCACCACCACCTGATTAGTTGGTATATATTGATGATTTTGCCCACAATGGCCAATATGATATCGTGGGATGCCCTTAGAGGCTGATAATGTTATGAAACATCTACCTATGCACGACATGACATTCATACGTATATGCATGACACTAAAAGTAATTTATAATTTACAAAGTTATTCAGACCTGTAGGTTGAGTCATGTACTCTATATTTCTTCCATGTCTCTTATGTATTTATTTATGTGCCTTACATACTTGGTACATTATTCGTACTGACATCCCTTTTGCCTGGGGACGCTGCGTTTTATGCCTGCAGGTTCCGATAGACAGGTCGAGAGCCCTCTAAGTAGGCTATCAGCTCAGCGGAAAATGTTGGTGCACTCTATTTGCTTCGGAGTTGCTTGTTTGGTTAGTATGATTTAGACGTATATTGTTTGGTATGGGGGGACTCTGTCCCGACCTTTATGACGTTTATGTACTCTTAGAGGCTTGTAGACATATGTCGTATACATGAAAGATTGTTCGGCCTTGTCGGCCTATGTTTTAAGTTTATAAATGATCATGTTGGCCTATTAGGCCCGTATATCATGGGTATATGATGATGTAATAAGAAAGATACGTTACGTTGGTACTTAGTTGAGTAAGGTACATGATACCCGTTGCGGCTTATCGGTTTGGGTCGTGACAAATGTGGTATCAGAGCAGTTTTGTTCTAGAGAGTCTCTAAGTCGTGTCTAGTAGAGTCTTGTTTGTGGGTGTCGTGCACCACACTTATAAGCTGGAGGCTACAGGGCATTTAAGACTGTCACTCTTTCTTCTTACTCTAGATCGTGTGGTAGAGCTCATTTGTAAGAACTCAATTTCCTAAACTCTACCTTACTCATAATACGATGATGCCTACATCCAGAAAAACAGGTGATAAGAGATTTAATTATGGGACAGTTGAGTTAGAGGAACTTGACTTTGCATCATGTTTATGATAAGTAAATGTGAGGTCTCCAGCAGATCATGTGCGTACTAAAAGGTGTAAGCCTCTTGGTAAGGATCTTGAGGCAAGAATACATATCCACCTTAATGGTAAAAGAAAATGAGAGATTTAGAAGGTAAATACAAGTGTCAACAAGTAAAATAAGTAAGATGAAGAAAAGTACGAGGCGCCCAGTTAATGAAGGTTAACAGTGTTTATAATTCAGGCAGAGGAATATAAGCTTTTTGAGTTATATTCAATGGTAACAGAGGTATGTATAATTGGTCGTACCCATCTCAGTTATGCCCTATTGGGGCTAACAGACATAGTTTAAGAAAAGGACGAGTTATCAGGATCCGGCTGAGGATATAGTAACCCAAAATAGTGGATGGATTTGTAGAGTTAGTTGACGTTTCCGAAGGATAGTGCAAACGTGGTAATGGATCTCCCTATGAGACACCTCGATGTGCACCCTAAAATAGTACAGCTAGATATGAGTACTACAAAGACATGCACTAAAAGCTTTGAAGGGATAAATATTATCTTAGTGTGACTTGCGTCCCTAGTAAAGCGAGAACGTTAAGTAACTTGAAGATCCATAGATGGAGCGAAGGAAAAATAGAAGCAAAAGAATGTCGTATTAAAGTTTTCACAAGAAAAGGGATATGCAGAAATATTAGCAATGTAATGAGAAGAGAGATAGGGAAGCATTATGAATAAGGTGTAATACATGAATAAAAATAGTAGAGTGCTACAGAACCTATAGTCAAATGAAGGAAGAGACGAAAGGTGATGGGCCTTAAGACAACAAAGGAGTATAGGCCATAAAGTTATATCCTCATTTTGAGAAATAAGTTCGTGACTCCAACGCGACTACCAGAGGGGAGAGTTAATCCCCAGAGTAACAGAAATCAGTAGGGACTGGTAAATAAGATAAACTAAATATGAATTAGGGACTGTATGATTGGAAAGTACTAGGCATCATGGGAATTTTAAATTTTGTTCCGGTGGTAAAAGAATGGACTATAAAAGAAGATCCATGATGAATTCAGAGAATGGTCTTCAGGGAGACGCTTCACTAGAGCAAGCAATGTGAGCAAAGTTAAGCTTAAGAGACTGTATGTGCCAGTTACGTTAAGTGTCACCCTAGCGAGTAAGGGAATTTATCATCCTTGGTATAGAAGGATTGCTGCAAGGCAAGTAAGGATCATTGATGTTGAGAAACGATATCAAAGATGAAGAGGTAAAACATCTATAGGTAGATCCTCGTGGATCTACCTAAAGGGGAGATCCAGCTTTTAGTACACCCCTAATGGGGAGAATATGGAGTGATGTGGCATTAAGTCAGAATTAAGTGATTGTAGTGACTATGGAATGGTAAAGGAAGAATGCGATAAATGAAAGAGGAATGAGATGGCACTTATCCAAATCTTACAGATATGCTACGATTCAAGAATATTGTGCTAGCATGACGTCAAGGAGAGGAAGTAAAGGTTCGTGCCCTAGCTGTTATTAATAAATAAGGAGCCAATGCGAGACGTAAGTTAAAACAAAGTAAATAACCCAAGAAAGATTACGAGGAATATTGATATGAGAATAGGCCAACGAGTAGTTAGTAATTGGTCAGTTTGATCCCAGTTATGGCTTAACAGGAGGTTACAGATGAGTCATCAGATCGTGTAAGATAAACATAGTAGAACCCAACATGGAGAATTCATCCTCGGAGAATATCATTATAATTCTTGAGATATATTCTAACAAGACTCGGGGTAGTTAAAGGTACTGTATGAGTGTTACGGGGATAAAAGAAAGTGCCACTGGGAAGGCAGTCAAAATATCAGTTCAGAAGCAACCATACAAGCACAAGGGCATGAAAGGAAGCAACTACGGATGATTATAGGCAAGTGAGGACATCAAAAAGGTCCGTAATAAGTTCACAGCTTTATGAGAGGCAAGAGTTCTCCCTAAGTACTACAACGAAAGACTAGCTGAGGAGATAAGAAAGAAGGCTTCAACATAATCATAACGACCTAAAGAGGAAATGGCCGTGTAACAACAATCTCGCAACATCATTGTAAGCATTCCAAAGGTAAGGGGCACCTACCGTGGCTAATGAACGGGAAGTAAGAGTTAAAAGTAATATTCGAGATCATATGAGTTGTATAAACACTCTGGCAAGTGCGGGCACTAAGATAAGCTAAGTAAGGGCGCAACGAGGGGGGCAGAAAGACCAGGAAAAGTAATAGCTTACGTTGAAAGAAAGCTAATGGAACAAAAGAATTATTTGATCATTGATCTAGAGTTTGTATGTTATGGATAAACTCATGATTTTGGAGCATTATCCAAGCTGCATATTTGTTGACAATCATACAGCCATAGAAGATTCTGGTATAAGTTAAAAGAAAGAATTAATCCTAGGGCATAGACAAAGGATTGAATTATTAGAAGATTGTATCATGGATATTCCATAACGCCCATGAATGGCCAAGGTAATAACTGATACCATGAACCACCGATCGGAAGATAGCATAAGCCTACATAAAGAATGGAAGAGGAAACTAAACAATTACATCACCTAAGTAAATAAAGAGTCTGATTATTGGACCTAGAAAATATTATAGAAGTTATGCTGGAGAACATAACAGAATCACTCTTAATATCAGATGTTCAAGAGAAATAACACAACAACCATAATCTATAGTGGCTCTACAAGGAAGCCAATTAGAAGAAGTACCAGCCTCATAAGAAGTCAGTTCGAAGCTCCCACCGGATTGTGTATGTACCATAGGTGTGAGTATTATAATAGAGCTTCAAGTTATGGACGTGAATTACACCTAGGTGGAAGGGAGTTATGAAGGAGATAAAAGATATGATACGAGATTTTAAGTAAGTAAGGTAAAAGTGAACAATGTAAGAGATACTCAAATGCAGAAAGTTGTGAATTGTCCATATTTTGGGCAGAAGGCAATAAGCACGGTAGTCCAATAACCGGGAATGATAGGGGCATCGTCGGCGGCATGTCTTCCTGCCTATGGTTTCTAAGTAATGAGAGATATAGTTAAGAGAATAGAGAAAACTCGGAGACATTGTGATGTCTCGCTTGAAATTCCAGAATAACATAAGAAAATCTATGGTGCAAGCAAGTTGAAGGAAAGTATATATATGAATATGTATTGGTCGCAAGCTAAAGTATGGTAGAGCGACAATGTTTTAAGTAAACATGAGTAAGGATGAGGAAAGGAAAGTGAAAAGGTGACGAGAATGGATAAGTCCTTAGGATTAAGTCCATGAAAACAAGAGAGATAACAGTTTCTCTAAGTTATTGAAAGTTCAGTATAGCCTGAATGGACTCAAAGGAATCTAATCTTAATAGAATTTAGAAAGAATGAAATGCTGACCTAGTAATAAAATGAGGGTATAATTGTGACAGATAAAGGATAACGTTTGGGCCTTCATTTTAATAATGATTTGAAAAAAAAAAAAAATAGAAGAAGAGAAGGAGAAAAGATTTCGCTGGCGGCATGAAATTAGGATACCCCCATAAGGTGAATCACATTAAGACACTCTGAAATATGATTATGGAAACAACTTCAAATATTCCTCAATGCAACGTAAGCCCTAACGGTAATGTATTACGTAAGAAGTTTCAAGTCTTCAAGTATAGGATTATAGATCAACATTGAGGCAAATCAACAATGATTAGATACAAGTTACAAAGTATGACATGAGATTAGGCCATGATTCTTAAGACGAATGATAATGAAGGAGCATTGAAGGACTGAGATTTATACCTAAAGGATCGGTAACAAAAGTAACTGAGAGCTTGGTAAGCATACCTCAGTAAAGATAGATTGAAGTAAAAAATATTATGGTATAGTATAACCATGGAAATGCAGTAAAGTCATATGAATAGATAACCAGATCTATGAAATAAGATATGGCCATATTCGTAAGTTCTACAATGTATCTAGCAAAGGACTTCAGTATACCTATAGAGGCCCAGAGAGGCATCCTATTAAGCCTTGTATATACAAAGTAAGGCCTACAGATTGACTAAAAGATAAAACGAAAAAGGAAAGATGAATCACATAAGTGCACCTATAAAGCCAGGGTCGTACAAGCTGCATGACAGGAGGTAACAGAAGTTGAAAGATTAGGAAGATTTCAACCACAGGTCATGATATGAGAAAAAAGACTAAAGGGGGGAATACCCTAGACTTTGGATTTATTCACAGAGCAACTGCTTAAATGGCAAGAAGAGTATTAAGGTATTCACAATAGCTATAAGTTACGAAAATGATAAGAGCATCAGTGAACATTCGAGGACGAATGTTGCAAAGGGGGGAATGATGTTACGCCCCGCAATATTACGTCAATATTATGTCCCGCAGTATTATATTATGACGATGTTATGCTCTGCAGTAATATATTACGATGGTGTTACCCTCTGCAGTAATATATTACGATTGATGTTATGTCCTACACTATTAAATTACGACAGTGTTGTACCCGACAATATTACATTATAGTGATATTATGCTTCGCAGTAATAAGTTATAACAGTGTTGGACCCTGTAGTATTACATTATTGTGATGTTATGCTTCGCAGTAATAAGTTACAACGGTGTTGCACCCTGCAGTATTTTACGTTGAATTTGTCGCAAGGTAATTGACATCAGTCCAAGGAAAAGGTTATGTGGGGATTATAAGGATTATGCTATTTCACAAGTGATTTGTAAATTCATGAAGGTGAAAGGGGGAGCAAGTCTAAGAAATAAATTTTGTCAAAGTTTGGCATTCTGGGATAAAATACGGCCCGAGCTAAAATACCCGGTATTTATGGACTAGTGCCATACAAGGTACTACATGGCCATGATAGAAAGGTGTATAAGGTATGTGAAAATTGAGTAATATTTTAAGTAAGTGGTAATAACTCTCATTTTTTCGGGTAATTGGTTAATTACCGGGTAGCGGGATATTACCTAGTTAATTAATTAATTATTTGTTGGATAAGATTAAAAATACCCCACCCTACCCCATGTGGCAGCAAGCCACTAAGCAATTATGTGAATCATGGTCACATTAGAAAGGTGGCATCTTGACAATTCAATTACAAGACACCTAATACCTTAATATTTTAAAACCAAATCATTTTATAATTCTTGAAAAATGCCAAACGTGAGTTATGCTCCAAAAATCATTAAAGACATTCTTCAAGTCTTTCAAACAAGACTTTTAAAAGTTATTTTCACTCTTTCAAAACCAAGAACATAGGAACATATTTCCAAAACTTCGAGAATCAGAAACATTTTGCTTTTAAGATTTCAAACCAAGAACGTAGCAGAAGCTTAAATCTAATTTTTGGGTTCTAAATTCAATCGACGAAGGTTTTCAACGGGATAATTATACGAAGTTGTTCCTACTCCAGGTATGTTAAGGCTACCCCTTCTTTCTTTTTTGGCATGATCTATACGATACGAATGAAATGTGCAAATGCACAAATTCTATAAATAATTCTATTCATAGAAGTATTAGAGATATCTATGTTCCTGAATTTCCATGTGTCGTAATATTTTATCATCTATTCATGGGTCTCAGAAAAATATGAAAGTTGAGAAAAAAATTTACTTTATAATATTGCTCTAGACAAAATGGTCTTATGAAATTTCGAAAGATTTTATTAACGTACTTTTCATGCATTGCATTCATATGCATTGACCCATGACCATATAGCGTTATATACACGTATATATGTAAATATATGTATATGGGATATGGAAAAAGGTTACGGCGTTATATACGCACCATCACCTGATCAGCTGGTAGATGATGATGATGTTGCCCAGATGATGATGATGTTACCCACAGTGGCTGAAATATCGTTCAAACGGCGTTATATACGCGTATATATGTATATATATATATATATATATATATATATGTGTATATGGGATATGGGAAAGGTTATGACGTTATATACGCACCACCACCTGATCAACTGGTATACGTTGATGATTTTGCCCACAGTAGCCGATATGATGTGATAGGATGCCCTCAGAAGCTGATGATAGTATGAAATATGTACCTATGCACCACATGACATTCATACGCATATGCATGACACTAAAAGTAATTTATGATTTACAAAGTTATTCAGACTTACAGGTTGATTCATGTACTCTATAGTTCTTCCATGTCTCTTATGTATTTATTTATGTGCCTTACATACTCGATATATTATTCGTACTGACATCCCTTTTGCTTGGGGACGCTGCGTTTAATGCCCGCAGGTCCCGATAGACAGGTCGAGAGCCCTCCAAGTAGGCTATCAGCTCAGCAGAAGATGTTAGTGTGCTCCATTTACTTCGGAGTTACTTGTTTGGTTAGTATGATTTAGACGTATATTGTTTGGTATGACGGGACTCTATCCCGACCTTTATGTCGTTTATGTACTCTTAGAGGCTTGTAGACATATGGCGTGTACGTGAAATATTGTACGGCCTTGTCGACCTATGTTTTAAGTTTATAAATAATCATGTTGGCCTATTAGGCTAGTATGTCACGTGTATATGATGATGTAATATGAAAGATACATTACGTTGGTACTCGGTTGAGTAAGGTATCGGGTGCCCGTCACAGCCTATCGCTTTGGGTCATGATTGTGGGCAATCCGGGTCATGACACAACCCGACCTCTCGCACCTATGGTCCACCTACCTCTTCTGCAGCTCCGCACCTGTGGAAATCCCCATCGCAGGTGCAGTCTTAACTAAACTCAACCACGTCTGCTCCTGCGGGTTAAATCTTCTCTTGTGGTCTCGCTTCTGCGGATCTCCGACCGCTCCTACAGTCTCTCTTCTGCGGGAGATGCATCACACCTGCGCCTCCAGCTAAGCCTAGTCCAATTCTACTTTTGCGACTGTAAGGCCGCTTCTGTGGCTCCGCACGTGCGGCTAAAACCTCGCAGGTGCGGTTACACCAGATATCAGCTGCTTCAATTCTTCTTCAATCTCCAAATTTGATCCATTAACCTCCAGGAATACACCCGAGGCCCTTGGACCCCGTCCAATTATACCAACCAGTTCCAAAACATAATGCGGACCTGCTTGAAGCCTCTAATCACATAAAACAATATCGAAATCACGAATTACAACCCAATTCAAGTTTAAAGATCTTTAGAACTTCAAACTTCAACATTCGATGCCGAAACCTATCAAATCTCGTCTGATTGGCCTCAAATTTTGCACACAAGTCATATTCGACATTACGAACCTACTCCAACTTCCGGAATTGGAAGTTGACCCCAATATCAAAAAGTCCACATCCGGTCAAACTTCTCAAAAACTTTCAAATTTCTAAGTTTAGCCAAATTACTTCACAGATCTCCAAATCCACTTTCGGATGCGCCCCCAACACCAGATTCACCATACGAAGCTATTCCCATACTTGGAATCCCAAATGGACATCTATAACACTGAAATGAACTGCAACCCAAATTTATGAAATTCTTCCAAAATACTAACTTCCACAATAGGCATCGAAATGTTTCTGGGTCATCCAAAAGCCGATCCGGACATATGCCCAAGTCTGAAATCATCATGCAAACCTGTTGGAGCTTCCAAATCCCGATTCTGAGGTCGTTTACTCAAAAAATCAAACCTTAGTCAATTCTTTCAAAATAAACTTCCGAAATGAGAATTTTCTTTCCAAATCAATTCTGAACTTAATGCCTAAAGTGAAGCTACTAATGGCCTCAAACTACCGCACGACGTGCTAGAGCTCAAAATGACTGGTCAGGTCGTCACATTCTCTCCCACTTAAACATACATTCGCCCTCGGAAGTGTTGAGAATTGCATTGGAGCAGTCTAAAATTACTGTTTAACACCTCGTGCACCTACCCATGCTATCACAACTCTGTTGAACACATCAGCTCGAGCAATTCTGAAGATATTCTCTTTTATTCATGCAAATAAGCTTAGAACCCAATTCCAACATCCGATATTCTCTGTCAAGCCTACTTCCAACATACGAACACTGTATCAATCGCCACACGATGTACCAGAACATGACTGCATACCTTTGCTGAATCCATACTATGCATTGCATAACCCACAAGACCATAATAACATCCTCTGATAACAATAACCGAAACTCCACGAATCTGATGCTCCCAACACACCTCATGACATATATAAATCTTGTCCCAACTTTTACAATACCGCCACGATGGAAGAGATGAGTAGAAATTCATAACCAACTACCGAGTCAACAAATCATTGAGGCTATACTCCTGACAAGAACCATTACCTCATTCTGAACCAAATAATGGTATTTGCTCTTTAATATACTTCATATAATCCGATCGCACTGATCCTAGATCCAATAATCTTGTCTCACCCAGTACGAGTTTCTCATGCAATAAGCCACCCCGGACGTGACCCAAAAATCTCATATGATACCACAATGCGCCAATAAGCTATGTGGTCGAATGCGATACATAAGGAGAACGAACTCTGGAATGGACTACTCAACTCACGTAATTAATTAGACAACCGAAAAGGTGCTATAAACCTTCCTCAGAAATGGAAAACAAAAACACACAAAAATAAATGTAAGCACTATACTCGACATCCCACTATTGCAGCGTGCAACCCGATACAAAAAACATACCCATGGCGGCATGCCACTCGATCCACACATAAAATTCACATAAGGACATACTTACCGAGCTAAATTGCTCATTACTACAATCGAAGGTCGGTCACAAGCACGCTAACTGCATAATACCATCGTTATGCGGAACCTCAACACATAAGAAATTTATCAAGCCGTTTCACAAATCACACTGCACAACATAATATTACATGAAATAGCCGACGACAAAACAACATTCCCCGTTCGAATAGTCCTCCATGAGGAGTGCTATGTTGAAATGAACACATTTGGCCTGATAGAGCCTATATTCATATTTAAATCCACTCACAGACCTCAAGCCAATTTTGATCGTATCGTACTAGGCTAATAACCTTTCAAGGATTCATTATAACCCTTTTTCCCATAACACGCAAGAACAACCATCACAAATAGAACAAACTCCCATAGTCCACAACCAAATGAATCGTGCACCCTCCAGGTATAAATTCTCAATTAGCGCTATTACCACAATCTTCACACTTGGTTTAATTCTTCGATCAATCAGGTCACTACATGTCAAACTTATACAATATTCCCGTGGGATATGCTCCCATGACCTTCCGCACTAGATAACAAGTCTGCATATCTATACCACCGACAACACTAAAATTGTAAAGCAAATCAAGAATCCACAAATCAATACACAATGTTGATATTCAATTTTTTCCTATAACATTTTTCACAAGTGCATATATATATATATATATATATATATATATATATATATATATATATATATATATATATATATATATATATTTAAAACTATGCATTGGAATCAATGGGTATTTTTCCATAATTTTTACATTTTTTAATTAATTTATCTCAATATTTTCTTCATATAAATAATTACAAAATTGCATTATAGACAATTTTAAAACATCTCTTGATTTAATATTACCGTTTATGACTTTATTGAGTTCCAATTATTACGTAAATAGCCAAATTTATACCTCTTGGTTACAACTGCACTGATTTTGCAATTACAGCCCATGTACATACCAGTGCACAATTTTGCTAGAAATTGGTCCTTTATATTTTTGTAAAATAATTTTATTCAATTATTTGAGTATTTAACAAAGAGCCTTTTAATCTCCAAAATATTCGAACCCAAAAACCAGCCCAAATCTCTAACCCAATTCACTCAGGCCCAAATACAATTAGACCCGACCTAGGCCCCTCTAATTATGGTCGTTAATCTATGAGATCAATGGCCCATATTGGTTCTTACCAATTTTAACTCCAAACAACCCCCTCCTGACCTAAGTCATTTTCCACCGTACCCCGTCGTCACCCGTTTCCTTCTCTCTCTCAAATGCTCTCTACCTAAACCCTAATCTTCAGGCGCCATCACTGGCTTAGCCCTCCATTCTATGGTGTTTCTCTGTCATCTCAGGCCTATATTGGCCTCCTACTTGTTATGGTTCTTCAGTTTCTTGGATCCTTCAGAAGATCTCAAGGGACCTAGGAGGTCTGGTTTTCACCTTTGATTTCTTTGCCTGTTTCAGGCCATTTTCTCGACCATGAGTAAGAAGCCTCTCTTATTTTGGTATGAATACATGATTTTCTAGACCTATGTTCTCGTCTTTGTCATGCTTCCTAAAAAAACCCTAATTTTCTTATCTCCGGTCTTCTCAGATTTGTATAGATCTGAGACAAATCAAGCATATCTCACATGTTTTCCTTGAAAGTTTCTGGTTTTTAACTGATTCTCCGTTTCCCTAAACTAGGGTTTACCCTAAGTCATCCTTTCAAATGATTTTTTGGACTTTTGAATGCTTAGCCATTTGTTCTTAAGTGTTTTGACTGACTTATGCTAAAGTTGTATAATCCCTAAGTCGATTTGTGTTAAAGCTTTAACTCTCTAATGATTTGCTTCGATTCTGAGCTTTTCGAAATTATCAGTTGTGTTGGTTCATTTTTTATTCTAATTTACATGCCTTTCCTTAATCAGATTCCTTACTTTGTGATTTTTTATCCTAATTAACCTCTATTAGGGTTTTGAATTATTTTTCGCCTAATTTCTCTGTGTCCCTAAAGTTTAATTCAACTTATTTTGTTTATGGAAATTGATATATTCTTTCCAGAATTGCTGAGTGATTTGCTCTGTTAACGTTCATGTGTATGATTCTAGATTATTACCTTATTGATGATTTAATTAGTTTTCTTGCCTTATTTAGTTACCTGTAGTATCTACTGATTCTTTGCACGGCTATTTCCTTAATTAGATTCTTAAGTCTGATTTGAATTCTTTCCTTACCGTTGGTTAATTACCCTTAATTAAGGGAAGATTATGCTGATTTTTCGTGTAATTGGTCCTCTGATCCTCCCTTGATTAACTGAAGTTGATTTTTTACCTTATTGGCTCTACTCTTGAACTACTATATAGACTCTTCTGTTTTACTTCTCAACACGAATATCAGTTCACAATACACACATACACTCAAACTATTCTCCTTCTTTGCTACTTGTGCTATTGTGGTTCTACCCGGCTGAAAGCCAAGGCTAGATAGTGAGACTATACTTGCTCTATATTCTGCACTTTTTTTTTCTCAACTGGTATGTCTCTAGTTAAATTTGAAACACAAACTCTATGTGTTTCATTCCTGCAGTAGTTCATTGATTATGAATTTGACTTATCCTCTTATTTACTTCTTTGTTTAAGCATACCTAAATTCTGTCTTGTTCAATGTACAACTAGTATGTCTACACTTTACATGTTTACCTGATGCTTGACCAGCCTGTTTGTTGATTTATGATTAATCCCTTATCTATGTGATCATGTTGGTTACTTAATGTGGTTGATCCTACATGTGTGTCTAGTTCTGTCCTCTATATCTTTGCTCCATGTCTTAATTGCCTACTATCCTGGTTAATCTGTTAAGGCTATGAAGCTTCTAAGTGTTCTATGCATATTGTTGTCTACATGTCTCCCTGCACCCTATTCATGTACCCCCAATGAGACTCCTATATATTCCCAATCCCTTCCTCTATATGCAAACCTGTTTGCTAAAATGACTGTGAATATGAACCTTCTATGATTAATTGGCTGTCTATTGAATTTTCTCTCTTCAGAATAGATTTCAAAATGTTATCTGTATTCTTCTAAAAAACTAGTTTTCAAAACTTGTCTATTCCAGAAAATCTTTTTTACTCCTAAACTGTTTTCACTAAGTCTTTTAAACCATGTCAAGCACTCTTACTCACTCTTAGGTTCTTAAGTTCTGCCCCTCTAGCATGCGTACTACTTAGGGATCCTTGAGATCCCTCTGAACTCTGGTATATCAGGGTTGGCCCTTCCATACCGCACATAACCAGTCTCTATTTGAGAAAAGTCTGGGTGTGAGCACTGCCCGGGATCCTTGAGGTCCTTAGGAAACTCTGACACACCTGGACACAAATTAGGCAATGAAATCCTTGGCATTTGAGACTACTGAAGGCCTGGTACCCTAGGTTTGCTTTGGGCCTGAATCGGGCTCCCTGTAGTTTAAACTATATTGTATTTATGTAATTTATTCAATTCTGGTCTGGAATAATCATTTGTAAACAGATATTGGGGTAACTTGTGAAAATGGAGGGTAGCTATATGATCCTGTGGGTGAAGCTGGGTAGAAATCATGTTTCTAGGTTTTACATTATGTAAATCTACATTAGAAATCATATTCTAAGATTGTTGTGTCTATTTGCATTCAAACTATGCCAAACATGTGCACTAAATATCTTGTTTTTAGGGCATTCACGTTTATTGCTTTTGCATATCACATGTTATAGCTTATCGTCTCACTTTTGATTTTGTATAAGCTGCTATCACTTAGAAATGTTGCCATTAAGTTACTAATACCGTTAGATAAAAAATAACCTTCCCCATATGCATCAGAGATCTTGTTTTAGGACTGCATGTGCATTTACCTTGAGACATGTCGCTAAAATAAATAGTTTAAAACAGCCCTCATACATGTGTATCATGTTCTGGTATGAATCAGTATGAAATCACCTACTATAATATTCATCAATTAGATAAGCATGCCTATAGGATGAAAGAACTTCAAACTCTTTAAGTGTTCCCCAAATTTGTGACTGCATATACACACCTAAGCAAGCCTTAGGCCATTAAATAATTGTGAAACCAGTTCTGTTTATGTGTGAAATCATCCAGGCTTAACATGCTATAAAACCAGTAGGCAAACTGGTTAGGATTCTGCCACTTCCCTTAAAACAAACACTGCATATCATGTATCTGTAACATTCATCTAGATATCATGTTCCTAGGCTTTCTGAACTTCTTCAAAATCAGTTGTTTGAGACGTGCTGTTTATTTGCCTATATATATGTGGAGGTAAATATGAGCCTTTTACCTGCTTCCTTAATTGACAGTCCTATGTGTTATTTGTTGTCGCCTAGACATTTTCCTTTTAAACACCCTAGATTGTCTAGGACTGCCTAAGCCTAGAGGTCCTAAATTCCTCCGGGGCCACAAGGAAGGGACGAGTAACAGTACGCTTAGAGTTTGTTAATCAAACTCTCTTATATAACCATTAAAGGGAGGTAATAGGTAGTAAAAGGATATGATGACCTGCGTGCTAATGTCACGTGTAGCCCCTCTAGTTGAGGTGGATTACCAGGCATTGAACAGATTGATCTTGTAGGCTAATCAACTTAGGACTTCCCTTTCCCAATTCCTATATGTGTTTAAATTATCTAAACTTCTTTCATAAATGTGCATTGGACCATCTCAGCTTCTTTGATCATATATGTATTTAGACTATGGAAACTATCTTTATTTGCAAATATGTGGTAAGACTGCTTACTTATTAATTGACTAATTCACATAGTTTAAGTTCGGCCGGGACCCACCGTTGTGGACTGCGAGGGGTGCCTAACACCTTCCCCTCAAGGTTATTTCGAGCCCTTACCCTAATCTCTAGAAATGCAAACTGCTCACATGAGTTACTTGCTCTAGGTGCCCTATCGCACCTTAATCCATTAGGTGGCGACTCTTGAAAAACCCAATTCCCAAAAGGAAATGAGTTGTTCCCCCATGAATGTCGAAACCCAGACTTCCCCGCAAAAAAAAAGGGGAAAAAGGGGGCGCGACAGTGTGACGACTCTGCTGGGGATATTTTTAGGCTCTTACCATAACGAACTTATTTTTTTGTGAATTAGTCCAAGCATGTTTTATCCCGTTTACCCTTTCACCTTTATTTGGATTTAACTGTTTATTTATGATTTCTTTTATTTCCCGAAACTGATTTATCTCTTTGTTTTCTTTTTCCATAACTGTCTTTCAACTATTTAAATACTGCGTTTATCATTCTTTTAAACGTGCAAATACCTGACAACATGTTATTTATTGTTGCATAAATCATGCTCAACATCATATTCCACTCGTGCGTAATCAATCCCATATCAACGCTTGGTGATTGTTTGCGCTCTTCCTATATATCACCCTTTAAATTCGAAAAGGCGTATTTGCGGTAAAACTAGTCGATCAGCTGTGCATTCGATGGTTCCGTGCCTTTTCCCCTCAAGTTTTTCGCTTGAGGGTCCCAGTCTAGACCTCTATAACAGCCTTAATCTGATTAATTATGCATGCATCATGGTCAAACCTAGCCGGGTTAATATGTTGTCCACATAATAACCCTTTAAGACAAGCCTCGTCCAAAAGTCCATTGGGTTTTTCACAATCCCAACAGACGTAATCACTATTGTGTGCATTAACTTGGAGAAATAAGTGCCAATATGCTAATCATTACTGTATAAATAGATGAACCTGGAGGGGGAAAGGGCCTAACTATCTCTTGTTTTGCAGAAAATGAGGCACGAAGTCCCCAGATTCGGCATGGTTGGTAGCATACCTCCACTTTGCCGTCACTATTGGATCTTCAACCGAACAAAATGCTGATCGAGGCCGCCACTCTGATTTGGGATAAGGAAATGGTTGTGTTCCATTTTGGGGATATAGAAATGAGCCCCCTCCTAGAAGAAATAGTGGATTTGATGGGTTGCCTTAGGAAAGCCCTGGTTTGTTAGCACCTCAAAATCGCACCACTAGAGGGTTCCTTAAGATGATGGGGCTGAAGAACTCTTACCATATTTTTGATGATGAATTCTCAATCACTTCCTTGGGTTGGGTTCATCATAGGGTCTTCGTCTGCATTGTGTGCTTCTTGGGCATGTTGGTATTCTCAATTCAAGGGGATATGATCCATACTAGGCTAGCCATGGTGGCCAAAACTTTGTTGGATGGAATCGAAGGGCAAACATATACTATTGTCCCTATGATCATTGCGGATATGTACCGGGCCTTGGAACACTGTCAAAAGGGGTCCAAATTCTTTGAAGTTTACAATTTGCTGTTACAAGTTTGGCTGTTAGAACATCTCCAAAGGGGTCAATACCGCCAAGAGTTTCCACAAAGGCCGTGGAATGACCACATAGCCTTCCATCACCCTAAGAAAATGACTTACATTCCAGACATGTTTGCTCAACCTAAGGATGATGTAGGATGTGTGCAGTTTTTCAACAAGATGACTAAGGACCAAGTTCAGTGGACGTTCGAGTGGTTCGCCACCGACGAGTTCATCATCAGATCCAGAGACGTCCCATATTTGTTGTTGATTGGGTTAAGAGCGATATACCTTTATGCTCCCCTCAGGGTTATGAGATAGGCATGCAGGAGACTGGACATACCACGGGATGCTAAATAAGCCACTTCACAACTGATTTCCAGGGTGACGCCATCCCATATAAGAATGAAGCACAACATATGTTGACTTTGAAGATTATTGTGGAGAAGGATACTATCGAGTCAGACCGATATCATACGGGCTATTCATACTTTTACCCCTCATGGTTGGATTATAATCTATCAGGAGTCTTTGAACCAAGGTTGGTCTTGGAAACAGGGTCATAGATAAGTTTGCCGAAGTAGAGGTGAAGTACAACAAGCTGCGCAAAAGAGTTCGAGAGTCTGAAGCTGAGCATATGGCGAAGCATAAGGCCGACATGGGAATGATTAATGAGAGGAAAGAGAGAGCTGTCAAATCCAGCAAAAGGCTGGAATATCGGGAGTACAGTTTAATGGAATTAGAAGGGAAAATAAGAAAGAGAGTCACCAATTGTCAACACGCTGAAGGAAACAAAGGAGGACATATGGAAAGGGCATTCTTACTGCTGAACCTATGATCTGGGAGAGTTTATCGACAACATTATCTGGTCTGCAGAGGGTCCTTCTGGGACCAAGTAGATTAGATTTACTTGCTTTCCTTTTAAATGTAATAAGGACAACTGACACTAGCAACATTATCTTATTTAGTGTCGTTTTGGGTCGTTTATTTTTTTACATTAATGAAATAAGGCAATTATTGGCACTAAATTTTTTAAAATTTATTTGCCGGTAGGCCTACTTCCGGCACAACGATGCTCCCAAATTAGGACGCGGATTTACATTCCTGCAATATGTGTTTCAATACTTCAAACATTTTAAAACCCTTACTGATTTGTTTACCTTTTGTTTTTCTTTATTCCTAACCCTAAGGTTGGTTCACTCATACTGGCATCATCAACGTATCACACCAGATCTAGAGGCCCTACACCTCCTCCTCCTCCAAGTAATACAAAGAGCAAAGGGAAAGCTAAAATGGATGACTTAAGTGGTATTCAAAAGAAAAATGCTGAGAATGTGGAAACTTCAGATGGTCGGAATACTTTGGTGCCAACTGATTTAGTTTTGAGGTTATAACAAAAGATACTGGAGCTACAGGGAGAACTTAAGCAGGTCCGCAACTTGGCAAACCTATCCCTCACCCTGAATGTCCCCGATATCAACCAGTAAAACACCAAAAACCCAATGCTTCCCCAAAATACACCAAACCAGCATCCACAAAACCCTCCGCACCACATCAATATGCAACTCCACCTCAAAATCTCAATCCCTTACCGATACCAACTCCACCATAATAACATCATCAACCTATCTATTACCCACCAACCGCTACTTATCATACTCCCCAGAACACACCCGATCCTCAAAACTCAACCAATGACCACCACTACACCCAAATCCCTGACACTCACCAAAATAATCCTATATATGTGGAAACTGTACCTCACTCTACTCAACCAACCTCCTATACACCAGAATCTGCTGAGAAAGACCTCCTCATCAAGAACATGGCTGAGGAACTCAAGAAATTGACAAGTAAAGTTTAGGGTGTCGAAGGAGGCAAAGGGATAGAAGGGTTGAACTATGAAGACTTGTGCATACAGCCAGATGTAGAACTGCCGGAGGGTTACAAACCTCCCAAGTTCGAGATATTTGACGGTACAAGTGTTCCCAGGGTTCATCTAAGGACCTATTATGACAACCACGTCGAGGTCGGAAAGGATGAAAAGTTCCGGATGAAGCTTTTCAAGAGGAGTCTTACGAGAGACGCTTTGTCCTGGTACATCAGCTAGGATCCTAAGAAATGGTCCAACTGGGTAAGTATGGCATCTGATTTCATGGATCGATTTAGGTTCAACACAGAAAATGCACCAGATATTCTCTACATTCAAAACTTCAAGAAGAAGCCCACCGAGACTTTCTGAGAGTATGCTACTCGATGGAGCTCGAAAGCGGCCAAGGTCAGGCCAGCATTGGACGAGGAACAGATGAATAAATTTTTCGTCAAAGCACAGGATCCACAATACTATGAAAGGTTGATGGTTATTGAAAACTATAAATTCCCTGATATCATCAAACTTGGAGAAAGGATTGAAGAAGGCATCTAAAGCGGGATGGTAACAAACTTTGAGGCATTACAGGCCACATACAAGGCATTACAATCAGGTGGCATATCAAAGAAGAAAGACGTTGGGGCAATAATGGTGGACTCAGTGCCCAAAGTCTCCACTCACATATCAAACACCTCCACCCACATACCAAACACCCCCACCCACATACCAAGCACCTCTACCTACATATCAACCCTCATCTCCCAGATATTCCCAACCGGCCACTATCTATCATACTTATAATTCGCAACCATCTCATTTCCAATCACCTCCAACTCGCCAATATTATCCAAGACCATGACCCAATTTTGATCGCAAACCACCTAGACAATACATCGTTATTGCTGAACCCATCGGCTAGTTATATAAAAGGTTGAAAGTCGCTGGTTACGTCACTCCCATTCTTGCTATGGTCATAGAAAACCTGTCCCAATGGGTCAACCCAAACAAAACCTGTGCATACCATTCCGGTATGAAGGGGCACACCATTGACGAGTGCCAAAAATTGAAAGATAAAATCCAGACACTGATTGACAACAAGGTCATACAAGCGAAAGAAGCTACACCCAATGTCCGCAACAATCCTCTCCCGAATCATAAGGGTGGTAGGATACATGTGATAGAGATGGACAAGGAATGGAGTCCTGAGGGGTCAATCAGGCTTATTTGAGAGGGTGATGACTTTAAACTCGTAGTTACACTTACTCTTGTTGTAGTATAGAATCAGTCACCAATCGAGGTTGAGGTAGCTACATCGGTTCCATTTGAGGTAGAGGTAGCTCCACCTGCGGCCACCCCTGTTACATTTGAAGTGGAAGTGGCCACACCTTTCACAGTGATAGTATCAACCACACCTCCTTTCAATTCAAAAGCAATACCCTGGGATTATGTTGTCGAAAGTAGGCAAAAAGGAAAGGCAAAGATGGAGGTATCCGATGCTGGACAAGGAATGACTAGGACCGAAAGAATCTATACACCTGAACACTTGGGAGGACCAAGTAGGGATGCCACTACCAAGCAGCATGTCATTAAAACAGGACCAGATGACCTATGGAGGAAAGTACAAGCGAGGGAATACTCCGTCATTGATCATTTGAACAAAACCCCAACTCAGATATCCATACTATCACTATTGCAAAATTCAGAGGAGCACAAGAATGCTTTGATGAAGGTGTTGAGTGAAGATTACGTGCCCAACAATATCACCTACGGAGAGATGGCCAACATGGTAGGACAGGTGCTGGAAAGTTATAAAATAATCTCGCATGAGGATAAGCTACCGCTTGAAGGGTTGAATCAAAACCGAGCATTGCATATCACGGTGCAATTTGAAGATAAATTCATTACCAAGGTCTTGATTGATGGAGGTTCAAGCCTTAATATTTGTCCGTTGGATACTCTGAAAAGATTGGGCGAAGATTTCCATGAAATACGGGCAGGAAGGATGAACGTGAAAGCCTTCGATGGGTCTCAAAGGGCCATGATTGGGGAGATTAATCTTTGTTTGTAGATGGGGCCAACTTGGTTCGATGTTGAATTCCAAGTGCTTGACATATCAGCTTCATACAATCTTCTATTGGGCCGACCATGGATACATGTCACTGGGGTTGTGGCTTCCACACTACATCTAGCCGTGAAATTCGAATGGAACCATCAGGAGGTGATCATTCACAGAGATGGGAGTAAACCCATTTACACCAGTCAAACCATCCCGGTTATCTGGAATAGAAGAAGGCTATGAGGGGAAACCTATCATCACATCGAGCGTGTCAATGCTGATGAGAAAGACAAATGGTGGAGTAACAAAATAGAAAGCATACTAGCATGGTCTGGGTATGGTAGAGTAACAAAATAGAAAGCATACGACAAAAGGGCTTAGGAAGAATCTCCAGCTATTACCAAACCGATACGGCTGAAACGTCATGGCACTACCTTCGGGCTCGGATACCAGTATACATGGAAAGAGTGATGATTGGTTGCCTCCATAGCGCGGACCCTATTACCCTCTCGAGCAACCAATGCCACATCTGAGTCAAACTTTTCACCAAGCTGATAAATGGGGAACTGTAGAAGAAGAGGCATTAGTTGAGCTGAGGAATTTGTTCCTGAAGGACGAAGACATGAATTGCAGTGCAATAATTGAGGAGGAAAAGGAATAAGGCCTCAATATTCAGACTGTGGAGAAGGGAGTTGTTCTCAGGAACTAGACTGCCATACCATCCCCGGCCCGGCGAGTCCCTGAGTAGCTTGGCAGATTTAGTTCTATAGTCATTCTAGGCATCTAAGATTTCAGTAATTTCTAAAGAATTACTTGTTTTAAAATAAATGCTCGATTCATCGAGTCATACTTGTTTGGATGTTTTCAGTTTTAATCAAATGCATTGCTCTTATTATTCATTATTATCTTTCACATTTTTTCTTTCTATAGTATTATTATTACTTTTTCTGATGAACCGGTGACTGTAACATGTAATGAGGTAATGCAATATGAGGATAGTGACTCAGATGAAGAATATGAAATACCTAAGGAAGTTGTCAGGGAGGTTTAGAACTTTGAGAATAAGACTAAGTCCAACCTGGACGAAACCGGAGCAGTAAATTTGGGAGACGCCGAAACCGTCAAGGAGACTTGCATCAGCATTCACTTATCACCAATAGAGAAAGTGGAGTACATTCGTTTTTTAAAGGAGTATGAGGACATTTTCATATGGTCATATGATGACATGACCGGTTTGAGCACGTCCATAGTAGCTCACAAGTTGCCTACCAATCCCATGTGTCGCCGGTGAAGCAGAAACTCAGGAAATTCAAACCAGACATGAGCCTGAAAATCAAGAAGAAGTTACTAAGCAGATCAAAGCCAAAGTCCTTAGGGTGGTTGAGTACCCAACCTGGTTAGCCAACATTGTACCAGTCACGAAGAAAGATGGGAAAGTCAGAGTATGCGTTGACTATTAAGACTTAAATAGAGCAAGTCCCAAGGATGACTTTCCACTACCAAATATACACATCCTGATCGACAATTACACCAAGCATGAATTCCAATCCTTTGTAGATTGCTTCGCGGGTTATCACCAGATCTGGATGGATGAAGAAGACGTAGAGAAAACAACTTTTATTATAACATGTGGGGTATAGTGCTACAAGATGATGCCATTTGGTCTAAAGATTGCTGGAGCTGCTTACATGAGAGCCATGACAACCATCTTCCATGATATGATACATAAAGAAATAGAGGTATATGTTGGACGACGTCATTATCAAATCCAAGAGGGTCGCGGATCACATAGCAGACTTGAGAATGTTCTTTGACAGGTTAAGAAGGTACAACTTAAAACTGATATCACGGCCCGAATTTCCCACCCTCGGGAGTCGTGATGGCACCTACTAATGGGAGCTAGGCAAGCCAAACCTTAACTACTTGCTGCACTTTTATTTTTGCTTCTTTTAACAAACACAAGCCGATAATATGATAAAAACGGAATTGTAAATAATTAAGCGAAAGTCGACAATTATATATCTTAAGGCTACGTCTATTACAAATTATAAAACCTCATATACCCAAAACCTGGTGTCACAGTGTCACAGACTGTCTAAGAGTTACTACATACAAGGACTGAAGAAATACAATACACTGTTTCTGAACAAAGGAAATGAAACAGGAAATAGAGATAGAGGGAGATGCCAGGGCATGCAGACGCCTGTAAGTCTACCTTGGGTCTCCGAATGGACTAAAGGAAGACCTCCAACTATTGTCCGAAAGCTTCTCCTGGATTTGCACACAGTGTAGAGTGTAGTATCAGCATAACTGACCCCATGTGCTGGTAAGTATCTGGCCTAACCCTGGCGAGGTAGTGACGAGGCTAGGACCAGACTCCAGATAAACCTATGCAGTTATATAATATATGGCAGAAAATAAACAGGAATAAGCAGTTAAAATATAAGGGGGGGTACATGCTTTGGGGAAACATATCAAGTCCAACAGAAACTTAATAAAATATGAAAGGACAGCTCAATATCTATAACAATACTTTTGCAACGTGCAACCCAATCCCTTATCACTTAACATTGTTGCGGCGTGCAACCCGATCCAATATTATATCTGTTGCGGCGTGCAACCCGATTCAATATAATATCTGTTGCGGCATGCAACCCGATCCAATATAATATCTGTTGCGGCGTGTAACCTGATCCAATATAATATCTATTGCAGCGTGCAACCCGATCCAATATAATATCTGTTTCGGCGTGCAACCCGATCCAATCTTGCTACAACATCTAACTACCTCAACTATAACCAAACTTGTTACAACATCTAACTA
Source organism: Nicotiana sylvestris (assembly GCF_000393655.2). NCBI lineage: Eukaryota > Viridiplantae > Streptophyta > Magnoliopsida > Solanales > Solanaceae > Nicotiana > Nicotiana sylvestris. The sequence continues at coordinate 133,967,460 of NC_091061.1, forward strand.
CCTCAGCTATAACAAAACTTGTTACAACATCTAACTACCTCAACTATAACCAAACTTGTCACAACACCTAACACTAAGAATCATCAACCTAAACATTCGTAATATCAATTAAGAACACAATGCAGGGGGAGCCGCAACTTATAATAGCCCGGCAAGGGGGCAACATAATGATCTCTTCTCTTTCTTACTTTTACTTCACAATTCACTTCACAACTCGAACCAATACCCTAGAGTTTCAATTATCACTTATACTTTCACAATTCGTTATACCACTGGAGCCAACGCCCCTCAATGTTCGCAGGTCACATTTCTTTTCCACAACTTTACACAACAAGTATAAATCTTCACCAAGGCATGGATAATACAACGAAGTCATGAAAATCACAATATAAGACCCACGGTCATGCTTGACACCAACATATAGATACTCGTCACCATGTCTATACGTCGTACTCAACAAGAAGCAAATAGCAAATAGAACACAACTCCTAATCTCTCAAGCTAAGGTTAGACCAAACACTTACCTCGATGCCTCGAACACAACTCAATCTTCAATTATAGCTTTACCCCTTGATTCCACCACCAATTCGCTCGTATCTAGCCACAAGTTTTCAATAAACGCTAAATGAATTTGAATGCATGAAAATGAGTTTTGCAAAGTTTTACCCAAAAAGTCAAAAATCGCCCCCGGGCCCACATGGTCAAAACCCTAGGTTCGAACCAAAACCCGATTACTCATTCCCCCACGAACCCAAATATGTAATTTGTTTTGAAATCGGACCTCAAATCGAGGTTCAATTCCCCAATTTTTGTAAAACCTACGTTTTACCCAAAACACCCAATTTCCCCCATGAAAATCATTGATTTGAAACTGAAATCATGTTAAAAGATGTTTATAATTGAAGAAAACTAGTTAAAAATGACTTACATTTGATTTGGAGAAGAAAGGTTGTTTGAAAAATCGCCTCTTAGGTTTTTGGGGTTTTGAAAAATGAAAATAACTGGAAATCCCGTGTATTTATACCCCTCTCAGGCCCTCTGTGCGGACCGCACAAATGGACTGCGGCCGCATAGGCCTTCCTGAGGTACTGCAGTCCAGTGCCATGTGCGGACCGCACAAAATGGACTGCAGTCGCATAGGCCTCCTCCGCGGACCGCAAGAAATCGAGCGCGGCCGCGAAGGCTTGAACTTGCTCACCGCGAACCACACAAATCCCACTCCGGTCGCGGAGTCCCCACCACGGCCGCGAAGTTTCCACCGCAGACCACGCGACCTGGCTTCAGAGTCCTGCAACTTTTTCCTAAGTTCAAAACGTCCCGAAACACATCCGAAAACACCAAAGCCCTCGGGGCTCCTAACCGAACACACGTACTAACTCAACAACATCATACGAACTCATCCGTGCGATCAAATCGCCAAAATAACCGCAATAACAATGAATCAAACCTCAAAATCAAGAACTTTTTCTCAAACTTCATCAATTATCAAATTCAACAATTTAGATCCGGATCACGTCAAACGACGTCCGTTTTCAACCAAACTTTATAGAAATGACTTAAATCATATATAAGACATGTAACGAGCGCCAGAACCAAAATACGGGACCGATACCATCATGTTCTAATCAAATTTCGTTTCAAATTTCTTTAAATAATTTTAGAAAACAATTTTCTCTGAAAATTCATTTCTCAGGCTCGGGACCTCGGAATTCGATTCCGGGCATACGCCCAAGTCCCATATTTTCCTACGGACCCTTCGAAACCATCAAATCACGGGTCCGAGTCTATTTACCCAAAACGTTGACCGAAGTCAAATTAGCTCATTCTATAATCAAAACTTATCATTTTTCACAGATTATCATATTTATGCTTTCCGGCTACGTGCCCGAACTGCGCATGCAACTCGAGGTGACTCTAAATAAGGTTTTCAAGGCCTCAGAATACGGAGGTTTCATTTTAAAACAAGTGATGACCTTTTGGATCATCACAACTGAACCCCGCAAAGTGTGCATTCGGGGTCCCCATAGGAAAGTTACTGGGTTTCATTGTCAGTCATCTAGGGATCGAGCTGGACCCATCTAAGGTTAATGCTATTCAGGAGTTGCCGCCGCCTAGGAGAAAAAAAGGACGTGATGAGCTTCCTAGGATGTTTCAACTACATTAGTCATTTCATAGAACAATCCACAGTGATATGTGAACATAACTTCAACATATTGAGGAAATATGCCGAAATAAGTTGGATTAAAGATTATCAGAAAGCTTTCGACAAAATCAAGGAGTACCTATCCACGCCGCCGGTCTTGGTCCCGCCAGAGCCAGGATGACCTTTGCTACTCTATCTATCTGTATTGGATGGAGCCTTCGGATGTGTTCTGGACAACATGACGAGACAGGGAGAAAGGAGCAAGCCATATACTACCAAAGTAAGATATTCACACCTTATGAAGCACGATACTCTCTACTGGAACGCACTTGCTGTGCTTTGACCTGGACGGCCCAGAAATTGAGGCATTACTTCAGTGCTATACCACATACCTCATATCCAGGATGGACCCTCTGAAGTACATATTTTAGAAACCCATGCCAACTGGGAAGTTAGCCAAATGGCAGATACTGTTAAGTGAGTTCGATATTGTCTATGTAACTCAAAAGGCGGTCAAAGGACAAGCATTGGCAGACTATCTTGCTGAAAATCCAGTGGGAGGAGAATACGAACCCTTAAAAACGTATTTTCCTGATGAAGAAGTGTCATTCGTAGGAGAGGACATCACTGAAGTATACGATGACTGGAGGATGTTCTTTGATGGAGCGGAAAATTTCAAAGGAGTGGGCATTGAAGCGGTTTTGGTATTAGAAACAGGTCAACATTATTCGGTATCTGCTAAACTTAGATTTTCGTGCACCAACAACATGGCAGAGTATGAAGCCTGTGTTACACCCCATATTTTCGTACATGAAAGTACGCCATAAATAAGTTAATGAGAGCCTAGAAGCGAGGTGTCACGTCCCGCAGTACTACATTACGATGATGTTGCACCATGTAGTGTTATACGTTGAATTTATCATAAGGTAACTGACATCAGTCCAAGGAAAAGATTATTTGGAAATTATAAGGATTATGCTATTTCAAACAAGTAATAAGTAAATTCGTAAAGGTGAAAGGGGAAGCAAGTCAAAGACAACGAGTTTCGTTGAAAATGGATAATTTGGAATAAAATACGGGTCGAGCGATAATACCCAATAATTACAAACTAATATCATGCAAGGTACCATATAACCACGGTAGTGTAATATATAAAGTATATATGAAGTATTTTAAAAATAAATAGAATTTTAAATAATTTGAGACATTTCTAAATTATTCGGATAATTGTGTAATTATTGGGTAGCGGGATATTACCTAATTAATTAATAAATTAGTGAATAAATATTTAAAATTCCCCATTCCCACATGGCAGCCATATAAGCTTAGTTAAGATGACTCTTAAAATTAATTAGTATGTGGCAAAGTGTTAGGCATTCCATTTTTATAAAGAAAAGTCAACAAATTTAAGGAAATGGAGATTTTTTTGTTAGATGGCTTTAGCTCACTACCGCGTTATCAGCATTTAAGATACTTACACCAAGATACTCACACATTACAACACTTATCTCTTTAGCCTAATGAAATGACGTTTAGGACTCAAAAATAAGAAGATTAACAGTAGTCAGTTTCCTTTTTGGTGTTCGCTACAAAATTTTCAACTCATTTTCTTCATTCTTTATAGATGTATTCAGAATACTAGCTTATGGTTACAAAAGTTGTATATATTTGATTTGATGTTCTATTCCATTCTGAAATTGTGGCCACGATCGCTCAACGCGCCGGAGATTTATATTTCTCTTGCTACACTCACAGACTATTATAATAGTTTATAAAATCTGTATGGTTATTTCACATAGTAATTCATTTACTGGAGACTTGGAATGAGGACGCACTCATAGATACTATGTAAAGATACTCTAGGTTTATGGTAGAAAACAATTCATTCGATTCGGTTGGCCTGGGAATTGAGGTATCAATTTATGATTTTGCAGTACTGCTGTTCTAGATTATGGCAACATGGATAGTGGAGAAACCAAGTCAGGTATGTTAAGACCCTCCTTTCTTTCTTTTGGGATGGTCCATATGATACTGAAAAAACGAGCAAATACATCGTTTCCATAAATTATTCTATTTATAGAAATAGTAGGGGTGTCTATATTCTTGATTCTCCATGAAAAATATTATTATCTTTTGCACGTGGGTCTCAGAATAATACGCAGTTGGAAAAATTTATCCGGAAGAATTATTGAGATTATTATGTATTTTTCATGCAATTCATACATGTGCATTGACCCATGACCAGATGGCATTATATACGCGTATATATGTAAATATATGTATATGTGATATGGGAAAAGGTTACGACGTTATATACACACCACCACCTGATCAGCTGGTATATGATGATGATGTTGCCCACAGTGGCTGAAATATGATTTAAACGACGTTATATACACATATATATGTATGTATATAAATATATATGGGATATGTGAAAGGTTATGGCATTATATACGCACCATCACCTGATCAGTTGGTATGCAAAGATGATTTTGCCCACTATGGCCGATATGATATGATGGGATGCCCTTAGAGGCTGATGATGTTATGAAACATGTACCTATGCACGACATGACATTCATACGTATATGCATGAAGCTAAAAGTAATTTATCATACACATAAGAAGATTGAGTCATGTACTCTATATTTCTTCCATGTCTCTTATGTACTAATTTATGTGCCTTACATACTCGGTACATTATTCGTACTGATGCGCCTTTTGCCTGAGAGCACTACGTTTCATGCCCGCAGGTCTCGATAGATAGTCCGAGTAGGCTATCAGCTCAGCGGAAGATGTTGTTGCTCTCCATTAGCTTCGGAGTTGCTTGTTTGGTTAGTATGATTTAGACGTGTATTGTTTGGTATGGCGGGACTCTGTCCCGACCTTTATGACATTTATGTACTCTTAGCGGCTTGTAGACATACGTCGTTTACGTGAAAGATTGTTTAGCCTTGTCGGCCTATGTTTTGAATTTATAAATGATCATGCTGGCGTATTAGGCCCATATGTCATGAGTATATGATGATGTAATAAGAAAGATACGTTACGTTGGTACTCGGTTGAGTAAGGTACCGGGTGCCCGTCGCGGCCCATCGGTTTGGGTCGTGACAAAAGTGGTATCAGAGCAGTTCTGACCTAGGGAGTCTACAAGCCGTGTCTAGTAGAGTCTTGTTTATGGGTGTGTCGTGTACCACACTTATAAGTAGGAGGCTACATGGCATTTAGGATTGTCACTCTTTCTTTTAACTATAGATCGTGTGCTAGAGCTCACTTATAAGAATTCAACTTCCGAAATTCTATTTTATTCTTAATAAGAAAATGCCTACATCCGAAAAGAAGGTTGGAAAGAGAGATAGTTGTGGAAGAGCTGAGTTAGAGGAATTGAATTTTTGTATGATGCCTACGATAAGTAAATATGAAGTCTTTAACATTTCATGGGTGTACTGAAAGGTGTAAGCTTCCTGATAAGAAGCCTTAAGGAAAGAATGCTTATCCATTTTTATGGTAAAGGACAACGAGAGATTAAGAAGATAAGTACAAGTTTCAGCAAGTAAAAGTTGTAAGGTGAAAAAGTGTACGAGGTACTCAGTTAATGAAGGTTAACAACGCTTATAATTGAGGTAGAGGAACATAAGCTTTTTAAGTTATATTCAATAGTAATAGAGGTATATACAATTGGTCCCACCACTTCCAGATATACCCTATGGGAGTTAATAAAAGTAGTATAAGAAGATATGATGGATGAATTGATTGCGTCAGTTGACATTTCCGAAGGATATTGCAACTATGCTAATAGATCTCTTTATGAGACACCTAGATGGTGCACTCTAAAATAGTGCAGCCAGATATGAGTACTACAAAGACACGCACTAATTGCCTTGAAGGGATAAATATTACCTTAGTGTGACTTGCGTCCCTAGTAAAGCGAGAACGTTAAGCAACTTGAAGAGCCACTAGATGGAGCAAAGGAAAGCTAAAAGCGAAAGAATGTCGTATTGAAGTTTTTACAAGAAAAGGGATATGCAGAAATATTAACAGAATAATGAGAAGAGAGATAAGGAAGCATTATGAATAAGGTGTGATACATGGATGAAAACGGTAGGGTGTTACAAAATCTATAGTCATGTGAAGGAAGAAACGAGAAGTGACAGGCTTTAGGACAACAAAAGAGTATAGGTCATACAATCATGTCCTCATTTCAAGAAATAAATTTGCAAATATAGCGTGATTACCAAGTGGAAAAGTTAGACCCCAGAGTAATAGAACCAATATGGATTGGTGAACAAGATAAACTATACATTAATTAGGGACTGAGTGACTGGTAATAGTCGCCATCATAAGAACTTCAGATTTTTTTCCGCCAATAATAGAATGGACGACAAAAGAAGATTCATGAGAAATTCAGAGAATGGTCATTCAGGGAGACGCTTCCCTAAAGCAAGCAAGGTGAGCAAAGTTAAGCTTAAGATACTGTATGTGCCACTTACACTAAGTGTCACCATCACGAGCAAGGAATTTTGTTATCCTTGGTCTAGAAGGATTACCGCAAGGCGAGTAAGGGTCATTGATAATGTGAAATGACGCCAAAGATGAAGAGGAAAAACATCTATAGGTAGGTCGTCATAGCTCCAAGTCTTAGTACACCCCTAAAGGGGGAATATGGAGTGATGTGGCATTAAGTCATAATTAAGAGGTTCTAGTGACTATGGAATGGTAAAGGAAGAATGCGATAAAAGAAATAAGAATGAGATGACACTTATCCAAATCTTACAGATACGCTACGATTCAAGAATATTGTGCAAGCACGACGTCAAGGGGAGGATGTAAAGGTTCCTACCTGAGCTGTTATTAATAAATAAGGAGCCAGTGCGAGACATAAGTTAAAACAATGTAAATAACCCAAGAAAGATTACGAGGAATATTGATATGAGAATGGGCCAATGAATAGTTAGTAATTGATCAGGAAGATCTCAGTTATGGCTAAACATGAGGTTATGGACGAGTCATCAGATCGTGTAAGATAAATATAGTAGAACCCAACATGAAAAATTCAACCTCGAAGGATGTCATTATAATACTCGAGATATATCCAAACAAGAGTCGGGGTAGTTAAAGGTACCGTATGAGTGTTACGGGGATAAAAGAAAGTGCCACTGGGAAGGCAGTCAAAATATCAGTTCAGAAGTAACCATACAAGCACAAGGGCATGGAAGTAAGCAACTACGGATAATTATAGGCAAGGAAGGACATCAAAAGGTCTGTAATAAGCTCACATCTTTTACAAGAGTCAAGGGTTCTCCCTAAGTACTACAACGAAAGACTAGCTGAGGAAATAAGGGAGAAGGCTTCAACCTAAGCACAAGGACCTAAAGAGGAAATGGTCGTATAATAACGGTCTCACAACAACATTGTAAGCACTCCAAAGTAAAGTGGTATTCCTACTGTGGCTAATGAACGAGAAGTAAAATTAAAAGTAATATCCGAGATCATATGAGTTGCACAAAAACTCTAGCATCTGTGGGCACTAAGATAAGTTAAGTATGGACAAAACAATGAGGCAGAAATACCATAAAATAACTTACATTGAAAGAAAGCTAATATGTAATGAAAGAAATTATTCAATCAATGATCCAGAATTGGTTATGTTATGGATGCACTTAAGGGTTTAGAGTTTTATGCATGCAACATATACAGCCGTAGAAGATTCTGGTATATGTTAAAAGAAAGAATTGAACCCAGGCCATAAACAAGGGATTAAATTGTTAAAGGATTGTATCATGCATATTCCTTAGCGCCCATGAAAGGATAAACAGAATACCTAATACCATGAACCCTAAATCTGGAAATAACTTAAGTCGACATAAAGGCCGATCAAGAAAAAGATGAAACTAAAGAGTTACATCAACGAAGTAAATCAGGAATTCGATTAGTGGAACCAGAAGTGATAGGAATCATGATTAAGAACATATCATAATCACTCTTAATATTAGAGGTGCAAGAGAGATAGCACAACAACTATATTCTATAGTGGCTCTACGATAAAGACAGTTAGAAGAAGTATCAGCCTCATAAAAAGTCAGTATAGAGCTCCCACCAGATTGTATAGGCACCAGAGGTGCAAGTATTATAATAGAGCTTCAAATGGTGAATGTGATTTATACCTATGTGGAGGGAGGTTATGAAAGAAAGATAGAAGAATGTAAGGTGGTACTTTAAAGTAAGTAAGGTAAAGGTGCACAACGTACGAAATACTCAAGTATAGAAGGATGAGAGTGGTCCATACTTCAGGTAAAAGATTAAAAGCACTGACATTCAGTATCCAGGGATGATAGCAGTATCATCAGTAGCATACCTTCCAGCCTATGGTTTCTAAGTACCAAAAGGTCTAATTAGAGAGTAAAAGAAGAGTTAGAGACGATGCGATGTCTCTCTTGATGTCCCAGAAAAGCCTAAGGGAATCGATCGCAAGCTAAAGTATGGTAGAGCGACAAAGTTTTAAGAAAACATGAGTAAGAATGAGGAAAGACAAGTGAAAAGGTGACGAGAATGGATAAGTCTTCAGGATTAAGTCCATGAAAACAAGAGAAGTAATGATTTATCTAAGTTATTGAAAGTTTAGTATAGCCTAAATGAACTCAAAGGAGTCTAAGATTAATAGCATTTAGAAGGAATAAAATGCTGACCTGATAATAAAATGAGGGTATAATTGTGATAGATAAAGGATGACGTTGGACCTTTTGATTAAGTAATGAATTGAAGAGGATTTCATGAATTCTGCGGGATTAAAAGACCCACGCAAGGTGAATCACATTGGGATGCTATAAAATATGGTTATGGAAATATAGTATCGTTCCTAAGTGGATCAGTCTAATTACTCCAGGTGTCCCCGATGAGACATGGACCCTAGCAGCAATGTATTACGTAAGAAGTTTCAAGTCTTCAAATGGTAGATTGTAGAACAACATTAAGGTGGGTAAAAGTTGCAAAGTACGAAATGAGATTGGGCCATCAGTCTTAAGATGAACAGTAATGAAGAAGAGTTAAAAGATTTAGCTTTATGCATATAAGATAAACAACAAGAGTAACCTGGAGTTCGGTAGCAGACTTCAGTAACGATAAATCGAAGTAAGAATTATGGTATAGTATGACCTACTTAGATATAGTATAGGTAATAATGCCTAGAGGGACAGCTTGACATAATTTTGTATATGTTCTTAAAGTGAAGCCTAAAGATTGGCTAAAAGCTGGAGGAAAGAGAAGAGAAGAGTCGCATAGACGCACATACAAATTTAGAGTCGTAAAAGTTGCATGATAGAAGGTAGCAACAATTATGAGATCAGAAGGATTCCGACTACAAGTCGTGGTGTGAGAAAGAGGCTTAAAAGGGGGGAATGCCCTAGCCTTTGGACTTATTCACAGAACAGTTGCCTAGATGAAAAAAGGACTACAAAAGTATTCGCAAGAGCTATGGGATACGAGGATGATAAGCGCATCAGTCAACATTCGAGGATGAATGTTCCAAAGGGGGGAATAATGTTACACCACATATTTTCGTACATGAAAGTACGCCATAAATAAGTTAATGAGAGCCTAGAAGCGAGGTGTCACGTCCCGCAGTACTACATTACAATGATGTTGCACCATGTAGTGTTGTACGTTGAATTTATCATAAGGTAACTGACATCAGTCCAAGGAAAAGACTATTTGAAAATTATAAGGATTATGCTATTTCAAACAAGTAATAAGTAAATTCGTAAAGGTGAAAGGGGAAGCAAGTCAAAGAAAACGAGTTTCGTTGAAAATGGATAATTTGGAATAAAATATGGGTCGAGCGATAATACCCGATAATTACATACTAATACCATGCAAAGTACCATATGACCACGGTAGTGTAATATATAAAGTATATATGAAGTATTTTAAAAATAAATAGAATTTTAAATAATTTGAGACATTTCTTAATTATTCGGATAATTGATTAATCATTGGATAACGTGATATTACCTAATTAATTAATAAATTAGTGAATAAATATTTTAAATCCCCATCCCCACATGGCAGCCATATAAGCCTAGTTAAGATGACTCTTAAAGTTAATTAGTATGTGGCAAAGTGTTAGGCATTCCATTTTTATAAAGAAAAGTCAACAAATTTAAGGAAATGAAGATTTTTTTTGTTAGATGGCTTTAGCTCACTACCACGTTTTCAGCATTTAAGATACTTACACCAAGATACTTACGCATTACAACACTTATCTCTTTAGCCTAATGAAATGACGTTTAGGACTCAAAAATAAGAAGATTAACAGTAGTCAGTTTCCTTTTTGGTGTTCGCTACAAAATTTTCAACTCATTTTCTTCATTCTTTATAGATGTATTCAGAATACTAGCTTATGGTTACAAAAGTTGTATACATCTGATTTGATGTTCTATTCCATTCTGAAATTGTGGTCATGATCGCTCAACGCACCGGAGATTTGCATTTCTCTTGCTACACTCACAGACTATTATAATAGTTTATAAAATCTGTATGGTTATTTCACGTAGTAATACATTTACTGGAGACGTAGTAATACACTCATAGATACTATGTAAAGATACTCTAGGTTTATGGTAGAAAACAATTCATTCGATTTGGTTGGCTTGGGAATTGAGGTATCAATTTAAGATTTTGCAGTACTGCTGTTCTAGATTATGGCAATATGGATACTCGAGAAACCAAGTAAGGTATGTTAAGACCCTCCATTCTTTCTTTTGGCATGGTCCATATGATACCGAAGAAACGAGCAAACACACAGTTTTCATAAATTACTCTATTCATAGAAATAGTGGGGGTGTCTATATTCTTGATTCCCCATGAAAAATACTATTATCTTCTGCTCGTGGGTCTTAGAATAATACGTAATTGGAAAAATTTATCCGGAAGGAATATTGAGATTATTACGTATTTTTCATGCATTTCATACATGTGCATTGACCCATGACAAAATGACGTTATATACGTGTATATATGTAAATATATGTAAATGAGATATGAGAAAAGGTTACGTTGTTATATACACACCACCACCTGTTCAACTGGTATATGATGATGATGTTGCCCACAATGGCTGAAATATGATTCAAACGGCGTTATATATGTGTGTGTGTGTATATATATATATATATCTATATATATGTATGTATATATATCTATGTATATATATGTATATGGGATATGGGAAAGGTTATGGCGTTATATACGCACCACCACCTGATCAGCTGGTATACGAAGATGATTTTGCCCACAGTGGCCGATATGATATGATGGGATGCCCTCAGAGGCTGATGATGTTATGAAACATGTACCTATGCACGACATGACATTCATACGCATATGCATGACACTAAAAATAATTTATGATTTACAAAGTTATTCAGACTTACAGGTTGAGTCATGTACTCTATATTTCGTTCATGTCTCTTATGTACTTATTTATGTGCCTTACATACTCGGTACATTATTCGTACTTACGTCGCTTTTTCCTGGGGACGCTGTGTTTCAGGCCCGCAGGTCCCAATAGATAGGTCGAGAGCCCTCCAAGTAGGCTATCAGCTCAGCGGAAGATGTTGGTGCTCTCCATTTACTTCGGAGTTGCTTGTTTGGTTAGTATATTGGCATATCAGGCCCGTATGTCGTGGGTATATGATGATGTAATAAGAAATATACGTTACGCTGGCACTCGGTTGAGTAAGGTACCGGGTCCCCGTCGCGCCCCATCGGTTTAGGTCGTGACAGCCTGCATACTATGGCTCAACATGGAAATCGACATGTATATTCAGGAGCTGCTAGTAATTGGTGATTCAGATTTGCTCGTACACCAAGTACAAAGAGAGTGGGCAACCAAGAATTCCAAGATATTGCCACACCTATACCATGTGCGGGAATTGAGAAAGAGGTTCACAAAGATAGAGTTTCGATATTTGCCCAGGATTCAGAATGAGTTTGCCGATGCATTGGCCACTTTATCATCCATGATATAGCATCCAAATAAGAATTTCATTGATTCCATCCCAATGAGAATTCATAATCAGCCAATGTATTGTGCCCATGTTGAAGAAGAAACAGATGGAAAACCTTGGTTTCACGATATCAAGGAATATTTGGCAAAAGGAGAATATCCGGAGCATGCAAACCATACTCAGAAATGCACACTCCGGAGATTGTCAAACCATTTCTTCCACAACGGAGGAAACTTGTATAGAAGAACCTCTGACTTAGGATTACTAAGATGTGTTGACGCAAAAGAGGCTTTTAAGCTACTTAAGGAGATACATAATGGGACCTGCGGCCCGCATATGAATGGTTTTATCTTGGCCAAGAAGATACTCAGAGCCGGTTACTTTTGGATGACTATGGAGACAGACTGCATCCAGTATGTCCACAAATGCTACCAATGTCAAGTTCATGCCGATATGATAAAAGTGCCACCAAATGAGCTCAATGCCACGAGCTCACCTTGGCCATTCGCCACTTGGGGAATGGATTTCATTGGTCCTATCGAGCCCACTGCTTCAAACAGGCACAAGTTTATCCTAGCAGCCATTGACTATTTCACAAAATGGGTAGAGGCTGCATCCTACAAAGCTGTAACCAAGAAAGTCGTTGTAGACTTTGTCAAGGATCGTATTGTTTGCCGATTCGGAGTTCCCGAGTCCATTGTCACTAATAACGCCGCCAATCTCAATAGTGATCTGATGAAAGCCATGTGTGAAACTTTCAAAATCAAACACAAGAACTTCACAGCATACAGACCTCAGATGAATGGAGTCGTGGAAGCGGCCAAAAGAACATCAAGAAGATACAAAGGAATATGGTAGAAAACTACAAGCAATGGCATGAGAAACTACCCATTGCTTTGTTGGGATACCGCACTATAGTTCGCACATCAACCGGGACAACTCCCTTCTTTAAGGATCATACAGGAAGCCGAACTCAACGATGCAGAATGGATAAGGAGCCGCTATAAGCAATTGACCCTTATAGATGGAAAAAGGATGAACGTAGTATGTCATGGTCAACTTTATCAGAATAGAATGTCCAGAGCTTTCAACAAAAGGGTCAAGCCAAGACAGTTTGTACCAGGACAGTTGGTGCTGAAAAAGATCTTCCCACATCAAGATAAAGCCAAATGGAAATTCTCTCCCAACTAGCAAGGTCCTTATATGGTTACAGGGTGTTGACAGGAGGGCACTCATACTTGCAGAAATGGACGGAGAAATTTGGCCAAAACCAATAAATTCAGATGCAGTCAAGAGGTACTATGTTTAGACTACTTACATTTCTTCATTTGATGTAATTGAAATACGCTTGACCTGATTCCCGTTTAAGAGGGGATATTTGTTGTTACCCAATTTTTTCCAATATATTTTTAATATGCATAAATACTTTCAAAATAACATACATATGCATATATAAGTATGCACAAGGTTTTTATAATTTTTCTATAATTTTAAAAATTTTAAATTGATTTATTTCATCCCTTTTTACTCATAAAATCCCCAATAATTATCCCCCAAATTATTTTTATGGTAATTTAGTCATTTAAATTCTATATTTACGCCAAAATATTGTTAAAATATTTTTAGTGTATTTTTATAATTACATTTATAATTTTAAAACTATTTTGCATATAATTGCAATATTAGCCCTATTAATGTATAATTATATTTATATGCATAAAATCGAACTTCTATATTTATAAAATGTTGAATATCTATTTTAAATCATTTTAGTACATGAAGTTATTTTTTAGAAATTATCTATTATTTATTATAAATTATATGGGGATAAATTAGCTATTTAAAATCTAGCCAGATTGCATTTCAATCTGTTCTTGGCTACTCCGGTGTGCTTTCGAGCAAAATCATGCTGTATTTGTTATGATCCTTGGGATTATAGACAGGTTCTTTCATCTCGATATGGGTTTCTTTTAAAACCCTAATTTCTTTCTATATATCCTAGATCTGCACAGATCTATGATGATTTGAGTTTGTTTCTTTAATGTTTTATACTGTCCTTGGAACACTTTACAAGAATCGTTGATTTCAAGTGTTTTTCACCTTCTTCTAAAAATTAGGGTTTCAGAACTTCTTTTAAAACTTTGTTTAATTGATTATTGCATATTTTTGACTGATTCTATGATTTTACTACCTCTTCAACTCGTCTATGTTAAAAGCCCTAATTTTCTAGGTTTCTTCGTTTGGTTCTGTGTATCAGCACGATTGCCCGGTTCTTGTTTGAGTTTCTGTCACTATCTTGCCTCGAATATGTTCCTACTGAGTCTTTTAGCCTAACTTATATAAACTTTATGTGCTTGTGTTCATCTTGACTGTTCAAGACTTGCTTCTTTCTATCAGTGTTGTTTAACATTCATGTTTGCTATGTCTGGTTATTCTTATCTTACTCTATTTATATGCTAAACACTGACTCGTGACTTTCTCTTTGATTGATTCTGGATTCCCTGTTTCATAGTTTGATTGGAAGACCTTCCTTTAAACCTTCGATTCCTACCCTTTCTATTCAAATTGATTGATTCGCCTACCTTGTCTGCATTGATACTTTATTCTTGCTGACAGTCTCCTTAATTAGAGTTTTCTGAACTTAGCCCTTATTGTTTACCCTATAATTATTGTATTTGAAATCTTTCCTTATTGGTCGTACATTGATTTATTTCCTTATTTGTTACTTGTTCTTATCGTTTGAACTGATTCCCATAAATTAAGGGAGTACTTGTACTGATTTGCTCTAATTTGTTCTGAGTTCCATAATTACTATGCTATTGTGATTCTTGCCTTATTTTACCTAGTTTTGAACTACTATATATATACATACCCTCTCATTAACAAAAACACACGAACACATTGGTTCAAAAAACTCTCTCACACTCAAAAACTTTCTGCTATCTCTTTGGTTACTTGCTATTATTCTGAGTTAGCCGGCTGCAAGCCAAGGCTAACTATTGTGCTTTCATTTTCCTTACTTTGTGTTTACCATCTCTCGATTGGTGTGTTCTAATTTTAATTCAAGTCTCAAAACCAATATGTTTCTTTTACTACTTCGGTTTATCATGTTTCTCATTCGTTTCTATCTATGGTTCTGTTGTTCAATATGTAATTGACATCTTTACATTACTACTTCATCTAGCATGCTAGTCTAACATTCTTAGGGTTTTTCAGAACATGTTTAACCCCCTCCTCTAGTAGTTTGTCTCAACATGACTCTACCCTGCTTTGAATTCTTGTCTACTTGTTATCACGTTTTGATATACAAACAGATCTGTCACTTTAAATAGTTGATTCTATGATTTTTTCTGAAACTCCTACTGTATTGGTACCAATAGCTATCCCCTAATCCCTTAAACCCCACAAGAACTGCTATGCTCCTGATACTATGTGCTCCATGTGTCCCCAATCCCCATTCCCTTGTATGAAGGAACTGTTACTTGAGTATTGCTGAACTTGTTTGACTGGCCTACTATTTGTTTAATTACACCACTATTTTCAAAAGCTGTTTACCCAACAATACAAAGTTATTTCAACTAAGTCTCTTTTTACACTATTTTCCAATTGAAAACCTGTCAAACTATGTCAAGCACTCTCACTTTACTTCTAAGTCACTAGGTTTTGCCCCCTCCAGTGTGTGTACTGCCTTGGGATCCTTTTGAGAACCCTTTGAACTCTGGCCCACTAAGGCTAGCCCTTCCAGACTGCACTTACTTAATTTGATTACAAAGTCTAGGTATGAGTACTGCCTGGGATCCTTGAGATCCTTAGGGTACTCTGACGCACCTAAACAATGATATTGTCTATGAAATTGGCATTTGAGGCTATTGGAGATTTGGGAAATCACTTGGGCCTGTTTCAGGCTCCCTATAGTGTAACTTCTTCTTTTTCTTTTATCTATTTATGTAATTCATTCATCTGGTTTGTAATAATTTATAAATGAATATTGGGGTGATTAGTGAAAAAAGGTGGGTAGTTACATATTTGGGGGGTAATATGGGTAGAAACCATACCTATAGGATTCTATATTTGGTATGTTTGCCTTACCATGTTAGAAATCATGCCTATAGGTCTCAAGTGTTTCCAATAATAGAAATCATGTTTATAGGCCTTAAAATCAACTTCACAAGTAGATACCATGCCTATAGAATATAATCTAGTTCAATTTCAGTTATAATAGGGTATTTACATGTGAATTCATTTGTTATCATGCCTACAAGTTTCTAACATCAGCTCTTAACAATTAGATATCATGCCTATAGGGAACAACATTAGAAATTCTTCCTATAGATCTAGAATCAGTTTAGTTTAAACAAGTCAATCCAATTCATGATTAGTTTACTTCGAAACTGGTCTGATTAGTGGTTTGTTCTCCCTAAAATGAATTCTTTCGAGCACTGCTCTAATTTACTGTTAGAAAGCATGCTTATAGGAACTCAAGAGTCTGTTTTAACATATGTCCACTATTTTACTATATCAAACGTAGTTACCATGCTCTTAGGACACCACTATTTAGCATGTAGGCAAGCCTATAGAGTGTTTTCAAATCCTGCAATTCTGAAACTATTTCTGCTACATAATGTTGCTCTGATTTAACAGGCTTAAAATCAGTAGGCAAACTGATAGGGCCATTACTTCTGAGTACACTACCTATCTTCTATGTCTTGATATTCACTTAGACAACATGTCTTAGGATATTGTCTAACAATACGACCCTTATTTATGTTTGAGTCGTGATGCTTATGTGTGTTATTTGTGGAGGTAAACTTGAGCCTCTAATTGATTCTTTTCTTCCTTATGTGCTAAGGTCCTATTTGTTCTTGCCTATCACCTTAGTATTTTCTCCTTTAAACCTTAGGAGTCTGTCTAGAACTACCTATAGGTAGAGGTCTTAAACTTCCTTCAGGACCATTAAGAAGGGACATGTAGTAGCACGCAATAGGGATCGCTAACCAACACTCGCTTTAATAACCACTAAGAGGGTGAGAAGGGTAGATATGGGGATATGATGACTACGCGTTAATGTCACATGTAGCCCATCATTGAGGAGTGTTTACTGGACATTGTGTGGGGTGATCCTGTAGGCTAACCAACCTAGGACCCCTCCTTTCCCAAATCCCTTCCGTTTAAAACTTTGTTTTATATGTATACAACTTGTTCAAAATCTTTGTCTTATTATTTGATTTATACAACGGCCAACGTGCTTTACTTGAAAATTATTTGATTCAACTATATATTTGTTAATGGACTAATTCATAACTTAAGTTCGGCCGGGACCCACCTTTGTGGACCGCGAGGGGTGCCTAACACCTTCCCCTCAAGGTTATTTCGAGCCTTACCCTAATCTCTGGTAATGCAAACTAGTTACATGAGTTAATTACTCTAGGTGCCCTAACACACCTTAATTCGTTAGGTAGCGACTCTTCAAATACCCAATTCCCAAAAAGAAACGAGTTGTTCCAATGAATGTCGAAACCTCAGACTCCGCGAGGAAAAAGGGGGGCGTTAACGAACTTTTCTTTTTATGAATTAGTCCAAGCATTCTTTATCTCGTACCCTTCTCCCTTATTTGAATTTAATTATCCATTTTCTTTTATGCATTTATGGTTCTTTGTCCCTGAAACTGACTTGTCTCTTTGTTTTCCTTTTTTCTGTAACTATCCTTCAATTATTTAAATACTGTATTTATTTTCCCTATGTACAAATACTTGACTACATATTATTAATTGCTGCATAAATCATGTTCCACATCATATTCCACTCGTGCGTATCAAATCCTATAGCAGCGCTTTAATAAATGGTTGCGCTCTTCCTATTTACTACCCTTAAATTCATAAAGTCTTATTTGCGGTAAAACCAATCGATCAGCAATGCAGTCGAGAATCCGTGCCTTCCCCCTCAAGTTGTTCGCTTAAGGGTACCAATATAAAACCCCATAGACACCTTACTCTAGTTAAAATTGTGCATGCATCATGGTCAAACCAGTCAGATCAATATGTTGTCCACGTAATGATCCTTTAAGATAAGCTTTACCCAAAAGTCCATCGAGTTTTCCATAATCCCAATGGACACAACCACATTTTGTGCATTAATTTGGAGAACTAAATGACGATATATTGATCATAAATGTCTAAATAGTCGAGTATGGTGGGGGGTAAGACCTAACCCTTTTGTTTTGCAGAAAATGAGGCATGAGATCCCCAGATTCGGTATGGTTAGCAACATCCCACCATTGCTACTATATTGGTGGGAGGACCTTTCCTCAAGTGACAAGAAATATGTGAGAAAGTACCTGGGTAACCTGTCTTCCTTGATAGATATTGAGCTAAACAACAAACTGATCGAGGCTGCCACTTTGTTCTGGGATAGTGAAAGGGTTGTGTTTTGTTTCAGCGACATAGAAATTACACCACACCTAGAAGAAATTGGAGGGCTTGCAGGGTTGACATGGGATAGTCCCGGGTTATTGGTACTAGAAAACCTTACTGGCAGGGGATTTTTAAAGATAATGGGGCTGAAGAAGAATGTCGACCTAGTGTGCTTGAAGGAATCCTACATACCTTTCGAATACCTGTACGATAGGTATGGCCATAGCAATTCTTTCTGTACCTACCACGATGAGATCTCTCTCACTTCTCTGGGTCACATATACCATAGAGTGTTTGTATTTATTGTGTGCTTCTTAGGCCTGATAGTGTTGCCAATGAAAAAGGGAAGAATCCACACTAGGTTGGCCATTGTCGCCATGAATTTGATGGAAGGGATTAATGGACAGACCTAAACCATAGTCCCCATGATCATATCTAACATCTACAGGGCTCTAGAGTGCTCTCAAAGAAGGGTCAAGCATTTCGAGGCTTGTAACTTGTTGCTACAGTTATGGTTGTTGGAGCATTTCCAAAAGGGTCACTATCACCAAGAATTTCCGCAAAGGGCTTCGAACGACCATATTGCCTTCCATCACCCCAAGTACATGACTTACATTCCAAACAGATTTGCTCAGCCGGAATGTGCCAAAGAATGGGTAGAGTTCTTCGACAATCTGACCAAGGAACAGATGTACTGGATGTTTGAATGGTTCCCAATAGATGAATTTATTATCAGATCCAGGGATGCTCCGCACTTGGTGCTGTTCGGGTTCAGAGGGATATAACCATATGTCCCTATGCGAGTTATGAGGCAAGCAGGAAGAAAACAGGTTGTGCCAGGGGTTGTCAAGTTGAGTCATTTCAGGGCAGACTTTCAAGACGACGATGTCCCTTACAAGTGCCAAGCTCAGCACATGTGGCACTACAAAATCATTGTGGAGAAGAACACTGTTGATCCAGACAAGTATCATGCAGGGTGCGAGCCTCTCGACCCGGCGCTTAGAGGTGAATCTGAAAGGAATGGTGACACTAGGGGCCGGTCGAGGGAACAGAATCATAGTTGAAGAAGTCGAAGCTCAAGTTAAATACAACAGGCTGCACAAAAGGGTCCACAACTTTGAGAATGATCACCGCGAAATACATGAGAAGAATGCGAGGTTGATCGAAGAATGGAAGGAAATGGCAGTCACTTCCAACAGAAAACTGGAATATCTGGAGCGAGGAATAGTAGAGCTGGAAGGTAAATTCATAGAGAGGATTGAAAATTGCTAGAACGCTGAAGGAGCTGGAGGAGGACATCTGGCCAGGGCCCACTTGCTGCTGGGGCTGCGCGAGCTGGGGCATCTATATGATTGACTCCGGAAGATCGAATCTGGGGAAAGTCCTTCTGGGACCAAATAGGCTAGGTTTATTTGCTTTTCCTAAAATGTAATAAGGCCAACTGCCAGTAGTGACTTGTTTTTTATTATCTTAGTATTGTTTTAGGATTCATCTATTTTTATATTATGAAATGAAGAATTTATTGGCATTTAAAGTTCTCCAAATCTATTTGTCGCTAGGTCTACCTCGGGCACAACGAGGTTCCAAAATTAAGATGCGAATTTACATTTCTGCAATATATGTTTAAATACTGCAAACATTTTAGGATCCTCACTGACTTTTTACCTTTTTGTTTTTGCTTATTTTGTTATTCCCATCCCCTTAGGTTGATTCACTCATACTAGCCTCATCAGCGTACCGCACCAGATCTAGAGGCCCTTCACCTCCTCCTCCTCTAAGCAACACAAAGGGCAAAGGAAAGGCAAAAATGGATGACTTAAGTGGTATTCAAAAGGAGAATATTGAGAACGTAGAGACTTCAGATGGCCGTAGTACTCCGGCCCCAAATGATCTAGTTTTGATATTGGAACAAAAGATACTGAAATTGTAAGGAGAACTTCAGCAAGTTTGCAAGTTGGCAAATTTGACACTCACCCTCAATGTCCCCGATATCCACCAACAAAATACAAAGAACCCAGTACCTCCTCAGAACACACAAAACCAACAACCACAAAATCCTACCACACCAAATCAATATGCAACTACACCCCAAAATATCAATCTGTTGCCAATACCAACTCTACCGTAACAACATCATCAACCAATTCAGTACCCACCAACCACTACTTACCACACTTCCCAAAACACACCACAACCCATTCCCGATCCTCAAAACTTCACCAATGACCATCATTACACCCAAGTCCCTGGAACCCATAAAAGCAACCCTATATATGTGGAAACTGTACCTCACTCATATACACCAGAATCTTCCGAGAAGGACCTGCTCATTAAAAATATGGCTGAAGAACTCAAGAAGTTAACAAGCCGAGTTCAAGGTGTTGAGGGCGACAGAGGAATATAAGGTTTGAACTATGAAGATCTGTGCATACAGCCGGATGTCGAACTGCCAGAGGGGTACAAACCTCCCATGTTCGAAATGTTTGATGGCACAAGTGACCCCAGGGTTTAAGGACTTATTGTGACAAGCTTGTCAGGGTCAGGAAAGATGAAAAGGTCTGAATGAAGCTCTTTATGAGGAGTCTTACTGGGGATGCTTTGTCTTGGTATATCAGCCAAAATCCCAAGAAATGGTCCAATTGGGTAAGCATGGCATCGGATTTCATGGACCGGTTCAGGTTCAACACAGAAAATGCACTGGGTGTTTTTTACATTTAAAATCTTAAGAAGAAACCTATTGAGACTTTTCGTAAATACGCTACTCGTTGGAGGTTAGAAGCAGCCAGAGTGAGGCCCTCTTTGGACGAAGAATAGGTGAATAAATTCTTCGTCAGGGCACATGACCCACAATATTATGAGAGGTTGATGGTTATCAAAAATCATAAATTCTCTGACATCATCAAGCTTAGTGAAAGAATCGAAGAAAGAATCAAAAGCGGGATGGTAACGAACTTCGAGGCACTGCAAGCCACGAATAAGGCACTACGATTAGGTGGCATATCGAAGAAGAGAGATGTTGGGGTGGTAATGGTAGCCCAGGGCCCAAAATCTCCACTTACCTATCATACACCTCCACCCACATATCAAACACCTCCACCTACATACCAAGCATCACCGCCTACATATCAACCTTCATCTCCCAGATATTCCCAATCAGCCACTGTCCATCACACCTATAACTCCCAACCATCCCACTTCCAATCACCACCAGCTCGCCAAAATTATCCAAGACCAAGACCCAACTTTGACTGCAAGCCCCCCAAACAATACACCGCCATTGCTGAGCCCATCGGGCAACTGTATGAAGGTTGAAAGCCGCAGGTTACATCACTCCTGTTCCCGTTGTGGTATTAGAAAATCCATCCCAATGGGTCAATCCAAACAAAACTATGAAAGGGCACACCACTGCTAAGTGTCGAACATTGAAGGATAAAATCCAGACACTAATTGACAACAAGGTCATACAAGCAAAGGAAGCCATACCTAATGTCCGCAATCTCCTCTCTCATCACAGAGGTGATAGTGTACATGTGATAGAGACAAATGATGAATGGGGCCCTGAGGGGTCGATCAGGCTTATTCAAGAAAGTGATGACTTTAAGGTTGCAGTCACACTCACTCCTATTGTGGTTCAGACTCAGGCACAAATCGAGGTTGAGGTAACTGCATCAGTTCCATTTGAGGTGGAAGTGGCTCCGCCCGCAGCCACCCCCGCTCCATTTGAAGTAGAAGTGGTCACACCTTTCACTATAACAGTAACAACCACACCCCCTACAACTCAAAAGCAATACCCTAGGATTATGTTGCCGAGGCTCGGCGAAAAGGGAAGGACAAGGTAGAGGAATTTGACGCTGCGCAAGGAATGACTAGAACCGTAAGAGTTTATACACCGGAACACCTGGGAGGTTCAAGTAAGGAGGCCATTACTAGGCAGCCTATCATTGAGACCGGGCCAGATGACCTGTGGAGGAAAGTACAGGCAAAGGAGTATTTTTTTGTTGACCATATGAACAAAGTCCCTACTCAGATATCTATCCTGTCACTATTGCAAAATTCAGAGGCACACAAAAATGCCTTAATGAAAGTGTTGAGCGAGGCTTATGTACCCAATAACATCACCGGCGGAGAAATGGACAACATGGTTGGGCAGATACTAGAAAGTCATAGGATCATCTTCCACGCAGATGAACTACCACCCGAGGGACTGAATCACAATCGAGCATTGCATATTACGGTGCAATTTGAAGACAAGTTCATTGCTAGGGTCTTGGTTGTTGGAGTTTTGAGCCTAAATATTTGTCCATTGGACACTCTGAAAAGGTTAGACAAAGGTTTCCATGAGATACGGGTAGGAAGCATGAATGTGAAAGCTTTCGATGGGTCCCAGAGGGACACGATCGAGGAAATCAACCTTTGCTTGTAGATGGGGACAATGTGGTTCGACATTGAATTTCAATTGCTTGACATACCAGCCTAATATAATCTTCGGTTGGGCTGGCCATGGATCTATGCTGCCGGAGCCGTGCCTTCCACACTACATCAAGCCGTAAAGTTTGAATGGAACCGCCAGGAGGTAATCATTCATGGAGATGGGAGTAACCCCATTTACACTAGCTAAACAATCTAGACCATTGGATATAGAAGAAGGCTAAGAGGGGAAACCTATCATCACATTGAACGGGTCAATGCCATCGAGAAGGATAAGTGGTGGAGTAAAAAATAGAAAGCATACTAGCATGGTCTGGATATGAACCCGACAAAGGGTTAGGAAAGAACCTCCAAGGTATCACCAAACCAATACAGCTAAAAAATCATGGTACCACTTTTGGGCTCGGATACCAGTATATATGGCAAGAGTACAGGGACTGGTCGCCTCCATGGCGTGGACCATATTACCCTCTTGAGCAGCCAGTGCCACATTTGGAACAAGCTTTTCACCAAGCTAACACAATATGGGAGACTGCAGAAGAAGAAGCACTAGTTGGGTTGAAGAATTTGTTCTTGGAGGATGAGGACATGGACTGCGGTGCCATAATTGAGGAGGAGGAGGAAGAAGGCCTCACTATTCAGACCGTGAAGAAGGGATATGCTCTCAGGAACTGGACCACCACACCATCTCAAGCCCACTGAGTCCCTGGGTAGCTTGGTAGAATTTACTTCTATAAGCCATTCTAGTAGGCATTTAAAATTTCCTATAATTTTGTTTTAAATGCTCGATTTATCGAGGCTCTGGATAAATTTTCAAGTTTTAATCAAATGCATTTACTCTTTACTATTCATTACTATCTTTATATTTTCCTTTCTACATCATTATTATTACTTTTCCTGATGAACCAGTAATTGTGACATGCAATGGGGCAACGCAACATGAGAATAGTGATTCAGAGGAAGAAGATGATATACCCGAGGAAATTGTCAGGGAGGTTGAAATTTTGAGAATAAGACTAAATCCAATTTGGATGAGACCGAAGCAGTAAATTTGGGAGACGCCGAGACTGTCAAGGAGACCCGCATCAGCATTCACTTGTCACCAACGGAGAAGGGAGAGTACATTCATTTCCTAAAAGAGTATGAGGACATTTTCGCATGGTCATATGATGACATGACCTATTTGAGCACTTGCATGGTGGCTCGCAAGTTGCCTACTAATCCCATGTGTCTTCCACTAAAACAAAAACTCATAAAGTTCAAAACAGACATGAGCCTGAAAATCAAGGAGGAAGTTACCAAGCAAATCTAAGCCAAAGTTCTTAGGGTGGTCAAATATCCAACCTGATTAGCTAACATTGTGCCAGTTCCGAAGAAGGACGGGAAGGTCAGAGTATGTGTTGAGTGTCAGGATTTAAATAGAGCAAGTCCTAATGACGACTTCCCGCTACCGAATATACACATCCTGATCGATAACTGCGCCAAGCATGAACTCCAATCCATTGTAGATTGCTTCGCGGGTTATCACCAGATTTGGATGGATGAAGAAGATGTAGAGAAGACAACTTTTATTACATCTTGGGGTGTATACTGTTACAAGATGATGCCATTCGGTTTGAAGAACGCTGGGGCCACTTACATGAGAGCCATGACAACCATTTTCCATAATATGATACATAAGGAAATAGAGGTGTATGTGGACGACATCATTATCAAATCCAAGAGGGTCGCAGATCCCATAGCGGACCTGGGAAAGTTCTTTGACAGGATTAGGAGGTACAATTTGAAATTAAACCCCGTAAAGTGTGCATTTGGGGTTCCTGTAGGAAAGTTACTAGGATTCATCATCATTTATCGAGGGATCGAGCTGGATCTGTCTAAAGTCAAGGCTATTTAGGAGTTACCACCACCTAAGAGAAAAAAGGACATGATGAGCTTCCTAGGACGACTTAAATAAATCAGTCGATTCATAGCACAGTCCACAGTCATATGTGAACACATCTTCAAGATGCTGAGGAAAGATGACGAAACAAGCTAGATAGAGGATTGTCAGAAAGCTTTTGACAAGATCAAGGAATATCTGTCCACACCACCAGTTCTGGTCCCGCCAGAACCAGGACGACCTTTGTTACTATATCTATCTGTGTTGGATGGAGCCTTTGGATATGTTCTGGGACAACATGACGGACATGCAGGAAGGAGCAAGCCATATATTACTCGAGTAAGAAGTTCACACCTTATGAAGCATAGTATTCTCTGCTTGAACGCACTTGTTGCGCCTTGACCTAGACAACTCAGAAATTGAGGCACTACTTCTACTCCTCCACTACATACCTCATATCTAGGATGGACCTTCTAGAGTATATATTCCAGAAGCCCATGCCTACTGGCAAGTTCGATATCGTCTATGTAACTCAAAAGGCGGTCAAAGGGCAAGCATTGGCAGATCACCTTGCTGAAAATCCGATAGGAGGAGTATACGAACCTTTAAAAACATATTTTCCTAATAAATAAGTGTCGTTCGTA
This sequence comes from Nicotiana sylvestris, assembly GCF_000393655.2. NCBI lineage: Eukaryota > Viridiplantae > Streptophyta > Magnoliopsida > Solanales > Solanaceae > Nicotiana > Nicotiana sylvestris. The sequence goes on from NC_091061.1 coordinate 133,992,974, forward strand.
GGGGAAGCCATTACCAGAGCATACGACGGTTGGAGGATGTTCTTTGATAGAGCTACGAATTTCAAAGGAATAGGTATTGGAGCAATCTTGGTATCAGAAATAGATCAACATTATCTGGTATCTGCTAAACTCAGATTTCCCTGCACCAAGAACATGGTGTAGTATGAAGCTTGTATACTAGGACTCAACATGGCAGTCGACATGAACATTTAGGAGTTACTGGTAATCGGTGAATCAGATTTGCTTGTGCACTAGGTATAAGGAGAGTGGGCCACTAAGAATTCTAAGATATCGCCATATCTGCACCATGTGCAGGAATTGAGAAAGAGGTTCACGAAGATAGAATTCCGACATAAGCCCAGAATTCAGAATGAGTTTGTCGATGCATTGGCCACCTTATCATCTATGATACAACATCCAGATAAGAATTATATTGGTCCCATTCCGGTGAAGATCCAAAATCAGTCGGCATATTGTGCTCATATTGAGAAAAAACAAATGGGAAGACTTAGTTCCATGACATCAAGGAGTATTTATCAAAAGGAGAATACCTGGAGCATGCAAATCACACTCAGAAACGCATACTCCAAAGATTGTCAAATCACTTCTTCCACATCGGAGGATACTTGTATAGAAGAACTCCTAATTTGGGTTTACTAAGGTGTGTCGACGCGAAGGAAGCTTCTAAGCTACTTGAGGATGTACATGCTGGGACCTATGGCCCACACATGAATAGTTTTATCTTGGCTAAGAAGATACGTAGAGCCGGTTACTTTTGGATGACCATAGAGACAGATTGCATCCAGTATGTCCACAAATGCTTTCAATGTCAAGTTCATGCCGATATAATAAAAGTGCCGCCAAATGAGCTCAATGCAACAAGCTCACCTTGGCCCTTCGCTACCTGGGAATGGATGTTATTGGTATGATTGAGCCCAATGCTTTAAACGGACACAGGTTTATTCTGGTCTCCATTGATTACTTCACAAAATGGGTAGACACTGCATCTTACAAAGTTGTAACCAAGAATGTCGTCATAGATTTTGTCTAAGATCGTATTGTCTACCGATTCGGAGTTCCTGAGTCCATTATTACTGACAACGCCGTCAATCTCAACAGTGATCTAATGAAATCTATGTGTAATGCTTTCAAAATCAAGCACAAGAATTCCACAGCCTACAAATCTCAGATGAACGGAGCCGTAAAAGCTACCAACAAAAATATTAAGAAGATACTAAGAAAAATGGTAGAGGACCACAAACAATGGCATAAGAAGTTACCCTTTTCTCTATTAGGGTACCGCACCACGGGTCACACATCAACCGGGGCAACTCCCTATATGCTGGTTTATGGTACCGAGGTTGTCATCCCAGCCGAGGTGGAGATTCCTTATTTTAGAATCATATAGGAACTGAACTCAGCGATGCATAGTGGATAAGGAGTCGCTATGAACAATTGGCCATTATCGGTGAAAAGAGGATGAACGCAGTGTGTCATGGCCAACTTTATCAGAACAGAATGTCCAGAGCTTTTAACAAAAGGGTAAAACCAAGATAGATCACACCAGGGCAGCTGGTATTGAAGAAAATCTTCCCACATCAAGATGAAGCCAAAGGGCAATTCTCCCTTAACTGGCAAGGTCCGTATATGGTTCACAGGGTACTGACAGGAGGAGCACTCATACTTGCAGAAATGGACGGAGAAATCAAGCCAAAACAAATCAATTCAGATAGAGTCAAGATATACTATGCTTAGATTATTTACATTTCTTCATTAGATGTAATTGAACTACGCTTGACCTGATTCCCATTTAAGAGGGGATACGTAGGTAGCCTTATGGGTTCGGTCATATCATAATAAAATTCCCATTTATCCCAAGCTCAGAAACTGTGTCCTCAAAATTCTGGAGCAAGTCCAGCCAACGCCATTGCATGCCAGAAAGTCAGTTAAGAAACTGGGGCAGAATTTTGCAAAGGATTCTCAAAATTCCGAAGAAGATTCAGCAAGGTTTATTATCCGCAAACAGTCAAAAGATCATCTACTAAAATAGGGTATAATTTTAGGAGGACCCTTAAAATTCCAACATAAGAGAGCTGCAATGACTTTGAAATGTGTTACGGTCACTAGTTTATAAAATATATGAATATATTTCTGAAATAACTCTATTTTTTTATCAATTGCATATTTTCGAAAACTCTATTGTCATAGCAGTCAGGTGTCACCCAGGTGGAACTCGAAAGGCTTTCAGAATGGAGCAAAGCAAGGCCAGCAGCAGAAGCACGAACCGACCTTCCCCCCGCAATACATACAATTTTTCTTTGAACGCAGGCACATCCGACGTACCAATAACATCAACATAGCAAGATCACTATGAATCAGGACATCAGACACCGAATATATCTCCAACTAAGACATATACTACTCTTATTTGCTACTTACTCTTTGCATGAGGCTAATCCTTGCCTCCACATTTGCATGAGTCTAATCCTTGACTCCATATTTGCATGAGGCTAATCCCTGCCTCCATATTTGCATGAGCTAATCCCTGCCTCCATATCTGCATGAGGCTAATCCTTGCCTCCCTATTTGCATTAGGTTAATCCTTTCCTCCATATTTTCATGAGTCTAATCCCTGACTCCATATTTGCATGAGGCTAATCCCTGCCTCCATATCTACATGAGGCTAATCCTTGCCTCCCTATTTGCATGAGGCTAATCCTTACCTCCATATCTGCATGAGTTTAATCCCTGACTCCATACTTGCATAAGGCTAATCCCTGCCTCCATATCTGCATGAGGCTAATCCTTGCCTCCCTATTTGCATGAGGCTAATCCCTGCCTCCATATTTGCATGAGGCTAATCCTTGACTCCATGAGGCTAATCCCTGCCTCCATATTTGCATGAGGCTAATCCCTACCTCCCTACTTTCATGAGGCTAATCCCTACCTCCATATCTGTATGAGGCTAATCCTCGCCTCCCTATTTGCATGAGGCTAATCCCTGCCTCCATATTTGCATGAGTTTAATCCTTGACTCCATGAGGCTAATCACTACCCCCATACCTGCATGAGGCTAATCCCTGCCTCCCTATTTGCATTAGTCTAGTCCTTGACTCCATACCTGCATGAGGCTAATCCTTGCCTCTCTACTTGCATGAGCCTAATCCTTGGCTCCTTACCTGCATGAGGCTAATCCCTGCCTCGATATTTGCATAAGTCTAATCCTTGACTCCATATATGCATGAGGCTAATCCCTGCCTCGTTATTTGCATGAGTCTTATACTTGCCTCCTCATTCTCATAAAGACTAAGCATTGTCCCTTTTTGCACAAATATTTCTCTATTTCTAGCACTATTTATTTGCTCTTCTGTCGGGCTAAGCTCTACCCTCCATTTCGCAAGACTAAGCCTTGTCCTATTAACATCATATTATTGCATATCATGGGCTGAAATATCGCCAATCTATCTGAAGGCATCATAGTCTAAAGGTATCATCCTCATAGCCGGAAGACACTACGCCATGGCTTGAGGATTTTTCAAACTTGCATATCATTATTCAAAGGCGTCATGGTTCGGAGGAACCATCTTCATGGCCCAAGAACATCATTTCATGGCCTACGAATCCCTCATTGAACAATTCATGGCCCAGGACGTCATGGTCTGAGGACATCATCTTTAACCGTCCGAAGACAACCTTCATGGTCCAAAGGGAATTTGCATCATGTTTAAATTTCGCAAATACATGTTTTATTTTCAGGTAACCAGTAAGCAATCGTTATCCTAGCAGGAGCGATCTCGCTCCAGTTCCTTCAACTATTTCGAGCTTTAACCGTTCACCATAGCCGATTTAGCACCTCGTGTCCGTTCTTGCAATGATTCCAAAGCATCCCGCCGGTCAAAATTGGTCATCATTTCTTTATCCGAAAACTTTTTTCATCCTTTTTGGGTAAAGAGGGGCAACTGTTTATACCCAATTTTTTCCTATATATTTTTAATATGCATAAATACTTTCAAAATAACATACATATGCATATATAAGCATGCACAAGGTTTAATAATTTTTCTATAATTTTAAAGATTTTATATTGATTTATTTCCTCCCTTTTTACTCATAAAATCCCCTTTAGTGCATTTTATAATTACATTTAGATTTTTAAAACTAATTTGCATATAATTGCAATATTAGCTCTATTAATGTATAATTACATTTATATGCATAAAATCAACCTTATATATTTATAAAATGTTGAATATCTATTTTAAATTATTTTAGTACATGAAGTTATTTTTTAGAAATTATCTATCATTTATTATAAATTATATGGTAATAAATTGGCTATTTAAAATCTAGACATATTACATTTCAATTTTAGCCTCAATTAAGCCCAATACCCAACCCAATTTTGGATTAAATAACCCGACCCAAGCCCTAAATCCACCTACCCGACCCAAAACCTATCAGATACTGGCCGTTGATCTAAAAGATCAATGACCCTCGTTCAGTTTTGCCTTTGTTTTATTCCAAACGACCCCCCAACCCCAACCATTTTCCCTCATTCACCGCCCTAAAATCCTCTCCTCTCTCAAAACACTCTCAACCTAACCCTAGCTCTTCAAATGCCGACATCTCTTCTTTGGTCATCTCCGGTGACCTCTCATCGTCTCCTAAGCCTCCAATGGCTCCTCTCATGCCATATCTGCCTTCCCTAAGGTCTTCAAGGGCCCAAAGTCATGCCGACTTGCATCTATGGTTCGTCACTTGTCTGTTCTTGGCTACTCCAGTGTGATTTCGAGATAAATCATGTTGTATTTGTTACGATCCTTGGGATTCTAGACAGGTTCTTTCATCTCTATATGGGTTTCTTTTGAAACCCTAATTTCTTCCTATATCTCTTAGATCTGCACAGATCTAGGACAATTTAAGTTTGTTTCTTTGATGTTTTACACTATCCTTGGAACACTTTACAAGAATCGTTGATTTCAAGTGTTTTTCACCTTTTTCTAAAAATTAGGGTTTCAGAACATCTTTTAAAACTTTGTTTAATTGATTCTTTGTGTTTAAACTTCTCTTTCTTGCATATTTTTGACTTATTCTATGATTTTACTACCTCTTCAACTCGTCTATGTTAAAAATCCTAATTTTCTAGGTTTCTTCGTTTGGTTCTGTGTATCAGCATGATTGACCGGTTCTTGTTTGAGTTTCTGTGACTATCTTGCCTCGAATATCTTCCTACTGAGTCTTTTAGCCTAACTTATATCAACTCTATGTGCTTGTGTTCATCTTGACTGTTCAAGACTTGCCTCTTTCTATCAGTGTTGTTTCACCTTCATGTTTGCTATGTCTGGTTATTCTTATCTTACTCTATTTATATGTTAAACACTAACTCGTGACTTTCTCTTTGATTGATTCTGGACTTCCTATTTCATGGTTTGATTTACCCTATACTTACTGTATTTGTAATCTTTCCTTATTGGTCGTACATTGATTTCTTTCCTTATTTGTTACTTATTCTTACAGTTTGAATTGATTCCCTTAAATTAAGGGAGTACTTGTACTGATTTGCTCTAATTGGTTCTGAGTTTACTTGTACTGATTTGCTCTAATTGGTTCTGAGTTCCATAATTACTATGCTATTGTGATTCTTGCCTTATTTTACCTAGTTTCGAACTACTATATATACATACTCTCTCATTAACACAAACACATGAACACATTGGTTCAAAAAACTCTCTCACACTCAAAAACTTTCTGCTATCTCTTTGGTTACTTGCCATTATTCTGAGTTAGCCGGCTGCAAGTCAAGGATAACTATTGTTCTTTCATATTCCTCACTTTGTGTTTACCATCTCTCTACTGGTATGTTCTGATTTTAATTCAAGTCTCACAACCAATATGTTTCTTTTACTACTTCAGTTTATCATGTTTCTCATTTGTTTATATCAATGGTTATGTTGTTCAACATGTAATTGACATGTTTACATTACTACTTCATCTAGCATGTTACTCTAACCTTCTTAGGGTTTTTCAGAACATGTTCTACCCCCTTCCCTAGTAGTTTGTCTCAATATGACTCTACCCTACTTTGAATGTGTGACGACTCGGCCAGTCGTCTCATGAGTTACCGCTCTGTTTTCCCCCATTTCTGCTTCTTTATGAATTGTTATCTCTGTTTTGTGATATCAGGTTGGTTAGATCGAATTCGGAATGATTTTGGTAAGGTTTGAGACACTTAGTCTCTTTTGAGGAATGTTAAGTTGGAAAAGTCAACTGGATGTTGACTTATGTGTTAGAGGGCTTGAATGTGAGTTCTGATGGTTCGGTTAGCTTCAGGAGGTGATTTGGGACTTAGGAGCGCGATCGGAATGAGTTTTGGAGGTTCAGAGTAGATTTAGGCTTGAATTGGCGAAGTTGATATTTTGGCGATTTCCGGTTGGTAGGCGAGATTTTGATATAGGGGTCAGAATGGAATTCCTAGAGTTGCAATAGTTCCGTTGTGTCATTTGGGGTGTTTGTGCAATATTTTAGGTCATTCAGACGTGGTTTGGTCGGGTTTTAGGAAGTTAGGCTTGAATCCGATTTGTTTTGGTCGATTTGATGTTGTTTGAGGTGTTTTGAAGATTGTTACAAGTTTGAATAAGGTATTAGGATATGTTTATGATTTTGGTTGAGGTTCGAGGGGCCTCGGGGTGATTTCTGATGGTTGACGGAAAGGTTTAAAACTTGTTGCAGCTGCTGAACCTTGCTGCTTCAGGCATTAATGCACCTGTGGATTGGGACCACAGGTGCGATGCCGCACATGCAGAAGAGGAGCTGCAGAAGCGTATTAAGGAGTTGTTAGAAACCGCAGATGCGGTTGTGAGACCACACCTGCGAAACCGCAGGTGCGGAATGTTGAGCGCAAGTACGATTTTGGTCCGTTAAGTGAAGAACCATAGAAGCGGTTATGTGGCCGCATATGCGGTGCCGCAGAAGCGGGTATTGTTACGCAAATGCGAAAATGTCTGGGTAGAAGGTATAAATTGTGGCCTTCGCGAATTTGAGCTATTTCACCATTTTTTACTTCGGTTTGAAGCTTTTTGGGCGATTTGAAAGAGTGATTTCAAGGGAACTTCATTGAGGTAAGGAATTTGGACCTAAAACTCGTCCTTATGCTATTATTTCACGGATTAGAGCTAGAAATTTTGGAAATTAAGGGTGAAAATTGGGGAAACTAGGGCTTTGAAACTTAGACCTTTGCTTGAGGATTTGAAGGACCATTTGAGGTCGGATTTCAGAACTTTGATATGTATGAACTCGTGAGGAAATAAGGAATCTATTGATGTAAAAATTATTAAATTCCGAGACGTGGGAATGGGGGTCGGGTTTTGGTAATTTCGGGATTTTTGGTATTAATTGATTATTTTCGCTTGGGCTTCGTTCTCTTAGCAAATTTTGACGCCGTGATTCTGATTTTGGATAGATTCAACACAAGTGGAGGCCGATTCGAGGGGCAAAGGCATCATGGAGTAGTATTTTCACCGGTTTGAGGTAAGTAACCATTGTAAATCTGGAACTGAGGCTGGATCAGGCTGCACACCGCAGCGATATATATATTGGATAGGCTGCGCGCCACATCGATATGATGCTTGGGCTGTAGGAGCCCCTCCGAAATCTGTACACCCCCAGTTAGTGTGGTCGACTATGAATTATGGATCGAGCTGCACGCCACAGCGGTTACTATGATTTCTATTATTATCAGATATTAATGAGCCTAAGTGCTGAGAGTGAGTACTATTTGACGAGAGCGAGTCATGAGTGACTGAGAGGCTGCCCGAGAGGCCATATTCTGAGTGATTTTTGCCCGAGAGGCCCAGTTATGATATTTTTATTGATTTCACTCTTCTTTTAAACTAAGCCTCTATTGGAAAAATTTCTAAGTATATGATTTCAAGTGTTTTAAACTGAAGTTGATGATTTTATGACGAAACTGGTTTTCAACTGTGAAGTTGACTTGTTATCTCGTTGTTTATTCGGTTATATGATTTTTAACTGCTCGTCACTACTTTCAGACCTTATTTACTTTAGTTACTTACTGAGTTGACGTACTCATGTTACTCCCTGCACCTTGTGTGCAAATTCAGGTGCCTGAGTGGCAGAGTGAGGGTCCTCAGCTGATACAGAGGTTGCTGGAGATTTCAAGGTAGCTGCATGGCGTCCGCAACCCTGTTTTCTCCTTCTTATTTTATTTTTTTCGCGTTTTCTAGACTTTTGTTGCTTAGACAGTCAGTTATGTAGTAAAGGCTCTAGACTCGTGACACCAGATATTTGAGGCTGTGTAATTTTCATGTTTATTTGACTTCCGCATATGTAATTGAGTTTTAAACACTTATTACAAAAATTTGGTATACAAACTTGTGTTAGAAAAATGGTTTTGAAATAGGAACTTGTTGTGGTTAATGGTTTGTGTTGGCTTGCCTAGTAATGTGATAGGCGCCATCATGACCGGGTATTTGGGGTCATGAAAAGTTGGTATTAGAGCCTAGGTTACATAGGTCTCGCGAGTCATATGCTGGTTTAGTAAAGTCTCGCGGATCGGTACGGAGACGTCTATATTTATCCTCGAGATGCTGCAGAACCTTTAGGAAAAACTTCATATCCTTGAAATTCTTGTCATGCGAATCTGTTGATCCGAATACTAAACTTCTGTTATTCCATTCTCTCACAGATGGTGAGAACACATGCTACCGGGCAGGATGGACAACTGCCAGTACCACCAGCTGGGGCCACTAGAGACTGAGGACGTGGTCGAGGCCATGGTAGGGACAGAGCAGCTAGGCCAGCACTTGCAGATCCACCAGCTGCCACAGTTGAGGATCAGGTCCCAATTGTAGACGCTACAGCAGCACCAGCTCATACACCAGCTGTGCCCATTATGATTCCAGGCCTTCAGGAGGCTTTAACTCAGATCTTATCAATATGTACCGATTTGGCTCAGGCGGTTTCAGTTACTATGGCTGCAACTACTTCTTAGGCTGGGGGAGGCACCCATACTACCGTTGTTCGCACACCTAAGCAGGTTGTGCACGGACTCTAGACACCGGGGGCACCTCCAGCCCAGCCGGTTTCACCAGCTTAGGAGTTTGTGGTACCAGTTATGCCGGATGACAAGCAACATCGATTAGAGAGGTTTGGTAGACTCAAGCCTCCGACTTTTAGCGGTGCAAAGGGCGAGCATGCCCAGGGTTTCTTAGATAAGTGCTAGAGGATGCTTCGTACAACAGGGATTCTAGAGACCAGTAGTGTAGCTTTTACCACCTTTCAGTTTTTCGGGGTTTCCTTCATTTGGAGGGAGGCGTATGAGAGGCGTAGGCCTTTTGGTGTAGTACCCCTTACTTGGCAGCAGTTCTTTGTTCTCTTTCTGGAGAAGTATATGCCACAGTCTCACCGAGAGGAGCTACGAAGGCAGTTCGAGCAATTGCATCATGGAGAGATGACTGTGACGTAGTGTGAGATGTGGTTCTCTAAGTTAGCCCGTCATGCGGTTTGGTTGATTCTCACAGATCGAGAGAGGATTATGAGGTTTGTTGATGTTCTCACGTATCGGATTCCGATTCTTATGACTAGGGAGAGGGTGACAGGTGCTAATTTTGAGGAGGTTATTGACATCGCCCGTGAGATTGAGTCGGTTCGCCTCCAGGAGTGAGAGGAGAGAGAGGCCAAGAGGCCTTGAGGATCTGGTAGTTACAATGGTACTCCTTCTAGGGGTTAGTTCCAGCAGGGCAGAGGCTGCCCCTTCAAACAGGCTCATTCAGCTTGCTCAGGTTATCGTGGGGCATCATCGGGTCATGGTTCTCACAGTTCTCATCAGGTCCACTCATCACTTGTGTCCTCCCAGCCCAGAGTTCGTCCCATGCTCCATCCATGCAAGGTTCTTTCATGCCAGGTCCTTCTATTGGTCATTCCGGTGCTAGGGGTTCCCTTCAGTCCCCATCTCCAGCATTGGGGAGTTGTTACTAGTGTTGAGAGTTTGGTCAAATAAGGAGGCAGTGTGCTCGTCTTCATGATGGTCAGTTTAAGCAGAGGGGTCAAGCCTCGACTTTTGCATTAGTTACTTCACCACCCGCCCAGCCAGCTAGGGGTAGAGGTCAGTCAGCCAGGGGTCGCCCTACAGGGGGAGGTCGATCAGGTGGTGGTCAGGCCCGTTTCTATGCTCTTTTTGGTACACCAGATGTTGCTTCTTCAGATGTCGTGATTTTAGGTATTGTTTCAGTTTGCCACAGAGATGCCTCTGTATTATTTGATCCCGGTTCCACCTTTTCTTATGTGTCATCATACTTTGCACGTTATCTGGATACGTCCCGTGAGTCTCTTGTTTTACCTGTTCATGTATCTACTCCAGTGGGTGATACTGTTGTTGTAGAACATGTGTACCGGTCATGTGTGGTAACTATTGGGGGTCTGGAGACCTGAGTGGATCTTTTATTATTGTGTATGGTGGATTTCGATATCATTTTGGGCATGGTTTGTTATCTCCGTGTTCTGCTATTCTGGACTGTTATGCCAAGACATTCACAATTGCTATATCGGGTGTGCCACGAGTTGAGTGGTGAGGTTTGACTGATTATGTTCCCAGTAGAGTGATCTCATTCTTGAAGGCACGACGTATGGTTAGGAAAGGATGTCTTTCATATCTAGCCTTTCTGAGGAACGTCGGAGCTGAGAGTCCCAGTATTGATTATGTCCCAACTGTGAGGGACTTTCTCGATGTGTTTCCTGTAGACCTGTCGGGCATGCCACCGGACAGGGATGTTGATTTTGGTATTGACCTGGTGCTAGGAACTCAGCTCATTTCTATCCCGCCGTATCGTATGGCACCAACGGAGTTGAAAGAGTTAAAAGAGCAGCTTTAGGATCTCCTTGATAAAGGGTTCATTCGGCCTAGTGTGTCACCTTGGGGTTCGCCGGTTCTATTTGTGAAAAAGAAAGATGGCACTTTGAGGATGTGCATTTTTTATAGGCAGTTGAACAAGGTAATAATTAAGAAAACCTATCCATTGCCTCGCATTGATGATTTATTTGACCAACTTTAAGGAGCGAGAGTGTTCTACAAGATTGTTCTTCGTTCAGGTTATCACCAGTTGAAGATCAGGGACTCGGATATTCTTAAGATAGCATTCAGGACCCGATATGGTCATTATGAGCTCTTGGTGATGTCTTTTGGGTTGACCAATGCCCTAGCAGCATTCATGCATTTGATAAACAACATATTTCGGCCTTATCTCGACTCGTTTGTCATAGTCTTCATTGATGATATTCTGGTGTATTCGCGTAGTCAAGAGGAGCACACGGAGCATTTGAGAGTTGTGTTGCAGAGATTGAGGGAGGAGAAGATTTATGCAAAATTCTCCAAGTGTGAGTTTTAGCTCAGTTTAGTGGCTTTCTTGGGGCATGTGGTGTCAATCGTGGGTATTCAGGTTGATCCAAAGAAGATAGAGGCAATTCAGAATTGGCCCAGACCATCCTCAGCCATAGAGATTCGAAGCTTTCTTGGTTTGGCAGGCTATTATCGCCGGTTTGTTCAGGGATTCTCATCTATCACATCGCCCTTGACCAAGTTGACTCAGAAGGGTGCTTTATTTGAATGGTCGGACGAGTGTGAGGAGATCTTTCAGAAGCTCAAGACATCTTTGACCATAGCTCTAGTGTTAGTTTTGTCATCAGCTTCAGATTCATATACTGTGTATTGTGATGCTTCTAAAGTTGGTATTGGTTGTGTGTTGATGCAGGAAGGTAGAGTTATCGCTTATACTTCTCGTTAGTTGAAGCCCCGTGAGAAGAACTACCCCGTTCATGATTTGGAGTTGGCTGCCATAGTTCACGCGTTGAAGATTTGAAGGTATTACTTGTATGATGTGTCTTGTGAGGTATTTACTGATCATCGTAGCCTTCAGCACTTGTTCAAATAGAAGGATCTCAATTTGAGGCAGTGGAGGTGGTTAGAGTTGCTAAAGGATTATGATATCACTATATTGTACCATCCGGGGAAGACCAATGTGGTGGCAAATGCTTTGAGCTGCAAGGCGGTGAGTATGGGAAGTTTGGCATATATTCTAGTTGGGGAGAGACCTCTTGCGATTGATGTTCAGGACTTGGCCAATCAGTGCGTAAGGTTAGATGTTTCGGAGCCCAGTCGGGTATTGGCTGGCATGGTTTCTCGGTGTTCCTTATATGATCGCATCAGAGAGCGCCAGTATGATGATCCGCATTTTTTTGTCCTTAAGGACATAGTTCAGCACGATGATGCCAGAGATGTGACCATTGGTGATGATAGGGTGTTGAGGATGCAGGGTCGAATTTGTGTGCCCAATGTGGATGGGCTTCGGGAGTTGATCCTCGAGGAGGCACATAGCTCGCGATATTCCATTCATCCGGGTGCCGCGAATATGTATCAGGATTTGAGGCAGCATTATTAGTGGAGAAGAATGAAGAAAGACATTGTGGGATTTGTAGCTCGGTGTCTCAATTGTCAGCAGGTGAAATCTGAGCATCAAAGACTGGGTGGCTTGCTTCAGCAGATGGATATTCCTGAGTGGAAGTGGGAGAGGATCACTATGGACTTTGTTGTTGGACTTCCACAGACTTTGAGGATGTTTGTTGCTGTTTGGGTGATTGTGGATCGGCTGACCAAGTCCGCGCACTTCATTCCTATATGTACTACTTATTCTTCAGAGTAGTTGGCAGAGATCTACATCCGGGAGATTGTTTGGTTGCATGGTGTCCTAGTTTCCATCATTTCAGATAGGGACACTCAGTTTACATCATAGTTTTGGAGGTCTGTGCAGTGAGAGTTGGGTACTCAGGTTGAGTTGAGCACAACTTTTCACCCCTAGACGGACGGGCAGTCCGAGCGCACTATTCAGATATTGGAGGACATGTTGCGTGCGTGTGTCATTGATTTTGGAGGGTCATGGGATCAATTTCTACCGCTTGTAGAGTGTTCTTATAACAACAGCTACTAGTCGAGTATTCAGATGGCTCCATATGAGGCTTTGTATGGGAGGCAGTGTAGATATCTAGTTGGTTGGTTCGAGCCCAGTGAGGCTAGGCTATTGGGGACAAACTTGGAGTATGATGCTTTAGAAAAGGTGAAGGTAATTCAGGAGAGGCTTCGTACAGCGTAGTCGAGGCAGAAGAGCTATGCTGATAGGAAGGTTCGGGATGTGTCCTACATGGTTGGCGAGAAGGTTCTATTCAATGTTTCACCCATGAAGGCTATTATGAGATTTGGAAATAAAGGTAAATAAAGTCCTCGGTTCATTGGGCCTTTTGAGGTGCTTCCAAGGATTGGGGAGGTGGCTTATGAGCTTGCTTTGCCACCCAGCTTGTCGAGTGTGCATCCGGTATTTCATGTTTCCATGCTCCGTAAGTATATTGGGGATCTGTCTCATGTTCTGGATTTCAGCACGGTTCAGTTGGATGGCGATTTAACCTATGATGTGAAGCTAGTAGCTATTTTGGGTCATCAGGTTTGAAAGTTGAGGTCAAAGGATATAGCTTCAATGAAAGTGCAGTGGAGAGGTCGGCCCATAGAGGAGGTTGCCTGGGAGACCGAAAGGGAGATGCGGAGCAGATATCCTCACTTGTTTGAGGCTTCAGGTATGTTTCTTGACTCGTTCGAGGACGAATGTTTATTTAAGTTGGGGAGGATGTGAAAACCCGGCTAGTCGTATCATGAGTTACTACTTTGTTTCCCCCATTTCTGCTTCTTATTGCTTTGTCTATCGGTTCTATGAGTGATCGGGTTGGTTGGCTCGGGTTCGGAAAGGTTTTGAGAAGGATTGAGACATTGGTCTCTTTTGAGGAAGTTTAAGTTGGAAAAGTCAATTGGATGTTGACTTATGTGTTAGAGGACTAGGATGTGAATTCCGATGATTAAGATAGCTTCGAGAGGTGATTTGGGAACTAGAAGCGTAATCGGAATGTGTTTTGGAGGTCCGGAGTAGATTTAGGCTTGAATTGGTGTAATTGGATTTTTGGCATTTTCCGGTTGATAGGTGAGATTTTAATATATGGGGTGGAATGGAATTCTGAGAGTTTCCATAGTTCTGTGGTGTCATTTGGGATGGTTGAGGTCCGGGGGGCCTCGGGGTGATTTCGGATGGTTGATGAAAAGGTTTGAGACTTGTTGCAGCTACTGAACCTTGCTGCTTCAGGAATTTCTGCACCTGCAGATTCGGACTGCAGGTGCGATGCCGCACATGCGGAAGAGGAGTCGCAGAAGCGTATTGAGTAGTTGTCAGGAACCGCAGATGCAGTTGTGGGACCACACCTGCAAACTGCAGGTGTGGAATGTTGAACGCAGGTGCCATTTTGGTATGTTAAGTGAAGAACTGCAAAAGCGGTTATGTGGCCGCATATGCAGTGCCACAGAAGCGGGTATTGTGCGGCAGATGCAAAAATGTCTGGGCAGAAGGTATAAATTGTGGCCTTCGCGAATTTTAGCTATTTCACCATTATTTACTTCAGCTTCAGAGCTTTTTCGACGAGTTGAAAGAGGGATTTCAAGGAAACTTCATTGAGGTAAGGAATTTGGACCTAAAACTCATCACTATGCTATTATTTCACGGATTAGAGCTAGAAATTTTGGAAATTAAGGGTGAAATTGAGGAAACTAGGGCTTTGAAACTTAGACCTTTGCTTGAGGATTTGAAGGACCATTTGAGGTCGGATTTCAGAACTTTTGATATGTATGAACTCGTGAGGAGATGAGGAATCTATTAATGTAAAAATTATCGAACTCCGAGACGTGGGCTCGGGGGTTGGGTTTTGGTAATTTCGGGATTTTTGGTATTAATTAATTGTTTTTGCTTGGGATTCGTTCCCTTAGCAAATTTTGATGCTGTGATTCTGATTTTGGATAGATTCAATGCGAGTGAAAGCCGATTCGAGGGGCAAAGGCGTCGCGGAGTAGTATTTTCACCGGTTTGATGTAATTAACCATTGTAAATCTGGAACTGAGGGTAAAATCCCCGGTATTTGACTTGTTTTGATAAATGCGGTAACACACATGCTAGGTGATGAGCGTGTGGGCGTGCACCGATAGGGATTGTGACTTGTTCCATCCCGTAGCGACTATTTACACGCATATTTGATTTGGAACCTTATGATATTCCGTACTTTAGCTATTTATACTATATTATGGGCTGTATGCCATGTTTGGGGCCTTGTGCCAACCTGTTGAGATCCTTAGAGGCATTTTTACTATTTTCCTCACTTTACTTCTTGAAAGCATATCCACAATGATATGACGCTTGGGCTGTAGGAGCCCCTCCGGAGTCTCTACACCCCCAGTGAGCGTAGTCGATTATGAATTACGGATCGGGCCGCACGCCGCAACGATTACTATGATTTCTATAATTATGAGATATTAATGAGCCCGAGTGCTGAGAGTGAGTACTAAGTGACGAGAGCGAGTCACGAGTGACTGAGAGGCTGCACGAGAAGCCATATTCTGAGTGATTCTTGCCCGAGAGGCCCAGTTATGATATTTTTACTGATTTCTCTCTTCTTTTAAAATAAGCCTCTGTTGGAAAAATTGCTAAGTATATGATTTCAAGTGTTTTAAACTGAAATTGATGATTTTACGACGGAACTGGTTTTAAACTGTGAAGTTGACTTGTTATCTCGTTGTTTATTCAGTTATATGATTTTTAACTACTAGTCACTGCTTTCAGACCTTATTTACTTTAGTTACTGACTGAGTTGGCATATTTACGTCACCTCAGAGTGAGGGTCCTCAGCTGATCCATAGGTTTCCAGAGATTTCAAGGTATCTGCATGGCGTCCACAACCCTGTTTTCTCCTTCTTATCGTGTTCTTTTCCGCATTTTCTAGACTTATGTTGTATCAGACAGTCAGTTATGTAGTAGAGGCTCTAGACTCGTGACAACAGATATTTGGGGCTGTGTAGTTTTCATGTTTATTTGACTTCCGCATATGTAATTGTGTTTTAAACACTTATTACGAAAATTTGGTATCTAAACCTGTGTTATAAAAATCGTTTTGAAAAAGGAACTTGTTGTGCTTAATGGTTTGGGTTGGATTGCCTTGTAATATGATAGGCGCCATCACGACCGGGTATTTGGGGTCGTGACAGAATGCTTGTCTACTTGTTATCCAGTTTTGATATGCAAGCTGATTTGTCACTTTAAATGGCTGATTCTATGATTGTTTCTGAAACTCCTACTATATTGGTACCAATAGTTATCCCCTAATCCCTTAAACCCTTTGCATAAGGCTAAGCAATGCCTTCCATTTGCATGGGACTAAGCCCTGTCCCGAACTTTGCATGAGGCTAAGCCCTGCCTCCATATTTGCATAAGGCTAAGCACTATCTTCCATTTGCATGGGACTAAGCCCTGTCTCGCATCTTGCATGCGGCTAAGCCCTTCCTCCATATTTGCATAAGGCTAAGCACTGCCTTCCATTTGCATGAGACTAAGCCCTGTCCCGAACCTTGCATGAGGCTAAGCCCAACCACCATTTTACATAAGGCTAAGCACTGCCTTCCATTTGCATAGGACTAAGCCTTGTCCCGTATTTTGCATGAGGCTGAGCCCTGCCTCCATATTTGCGTAAGGCTAAGCATTGCCTTCCATTTGTATGGGACTAAGCCCTGTCCCGAATCTTGCATGAGGTTAAGCCCTACCTCCATATATGCATAAGGCTAAGCACTGCCTTCTTTTTGCATGAAGCTAAGCTCTAAACTATGGTTTACCCTAAATCATCTTTTCAAAAGATTTTTCTGACTTTTGAATGCTTAGTTGTTTGTTCTTAAGTGTTTTGACTGACTTATGCTAAAGTTGTATAAGCCCTAAGTCGATTTGTGTTAAAGCACTAACTCTCTAATGATTTGCTTCGATTCTGGGCTTTTCGAAATTATCAGTCGTGTTGATTCATTTTGTATTCTAATTTACATGCCTTTCTTTAGTCGGATTCCTTACTTTGTGATTTTTTGTCCTAATTAACCTCTATTAGGGTTTTGAATTATTTTCCGCTTAATTTCACTGTGTCCCTAAAGTTTTATTCAGCCTATTTCGTTTATGGAAATTGATATATTCTTTCCAGAATTGCTGAGTGATTTGCTCTGTTAACGTTCATGTGTATGATTCTCGATTATTACCTTGTTGATGACTTTAATTAGTTTTCTTGCCTTATTTAGTTACCTGTAGTATCTACTGATTCTTTGCAAGACTATTTCCTTAATTAGATTCTTAATTATTCATTTTTTGCCTGAGTCTGATTTGAATTCTTTCCTTAAATATTTCTTGTCCTTACCGTGCTGATTTTTCATGTAATTGGTCCTGTGATCCTCCCTTGATTAACTGAAGTTGATTCTTTACCTTATTGGCTCTACTCTTGAACTACTATATAGACTCTTCTGTTTTACTTCTCAACACAAACATCAGTTCACAATACATACATACACTCAAATTATTCTCCTTCTTTGCTACTTGTGCTATTGTGGGTCTAGCCGGCTGAAAGCCAAGGATAGATAGTGAGACTATACTTGCTCTATATTCTACACTCTTTGTTTCTCAACCAGTATGTCTCTAGTTAAATTTGAAACCCAAACTCTATGTGTTTCATTCCTGCACTAGTTCATTGATTATGAATTTGACTTATCCTCTTATTTACTTCTATGTTTAAACATGCCTAAATTCTGCCATGTTCAATGTACAACTAGTATGTCTATACTTTACATGTTTACCTGATGCTTGACTAGCCTGTTTGTTGATTTAGGATTAATCCCTTAACTATGTGATCATGTTTGTTACTTAATGTGGTTGATCCTACTTGTGTGTCTGATTCTGTCCTCTATATCTTTGCTTCATGTCTTAGTTGCCTACTATTCTGGTTAATTTATTAAGGCTATGAAGCTCCTAAGTGTTTTATGCATATTGTTGTCTACATGTCTCCCTGCACCCTATTCATATACCCCCGATGAGACTCCTATGTGTGTCCAATCCTTTCCCATGTGTGCAAACCTGTTTGCTAAAATGACTGCGAATTTGAACCTTTTATGATTGATTGGCAGTCTATTGAATTTGCTCTCTTCAAAACATATTTCAAAATGTTATCTGTATTCTTCTAAAAAAACTAGTTTTCAAAACTAGTTTATTCCAGAAAATCTTTTTTACTCCTAAACTGTTTTCACTAAGTCTTTTAAACCATGTCAAGCACTCTCACTCACTCTTAGGTTATTAAGTTCTGCCTATCTGGTATGTGTACTACTTAAGGATCCTTGAGATCTCTCTGAATCTAGCATATCAGGGTTGGCCCTTCCACACCGCACATAACCAGTCTCTATTTGAGAAAAGTCTGGGTGTGATCATTGCCCGGGATCCTTGAAGTCCTTAGGGAACTCTGACACACCTAAACACAAATTTGGCAACGAAATCCTTGGCATTTGAGACTACTAAAGGCCTGGTACCCCCATGTTTACTTTGGGCTGTATCGGGCTCCCTATAGTTTAACCTATATTGGATTTATGTAATTTATTCAATTCTAGCCTGTAATAAGTATTTGTAAATAGATATTGAGGTAACTAGTGAAAAGGGAGGGTAGCTATATGATCCTGTGGGTGAAACTGGGTAGAAATCATGTTTCTAGGCTTTACATTATGTAAATGTGCATTAGAAATCATGTTGTAAGATTGTTGTGTCTATTTGCATTCAAACCATGCCAAACCTGTGCACTGGATATCTTGTTTTTAGGGTATTCACGTTAATTGCTTCTACATATCACATGTTATAGCTCATCGTCTCACTTTTGATTTTGTATAAGCTGCTGTCACTTAGAAATCTTGCCATTAAGTTACTAATACTGTTTGATAAAAAATAACCTTCCCCATGTGCATCAGAGATCTTGTATTAGGACTGCATGTGCATTTGCCTTGAGATATATCACTAAAATAAATATTTTAAAACATCCCTCACACATGTGTATCATGTTCTGGTATGAATCAGTATAAAATCACCTGCTATAGTATTCATCACTTAGATAAGCATGCCTATAGGATGAAAGAACTTCAAACTGTTTAAGTGTTCCCCAGATTTGTGACTGCATATACACACCTAGGCAAGCCTTAGGCCGTTAACTTATTGTGAAACCAGTTCTGTTTATGTGTGAAATCATCCAGGCATAGCAGGCTATAAAACCAATAGGCAAACTGGTTATGATTCTACCACTTCCCTTAAAACAAACACTGTATATCCTATATCTGTAACATTCATCTAGATATCATGTTCCTAGGCTTTCTGAACATCTTTAAAATCAGTTGTTTGAGACGTGTTGTTTATTTGCCTATGTATATGTGGAGGTAAATATAAACCTTTTACCTACTTCCTTAATTGATAGTCCTATGTGTTATTTGTTGTCGCCTAGACTTTTCCCTTTTAAACACATTAGGATTGTCTAGAACTGCCTAATCCAAGAGGTCCTAAATTCCTCCGGGGCCACAATAAAGGGACGGGTAACAGCACGCTCAGAGGTCGTTAATAAAACTCGCTTATATAACCATTAAAGGGGGTAATGGGTAGTAAAAGGATATGATGACCTGTGCTAATGTCACGTGTAGCCCCTCTAGTTGAGGAAGATTACCGGGCATTTCACAGATTGATCCTGTAGGCTAATCAACTTAGGACTTTCCTTTCCCAATTCTTGTATGTGTTTAAATTATCTAAACTTCTTTCATAAATGTGCATTGGACCATCTCAGCTTCTTTGATCATATATGTATTTAGACTGTGGAAACTACCTTTATTTGCAAATATGTACTAAGACTGCTTACTTGTTAATTGGGACCCACCGTTGGGGACCGCGAGGGGTGCTTAACACCTTCCCCTCAAGGTTATTTCGAGCCCTTACCTTAAGCTCTGGTAATGCAAAATGGTCACATGAGTTACTTGCTCTAGGTGCCCTAACGCACCTTAATCCGTTAGGTGGCGACTTTTCAAAACCGCAATTCCCAAAAGGAAACGAGTTATTACCCCATGAATGTCAAAACCCGAACTTTACCGCAAAAAATGGAAAAAGGGGGCACGACATACAAGGCCTCTTACACCCGACATCGACCTTAGGTGATATCAAAAACAATACCATATTACTTTAAACATCTAAATCCTTATCCTGCTCATCCGAGCTCATGACATCCTTGTCAACACCGAACTGCAAATCTTGAATCCTCAACTTTCAAATCCCATGCTACTTAATGCACTTAATCACGCCAATGCGCAAGAGTACAAGAATTTTATCATAAATCCTGAACCACTAATAGGGTAAGCACTTCATCATATAGAAACCTTCTACTTCACTCATTTTAAGGGAACCATTGCAACACGTGATTGAATTCTCTCATCTGCAGAAAATTTCAACCTCAAGTAGTGGTCTAAACCACCATAACTCTTCCGGGATTCATCTACACATAACAGGCCATAATACTTGAATACTTCCAAATAAAATCAATTACGGCAGTCGTCAAGCCTCGCACACTCTGCCACAAATCACATGCATAACTTAGTCACGCTGAAGGAACTGATTAGCGCCACCATTATGCCAATTCAACTATGGCTAACCAATATAACTTCTTCTAATTCATTCTTATCTTGCCTTAAAGATAATAATAGCTCCATTCCTTACATCACCAACCTAATTCCATACTCATCTTGAGTGACCCCATTCCACGAGACTACATTTTCTTCAAACCCCTAAACCGTTTCATACCCTCATTGCATGCACATTTGCATCTTCAACTAATACACCCATTATGATAATTCCTCTACAAATCCGAAGTCATTTTCTCTTTTTCCTCCAAATGCTGCACTGCAAGTCTTAAATACCACAGTTAATTATGTGCCTCTTATCGTAACCCACTACAAAAGCTCAATTCTTAACCATGCAACGGGCTTGAAATTCTTAGGCACCGTATTTTTTAACCTTTGAATTTGCTAGGACCGTTGTTGAGAGTCACCCACTCTGGCTTGGTTCCGAATATAGTAAACTCCAAGGCTCTGCAGGCACATGAACACCCATCTCAATGAAGCACTCAACTGAATCACTTCTCTTGTAAATCACCTCTGTATGAAGCATAAATCTTGAATCTTCCCAAAGCCCAAACATGAGTCAATAAGGCCAACTATAGCACACCTCTATCAATTCTTTTGCTCAAATTACCACTTATTTCTTTTCCCTTAGCTGTATTAACTCACCAATATGCCAATAACCCGAAACCTCACAAGTAGATAACCATGGAACCCAATCGTAGGCGGTGGGACTCTCCCACTTAGCTTGAAGCTACTATTACACAACTCTGGAACCCACCAAGATTCTTTTTTCATTGTTGGCATGATTTTGCACAACCAACCCGCCAAATTCCTCGAAATCCTTCTGTTAGCATTTCATGAACACTCTGAATCTCTAACAATATTCACATATTCGACCGCTTATTGGATGGTCAGTAAAATCCTCTACATAAGCTTCGCCAACCACGCGACCGCTGACCTACTCACAGGATATAACCCATCTGTGGAAATTATATGTCGACACCTCCCGACAACGCTGCACTGCACAATTACTATGAAATCATTAACCCATACTGAGCCCATGCTCATTCACTAGCTGCACAAGTCCGTTCGCTCCATATGGTCATCAACTAATGTGCAACAATACCTCCAAATCCAAAGTCATGTTTTATCCTTCTTCATATCAAACAACTCATTTCTGTTGCATCCAATCTCCCGCTGTATAATAGCCAATAATTCAAATTAAGCCCGTAGACCCAATCACCATCCACTGAATTCCCCAAATCACTTTAAATTTTTCCTCAAGGTGTATAGCTACCCAGCCACTAAACCCATATGCTACTCTGCCACTCTCCCTTTTTGGTCCAAACTCCTCCTTTAAGCAACTACTCGACTTCTACTTCTTACACCTGGCCTTATAGAAATTTAACCACCGCATGACACTTCCCACATGTCCATCCCCATCCTTCGCTGCCCAGTTGTTGACTTTAATCAAAATCTATCTGTGTAGCACTTAAACCAATACATCATTACTCTACCAACCCAAACCTGAACATATATAGTCTGATTGTCTTTCCTCCGCCGGAAATAAAATATTGAATCTCTGAATCATGCATTGAGTAAACCTTCTTCTAAGTCATTCACTATACCAACACATAGACAAATATCCTACCATTATATCAGTATTGTGCAATAACAACCCATGAGCATCATAGTAACCTGTGCATAGCCTCAAAGCTCTCGGAAGTACTATTATTGAGATGAATGACGGAATATCCTTCCGCAATGTGATGACAATAGTCCAATCAACTAGGTAGGGGGAAACATCCCGCACTGCATCTGTAGTACCATAACAATTCCTCAATCTGATCGATAGTAAGCGCTTCACGTCACATAAGATTGAGTAGGAAAGAAGCAATGGCATAAGCCTCAAAGGAATCAAACCGCACGATGAGGAGTCAAGAAGGGAAGTGCTCCTAACAGCCATGTAGCCTCTCGAAGATATGTACAGACGTCTCTGTACCTATCCGCAAGACTCTACTAGACTTTCTCATGACTCGTAAGATGTACGTGAACCTAGTGCTCTGATACCATGTTGTCACGATCCAAAATCCATTAAAGGCCGTGATGGCACCGGACACCTCTGTCAGGCAAGCCAACACTAAATAGTTAAATAAACTCTTATTTTAAAGTTTTTGAAACCGTAAATTTCCTTTAATTTAACTGATAAAAGATAATCTTCACATGGTAAATAGAAGTGTTTACAATTTTCAATACTGAATATCCCATAATCACCCTAGAACTCGGTGTCACAAGTGCAGGAGCAATCACTAGGAAAATAAATGAAATACAACAACTGTCCAAAATACAGATTTGGACAAAAAGAAAATATAATACTCTGAAAATGACTCTACTGGTTATGGGTCATCTCGAGAGATGCATCTCACCTCAGTCTCCGTATCAACCATGCCGTTGCGCCCACTAGGCCACTATAGATACATGTGCCTGTGGGACAAAAATGCACAGTAAGTGTTGTATGAGTACGAAAACAACCGTACCCAGTAAGTATTCAGTCTAACTTCGAAGAAGTAGTGATGAGGGGTCGACTTCGACACTTACTAGTAGTCCAATGATATCAGGTACAAGAATTAAGCGAATAAATATGAAACAGGGTAAATATATGGAATACACAAGTATAAAATACGGGATGCAATTCCCCTCTTCATAATTTTTACTCAAGCTCTCAGCTAGCAAGTTCCCTTCGTAACCGGAGCATATATGTAGATATAGTAAATTTTATTATAGAAGATGTGATGATTCAAATTAGGGGGAAAAACCCTCAAATACTTTGTATTTTTGCAAAATATTATGCACGATTCCTTTAGGATTATATATATATATAGGAAATGCCGAGGTGTACGGCCTAATACAACATAAAAGTAAACTGTATACTGCCAGAGAGTCGAATGACGCGAACCATAGATGCATCTATTAACTTGTCGAGGCGATCAGCCCGCTCGCACGAGAGTAGTGGAAGGAAATACCCCGCTCGCGAATCATACGTGCGACGCAGTCAAATATAGATTTATTAATAAATCATAATCCTTTTCTTAATTCGTTTCGAAAATACTAAGTTTAATGGAAACACTTAAATTCTTAAATTCCTCAATTTAAATTCCGTTCAACACAATTATTACGCAACCTCAATCTTATTTCTCCTCAAGGAAAACAATACACATAAATCAACGACAATCTCAACAAGGCATGATGTAACCTAAAACTACTCGGACATAGGCATAATAGTATCTACGCATGGACTCTCGTCACCTCGTGCGTACATAGCCCCTACAAATAGGAACACATATTTGATTATTTCACCTATGGGGTTAATTCCCTCTTATAAGGTTAGAAAGGAGACTTACCTCACTCCGAAGTTCCATAATTGGCTTCCAAGCCCTTCCGACGACCCAAATCGATTCTCAACGCTCCAAAACTAGCCAATAATTATGCAAACCCATTAGTATACGCTTGAATACTCATTATAATCTAATTTATAACAATTTTTAACCCCCGATCAAGAAGTCGATAAAAATCACCCTCAAGCCCACGTGCTCGGATTCCAAAATGTTTTGAAGATAAACTTTACCCATACCCTCACGAACTCAAATATATAATTTATTCTCAATTCCATGCCAAAATTGTGGTCAAAATCCAAGAATACCAATTTCTAGGTTTTTTTTCTTCAAAATCCCAAATTTCTACAATTTTTCATGCTTGAATCCACAATAAAACCATGTATTTAACTTACAAGAGATGGTACTAACTTACCTCATGATTGATGATGAAATCCCTCTCTTCAAAGGCTCCAAAATCGCCCAACCAAAGTGAGAATGTGTGGAAAATGAGCCAAAACTCATTTTTAAAGAACACACTGCCCAGCCCGACCTCTCGCACCTACGGTCCACTTGCCGCTTCTGCAATTCCCCGCATGCGGAAATTCCGATTGCAGGTGCGGTCTCGGCTAAACTCAACCATGTCCGCACCTGCGGGCTAGATCTGCTCCTATAGTCTCGCTTCTACGGGAGCTGCGTCGCACCTGCGCCCCAGCCAAGCCCAGTCCAATTCCGCTTCTGTGACACCAAGGCCGCTTCTGCGGCTCCACACCTACGGCCAAAACCTTGAAGGTGCGGTTACACCAGATATCAGTAGCTTCAATTCTTCTTCAATCTCCAAATTCGATTTTTTAACCACCCGGAATCCACCCGAGGCTCCCGGGACCCCGTCCAATTCTACCAACCAGTTCCAAAACATAATTTGGACCTGCTCAAGGCCTCCAATCACATCAAACAATATTGAAATCACGAATCACAACCCAATTCAAGCTTAATAAACTTTAAAACTTTAAACACAACATTCTATGCCGAAACCTATCAAATCTCGTTCGATTTACCTCAAATTGTGCACATAAGTCATACTCGACATTGCAGACCTACTCCAACTTTCGAAATCGAAATTCGACCCCGATATCAAAAAGTTCACTTCCGCTCAAACTTTTCAAAAAATTTCAAATTTCTAACTTTAGCCAAATGACTTCAAAATGACCTACGGACCTCCAAATCCACTTCAGGACGTGCCCCAATACCAGCTTCCCCATACGGAGCTATTCCTTGACTCGGAATACTAAACAAACATCGATAATATTGAAATGCACTGCAACCCAAATTTATGAAATTCTTCCAAAACACTAACTTCCACAATAAGCGCTGAAACGTGTCTGGGTCATCCAAAACCCGATTCGAACATAAGCCCAAGTCCGAAATCATCATACGAACCTATTGGAGCCTCCAAATCCCAATTCTGAGGTCATTTACTCAAAAATCAATCCTTAGTCAATTATTTCAACTTAAAGCATCCGAAATGAGAATTTTCTTTTCAAATTAACTCTGAACATCCCAAAATTCAATTCCGACCATGCGTGCAAGTCATTATACCTAAAGTGAAGCTACTCATGGCCTCAAACTACGGAACGATGCGCTAGAGATCAAAACGACCAATTGGGTCATTACAAAGAGAATGTGATAGCAGTATGTGATAAGTCTGAAAGAAGACAAAATTATTACTATGAATGTATCAATGGATGTGGATGTGACAATAGAAGAAATTATAATCGTCATTATTGTGGTAATGAGAACAATAAGGATTCTCAAAATAATCTTTCACTTTGTGAAAGTAATATTTGTCATCGATTTGACATGAGATTTTGTAAAGCACATATAGATGATTACGGTCCATTCATGATGTGAATGTGACAATATGTGATTTATGAATACATATTCATTCTTGAAAGAATATGAGCATGCTAGTGGTGTATACCACACTCACCTATAGAAGGAGGTTTGAGAGAAAATAAAAAAAATATCATTATTATGGCATAAATGGTCATTGGTCACGTACTTATTGTACACCAAAATATTTTGGCTATGTGATTATTAAAAGACAATGGTAATGCAAGAAATAGATCTTGCATATAGTTTTGACCATAACCATAAAATGGTATAACTTTATCTTTAAAAGAGATACTAACCATATGGATATTGATGAATATGTGGTAGTACCAAATAAATTGAGAGCTCAAGAAGAGCCAATTATCACTATTTTTGGAGAAATACAATTGATTATCATGTCAATTTATTGTGTCGTAGTAACTAGTAAGTCTCAAAGAAACTTATTTTGTTTTCTAAGTATACGCGAAAGTAGTTGATTATATTGAGACTATAAATCAAAGAAAGATTTAATATCTTCTATTACTATAGCTTGTAGCGGGGTAATATGTATGTGAAAAGCTACCCGCTTTATTCTCCAGTTTGTACTACATAAATAAAAAAATACCACAGTAAAGTGGAAGTTTATTGATATATAAACTCATATCATAATAAACTTGGAGTTTATTGATAATTGCACATGTCATGGTGTAAACCTAAAGTTTATCAATATTGATAATTTATCCAGTTGGTATAATTGGTTTAGCCATATTAATTTAAGTATGATGCGCAAAAATAAAAAGAATTCACATGAGTAAATATTAAAGAACTAGAAAGTTCTTTATGCATTCTATTATGTTGTTTGTTCTCATTAATTAATAAACCAACTAAAATTGGGATTGAATCCCATGAATGCTGAAAATATCAAAGGTGAATATGGGCTCATTCACCTGCCATGCATACCACATAAGATGCATCTATGATATGGTTACATGTGCGATTATTATTAACCCGCAACATGGTGTTTGCGAGGTAACTTGCTCAATAATCTGATTTAGAGCATAATTTTCAGATTTTTTACTCAAGATAGTACATCGTGATAAGTTGGTTTACATCACAGTTGATTTAGCAAAATAATTTATTGAGTGCCTCCACTTAACAGCTAAATTATTGCTTATGAGAACAAAATTATATATATAGGTTTGATATATGTTATATAGGAAAGTATATTATTTTCTCTCCTCACAAGTGGTTCAGGGTCAGGAACCAAATAATTCAATCTTATTATTATTGATGTGTAGTGTATATTTTGATTAACACTATAACGCACAAAGATGAATTCTCAAAGTTGAGGAAACAAGTTAGTTTTTCTAAGATGAGGAGGAGACACGATAAACAGTTAAGAAAAAAGTTACGTGGAATGAATTATCATGTGTACATCTAGATCATCGAATAAGATAATATGAACTTGAAGATCATAAAAAGATAATTCATGTGCAATATATTACAAAGCATGCCAGACGCATTTGCTGACCTAAAGAAAGTAACTGTATTCTTACTGAAAATGCTCCTATTAGAATAAGTCCTAGAAGGACAAAGTCTATGGTACGCTTAAAGCGTATAGACAAATCAGTTTCAAATAAACTTCTTGATAAAGAAGATGAGCAAATGATCAAAATGATCATAATAAGGAGGCAAGTGATATAGAAGATCACATGACATAACACTTCATAAAATCTCATGAGAGATTCAGGTACCTGAATATGTGAATGAAGAGATCTCTATGTTAGGTCTTTATGAAAAATAAGGAGGTTAGAACCGATATAAAGTGTTTGTCGCCGACATCTATAACAACGCTAAATATATATGAGGATCTTAAGTCTAGAGAAACAATTCAAGTAGAATTTGGTTTCATATGAAAGACATGCAGTTTTGGACATATAGTTCAAACACTCGAAAGTATAAAGTTAATAGGTGTGGGCAATCACTTTTATGTATTTTATATGTCGGCATGACATGAAAACTTGATATGCATCTAAAGTCTATTTAAATGTCTTATTTGACTATTCTTGTATGATAATCCTTGAAGGATTTAAATTGCTTAAAGCATATACTTTCTTGATCTTGAAGTACCACATCTTCAGTGCAATTTGTGCACAAATATTTCTTGCTATAACTATAAGCATAATAATGTGATAGCGAAAATACCTCTATGGAGATATTGAAAAGTCATCCCACTACATTGTGTGAAGACAATACATCTATTAAGGATGATTTCAAGGTGAAACAAATTCGTTCAAGTTAATATGGCTGATTTGCTTGTCGAATCTCTACCAACGATCTTTTGAAGATGGTGCACAAGATTCGTATGCAAAGGCTTAAAGATGTGAATTGATGCTCTCATTAGAGGGAGTTAATACGCGTTGTACTCTTTTTCCCTTACAAAATTTTGTCCCATCGAATTTTCCTTTCAAGGTTTTTAACGAGGCAACCAAAAGGCGTATTTCTAAGCAAGTGTACTCTTTTTCCTTCTCTAGAATTTTTTCTCACTAGGTTTTATTTTAGTTAAGGTTAACGAGGCATATTATCTGTTGAATAGACATTCAAGGGGGAGTGTTATAAATATAATTGTATTTAATGTGAATATCTATATTTTAGAGAGATTTTAGGAATTTTACTTAGTGGCTAAGTCGTTCTTCCCCTATAAATAGAGAGGTTCTATTTCATTGTAATTCACTTCAAATCAATAAGAAATATATCTCTTTACTTTTCTCTGTAATACGCTTCTTCTTCTTTTATTGTTCATAACACACACATATGTGTGTGTATATAATATGTGTGTGCGCGCGCGCAAATAAAGTTTTAAATTTTTAGTTTTTATTTTAAGTGGGATACTAAATCATACAATTCAAATGATAGACGTCTATAGATTTATTATCAACCTCATTTTAAGTTATTCTTTGCTTTGGTAGCCAATTCAAAGCACGTATAAATTGAAGCTTAATCCATTGTACAAAAATAAATAAAAATTTAATACTTCCTCAGTTCCATTTATGTGACGTGTTGCTGTTTGAGGAATCAAACAGTTCTTTTCTTCGAATATTTTCTTCAAAAAATATTTTGAATTATCAACTATGCTAATTATACTAGCACTTTTCATATACTTCTAAGATATGTAAATTCTATTTTAAAAAATATGTAGAATCGGTATCCAATTTCACACTAAAAATTAGTAGTTTTGACCCTCTTCCTCGAGCACTTGAGGTAAATTAGGACACAGTGAGTATTAGAATTTTTTAAATGCATAGCTCATGATTTTATAGCTCTTGGCATAGATGAGACAGAACCCTTTAGGATTTGTTTCATATCACCTCTAATTAAACTTTTAGATCCATTTTGTAGCTTTCTCTGTTATTTTAATGTGCTGATTCTCCTTTCTTTTTTTGTATCTTTCTTATGTTTTATGCCTGCAATTAACACGTCTTTATTTGTTTGGCTTTTGTCCAATATTGTGGTGTAAAATAATAAATTTTGAATTTAACTCAACCTAAAATAGCTCATAGGGTAAGAATTGTCCTAACACATTTTATGTCACACCACCAATGTGGGACAACTTAATTGAAAGAAGAAAAAAGGTCAAAGTGTCACGACCCTAAACTTAGACCCGGTCGTGATAACGTCTCTCGTGAAGACACGGCCAACCAACACACTCCCAATTCATTTTAAGCAATTAAAATAAAACAAATTAAGTCTTTAACATAATAATAATACCCAATTAAAGGTGAATAAGATAATTTGCGGAATAGACATAGCCCGACATCGGGGTGTCATCAGTCATGAGCATCTATCATAAAACTATAAGTCTTTAAGAGTCTACACAAACTATTACATAACTAGGACAAGGGAAAGAATTAATGATAAGCAGGAGAGATACTGGGATGCGAACGCCGAGGAGCTACCTAGTGAACTCCGAAGTCTGCTGGAAGCTCTCAACCCTCACAAGCAGGACCTGAAGCACCTGAATCTGCACACAGGGTGCAGGGAGTAAAGTGAGTACTCCATCTCAGTGAGTAATAATAATAAATGAAGACTGAGCGATAAGAAATCACGTAAAAGCACATCAACATACTATAAAGAAGCAGTATAAAACTAGTAAAAGCAATGAAACAGTGAAAACATGTAAAAACAATTAGTTCAGAAGAAGCTTCTTTAAAATACCTTTTTAACAGTTAAACAATTAAATGAAAAACAACTAGAACAGATAAACAGATAAAAATCCGCCCCTCGGGCACAATGTCGACAGGATCCACCCCTCGGGCAATATCATGGAACAACACCAGCCCCTTGGGCGATATATCATATCACAATGGGTACCCGCACTCACTGGGGGTGTACAGACTCTAGGAGGGGCCCCTTACGGCCCAAGCGCAATATCAAGCCATCTCGTGGCGTAATCAATAGGCTCTCGGCCTCATATCAACAAGCCACCTCCTGGCGTAGAATCTCAGGCCCTCGGCCTCATAATCATGAATCAGCTCAATAACTTCACAACATAGCCCTCGGCCTTACTCAATTAGAATCTCATAAGCCACTCGGGCAACAGTAAAACATGATGCTCAACCCAAATATCATTTAATATATCATTTTAAGTATTAAAACAGAGTAAACATGGCTGAGTTGTAAAAACAATAGAATATAGCATGACTGAGTACAAGTATAAAGTCAAAATAGTGAGGAAATATCAGTAAAAATCCCCTAAGAGTTCAAATAGTTGGCACGAGGCCCACATATGGTATTCAGCCCAAAACATGATGATAGCAAATAGTTTTCAATCAAATAGACGGTAAAACAATCATCACGACCCCACGCTCGTCATCTAGTGTGTGCGTCACCTCGATATAGCACAACGATGTAAAATCCGGGGTTTCATACCCTCAGGACAACATTTATAATTATTACTCACTTCTATCCGGTCCAAATTTCTAGCCCGTGATGCCTTTGCTTCTCGAATCGGCCTCCAGATGCTCCAAATCTAACCAAAATCAGTGCAAAACCATCAAAATATGCTAAGGGAACAAAGCTCACTCGAAAGAAATCAAATTACGACACAAATCCCGAAATTGGCCAAACCCGACCCCCGGGCCCACGTCTCGAAATTCGATAAAATTGGCATCAATAGATTCCTTATCTCCCCACGAGTTCATACATATAAAAAGTCCCAAAATCCGACCACAAATGGCCCCTCAAATCCTCAAGTCAAGGTCTCCAATACAAGCCCTAGTTTCCCAATTTTTAACTCTTAAATTTCTATAATTATAGCTCTAATTCGTGAAATAATACCATAGGATCGATTATTAGACTCAAAGAATCTTACCTCCAAACGATATCCCTTGATTCTCTCTTCAAAATCTCCCAAAAGCTCCAAAACCGACTTGAAATGGTGAAGAACAACTCAAAAATCGCGAAGGAATGCTTTTATACCTTCTGACCCAGGGATTTCCCATCTGCGACCAAAATCCCGCTCCTGCGGTTTCACTTAAGCCCCTCAGCTTTCGCATATGCGATACACAACCCGCACATGCGCCATCGCAGGTGCGGTTCCTTAACCACCTCTGCGGTTCCTGCCTTTCTTGGCTTCTTCTACTTCTATGACTCCAGACTCGCTTCTGTGAAACCGCACCTGCGGTCCCCTAACCGCAAGTGCGGTTATGACAGCAATGACACACCTTCAGCTACCAAAACCAACTTCCAATATATCATATTATTTTAATAAATATTAGTCACTCTCTCCAGTCCATAATAAGTGACCGTTTAGCCTTTTTATTTTGGTCCAAAATAAGTGTCCTTTTACATATGAAGAAATTAATTTTATTTTTCCAAAATTTGCCCTTATTTACATATCCCAATGTGTCAAGGTAATAATTAATTAAGGGTAATTTAGTGATTACACCTTTTTTTTCTTTAGGAGTTAGTATTTTCTTAAGAGGTGTGTCGAAGGCTAAAAAGTCACTTATTATGGACCAGAGGGAGTATTATTTTATTATTTAATGTAATTTACAGAGGTATAACAAAATCTATACAAAATCAATGGATACCCATTCTATAGTAATTAAATAAATTATTTGTTCCTTATTTATTCTTTATTGTTATTAAATCAGCAAATACTTAGTACTATACATTTACTTAGATGAGTTCTGAGTAACTTGTCAATTGGTTTAATATTTTGGTACTACTTCGGTTTCAATATAATATAGATATATTTTTCTCACCCTGAAAATATTTTTATTTTCTTTAAATGTGATGGCCCACAAGGTCATCACTTGATTTATAAGTAAATTCTATGTTTCGAGGCCTTAAAAGTATCCTTTTATCTCACCTCGATTTGTGTGCATGGTCCGGGCATATATCCGGAATGCTTTTATGTGAAAATTTGATGAAAATGTTAATTTGGCCTTTAAAATTGAATTTAAGTTGACTTCATTCAATATTTTGAGTAAACGGACCCGGACCCCTGAGTTGACGTCTCGGAGGGTCCGTAGAAAAATATGGGACTTGGGCGTATGCCCGGAATTGAATTCCGAGGTCCCAAGCCCGAGAAATGAATTTTTGAAGAAAATTGTTTAACTCAAATTTTAAGAGTTTTTGGAAATCTAGATGTATTTGAAATTTATGGTATCAGGCCCGTATTTTGGTTTCGGAGCCTGATACAGGTCTTATATGGTATTTGGGTTGAGCCTGTACAATTTTATAAGAAACGAACTTGATATGACGTGAATTGGACCCTCGGTTGTTAAAATTTGAACTTAAGAGTTCTTGAGGTTTTTCTTTGATTTTGATACTAAATTCGTTGTTAAAGGTGTTAATTTGGCGATTTGATCGCACGAGTAAGTCCATATGATATTTTTTATTTAGTGTGCATGTTTGGTTTGGAGCTCCGAGGGCTCGGGTGAGTTTCTGCTAGGTTTCGGAAGGTTTTTACACTTAGAAAATTTGCAGGTTTTACTGTTTCAGGTGCACAGACATTTTGTGCATCGCGATTGCGTGGCAAGTCTTGCAATCGCGAGAGGGAACTAGGCTAAGGGTGGAAATTGTTCTATGCGAACGCGAAATAAGGGACGCGAACGCGGAGCACTGGGGGGCTGCTCTACAGGAACGCGACCCTTGTCCCCCGAACGCGTTGTGTAAAAATAGAGGTGGGCTGGGACTTGTCTTTTCTTCTACGCGAACGCGTAATGTTGTCCACGAGCGCGAAGGTCAGGGAGGCTTACCCTTCGCGAACTCGTAGAGGAAATCGCGATCGCGTAAGTCCACTTTTGACAGCTCTTCGCGATCGCGATAGTGTAAAACAAATTAGGGTTTTTAGTACAAACGAGTTAACGTTGTAACAAACTTACGAAATCAGTCAAACACATAAGAAGCAGAAGATCAAACTCTCAAAAAATTACCAGATGTTTTGGAAAAAGAAGTTTCAGGAAACCCTAGTTTACCAAAGATGAAAAATCACTCAAAAATCATACGATTCTTGGAAAGAATCACAAGGTTATTGTAAAACTCATATGAAACAAGTCCAAATCGTCTCAGATCTGTACAAATCTAAGAGGTTTAGAAGAAAGAGATTAGGGTTTCGAGGAGAACAACACTAAGGTGAAGAAACATGCTAAGAAACCCATAGATCATAGTCGATATAGGACAATCTTACTCGGAATCTCACTGAAATGGCCTGAAACAGGCGAGAAAGGGACCACAGATGCAAGCCACTGACCCTGGTCCCTTGAGGACTGTGGAGACGGCAGTACCAACGGGAGGGAGGCAATTAGAGGCCTAGGGAGTCGTGAGGAACACCATGGAAGGCAGCAGACGACCGACGATGTGGGTAGGTTAGGGTTAGGTTTCAGAGTGTTTGAGAGAGGAGAGAGATTTCAGGGCGGCGGATGATGGAAAATGAAAGGGTTTTGGGGGGGGGTTGGTTTATTTTACGCAAGGGTCAGTCCGGACCGTTGATCACAATGATCAACGGCCAGGATATTAAGCTAGGGTAGATGGGTATTGGGCTGGGTATATTTTGGGTTTAAAGTTGGGCTTGGTATTGGGTTAAACTAGGACTAAAATTGAAATAAAAATAGGCCAGATTTTAAATAGCCACTATTAATAACTAAATAATTTATAAAAATAATAAATGAGTTCCAAAAAATATATTTTTGTGTACTAAAATGAATTAAAATAGTTATTTAACATTTACAAAATATAAAAGACCATTTTATGCATCAATAATGTAATTATGCATTAGCAGGGCTATTATTGCAAAGATGTGCAATTTAGCCAAAAATGTAAATATAATTATAAAAAAAATGCAATAAAAAATATTTAAACACTATTTTGGCATAAATAAAGAATTCAAATGACTAAATCATCATAAAAGTAATTTGAAGGATAATTATTGGATATTTTATAAATAAAAGAGAAGAAATAAATTGATTTGGAGCTTTTAAAATTATGGAAAAATTATAAAACTGTTTATGCATGCTTATAACTGCATATATGCTATTTTATTTCTAACCTTGACCGAAAAGTCGATAATACTCACCCTCGGGCCCCTGTGCCCGGATTCTGAATTTTTTTGAAAATGTACTTTCCCCATAACCTCATGAATTCAAATATATGATTTATTCTCAATTCCATGTCCAAAATCATGGTCAAAATTCCAAATTTTCTACAAATTTTTATGTCTAAATTCATATATAAACCTTGTATTTAACTCAAAACTAGTAGAAATCACTTACCTCTTGATGATAATGGAACCCCTCTCAAAATGCTCTTATAAATCGCCTAAGTCCAAGTGGGATGTGAGGGAAATGAGCTAAGTGTCGGGTTAAAAAGCCCTTGCACCAGACGCAGACATCTCATTTGCGACCTTTGGCTCGCAAATGTGATGGTCGCATTTGCGACAAATTCATCGCAAATGCGAAGCCCACCTCCATGTGATGACCCGACCAGTCGTCTCAAGAGTTACCGCTCCGTTTTTCCCATTTCTGTTTCTTTATGCTTTGTTATCCATATTATATGGTATCAAGTTGGTCGGATCGAATTCGGAATGATTTTGGTAAGGATTGAGACACTTAGTCTCTTTTGAGGAAGTTTAAGTTGGAAAAGTCAACTGGATGTTGACTTATGTGTTAGAGGGCTCGGATGCGAGTTCCGATGGTTCGGTTAGCTTCGGGAGGTGATTTATGGCTTAGGAGTGTGATCGGAATGGGTTTTGGAGGGTTGGAGTAGTTTTAGGCTTGAATTGGCGGAGTTGATATTTTGGAGATTTCCGGTTGATAAGCGAGATTTTGATATATGGGTCGGAATGGAATTCTGAGAGTTGCAGTAGCTTCGTCTTGTCATTTCGGATGTATGTAAAATTTCAGGTCATTCGGATGAGGTTTGGTCGGGTTTTTGATCAAAAGCGGAATTTGGAAGATTTTAGAAACTTAGGCTTGAATCCGAGGTGTTTTGGTTGTTTTGGTGTTGTTTGAAGTGTTTTGTTGATTGGAACAAGTTTGAATAAGGTATAGGGTTATGTTTGTACTTTTGGTTGAGGTTCCGTGGGCCTCGGGGTGATTTCGGATGGTTTACAGAGGAGTTGAGATGTTATTACAGCTGCTGAAGTTTTGCTGCTTTTGGTGTTTTTGACCTGCGGTTTGTGGACCGCAGGTGCGGCGCCGCATATGCCTTGGAATGGCCGCACAAGCGGACTAGGAGGATTTGTCAGGAACCGCAGAAGTGGTCAGGATGGCCGCATCTGCGAAGTCGCAGATGCGGAAGGTGTATCGCAGATGCGAATTTTGGGCTCTTAAGTGAATTCCGCAGAAGCGGAGGATTTAACGCAAATGTGGTACCGCAGAAACGGCGATGGGTCCGCAGATGTGGAACAACTGGGCAGAAGAATTAAAAAAGAATCATTCGCGAATTTTGGGTTATTTCACCGGACTTCGGCTTGGAGCTTTTTGGGCGATTTGAAAGTGGGATTTCAAGGGAACTTCGTTGAGGTAAGGAATTTGGACTTGAAACTCATTCCTATGCTATTATTCCATTGATTAGAGCTAGAAATTATGGAAATCAAAGGTTAAAATTGGGGAAACTAGGGCTTGGAGACTTAGGCCTTTAATTGAGGATTTGAAGGACCATTTGGGGTCGGATTTGAGAACTCTTCGTATGTATGAACTCGTGGGGAGATAAGAAATCTATTGGTACGAGAATTTCTAAATTTCGAGATGTGGGCCCGAGGGTCGGGTTTTGGTAATTTCGGGATTTGTGTCCTTTATTGATTGTTTTCGCTTGGGCTTCGTTCCCTTAACATATTTTGACGTCCTCGTTCTGATTTTAGATAGATTCGACGCGCGTGGAGGCCGATTCGAGGGGCAAAGGCTTCGCGAGCTAGAGATTTAGCCAATTTGAGGTGAGTAATGATTTTAAATGATGTTCTGAGCGTTTGAAACCCCGGAATTTGCACATCGTAGTGCTATATTGAGGTGAGACACAAGCTTGATGACGAGCGTAGGGTCGTGCACTATTGGGGATTGTGACTTGGTCCGTCCCGATTGATGATTTTACCGCGTATTTGACTAAAACCTAATTGCTATCATCATTATTTGGGCTGAATGCCATATTTGGGCCTAGTGCCAACTATTTGAACCCTTCGGGGATTTTTATTGATATTTCTTCACTTTTTTGACTTTATACTTGAACTCGGTCATGTTATTTTCCACTGTTATACTACTCAGCCATGTTTACTCAGTTTTAATACTTAAATGACATTTTAAATGATGTTTGGGCTGAGAAACATTGTTTTACTATTGCCCTAGGGGCTTGTGAGGATTTTTGACTGAGTAAGGCCGAAGGCCTATGTTATGAAAAAATACTGATACTGATTTGAGGTCGAGGGCATGAGATATGTACGCCACGAGGTGGCTTGATTGATATGAGGCCGAGGGCCTAGTTTGATGCCACAAGATGGCTTGTTATTGCGCTTGGGCCGTAAGGGGCCCCTCCAGGAGTCTGCACACCCCCAGTGAGTGCGGGTACCCATTGTGATGTGAGATTGAGCCCAAGGGGTTGGTATTGTTCTAAGATGTTGCCCGAGGGGCAAATTTACTGATACTGTGCCCGAGGGGCGAACTTCTATTTGTTTACTTTACCTTAATTACTTGTCAATTACTTGTTTACTCGTTGAAAGAAGTTTTACTTGATTTTTCACTGGTTTACTACTTTTAAATGATTTTTACTGCTTCATTATAGAATGTCGTGTGCCTTACGTGTTTTCTTACTTTCAGTCATTATTTACATTTGTTACTCATTGAGTTGGAGTACTCACTTTACTCCTTGCACCCTGTGTGCAGATTCAGGCGTAGCTGGTCCCACCCCTGAGTGCTGATTTATTCCAGCTTCAGGCGGATCTCAAGGAGTCTTTAGGTAGCTGTTGGCGTTCACAGCCCGAAGCTCCTCCCTATCTCTTTCCTTTATGTCTCTTAGTTAAGTATTTGAAATCTGTAGTTACATTTGAAGACTTAGTGTTGTTAGATGCTCGTGACTTGTGACACCCCGGTTAGAGCTGCGTCGGGTTGTATTTTCACTACTTATTATCATTAAATCATGTTTTAGACTGCTTTTATGTTGCTTAACTACTTTAACAAGTGAATTAGGTTTAGTTGGTTGGCCTTGTCTTCACGAGAGGCGCCATCACGACCGAGTTCGGGGTTAGGGTCGTGACAAGTTGGTATGAAAGCCTAGGTTACATAAGTCTCATGAGTCATGAGCAGGTTTAGTAGAGTCTCGTGTATCATTACGGATATGTCTGTATTTATCCTCGAGAGGCTGCATAACTTTTAGCAAAATCTTCATATTCTTGAAATTCTTATCGTGCGAACTTGTTGATCCGAGTACTAAACTTCTGTTATGCTATTCTCTCATAGATAGTGAAGACACGCGCTACCAGACAGGGTGGATGACAACCAGTGCCACCAGTTGTGGCCACCAAAGGCCGTGGATGCAATCGTGGTTGTGGTAGAGGCAGAGCAGCGAGGGCAGATCCTGTAGATCTACTAGCTGTCCCAGTTCAGGATCAGGCTCCAGCTATGGATGCTCCAGCAGTACCAGTTCAGGCACCAGCTGTGCCCATCGTGATTTCGGGTCTTTAGGAGGCCTTGGCTTAGATCTTATCAGTTTGCACTAGCCTAGATCAGGCGGTTTTAGCCACTACAGCCGTAGCTACTTCGCAAGACGGGGGAGGCAATCAGACTCCCTCCACTCGCACACCTGAGTAGGTCGTGCAGGGACTTCAGATGCCGGGGGCGCATCCAGCCTAGCCGGTTGTAGCTGCTCAGGACTATGTAGTTCCTGCCATGCCGGAGGACGAGCAAAGTTGGAGAGGTTTGGTAGACTTCAGCCTCCGTCATTTAGTGGTGCAGAGGGCGAGGATGCCTAGGTTTTCTTAGATAAGTGCCAGATGATGCTTCGTACAACGGGTATTATGGAGACCAGTGGGGTCGCTTTTACCACCTATCAGTTTTCAGGAGCTACTTTCAGTTGGTGGGAGGATTTTAAGAGGCGTAGGCCTGTTGGTGCAACACCCCTTTCCTGGCAGCAGTTCTCCGTTCTCTTCCTGGAGAAGTACATGTCGTAGTCCTGCATAGAGGAGCTGCGTAGGCAGCTTGAGTGGTTACGATAGGGGGAGATGACCGTGGCGCAGTATGAGTTGAGGTTTCTAAGTTGGCTCGTCATACCATCTGGTTGGTTCCGATAGATCGAGAGCGGATCGGGAGGTTTGTTGATGGTCTCACTTATCAGCTCCATATTCTTATGACTAGGGAGAGGGTATCTGAGTTCCCGGAGCCAAATAAATGCAGAAGTCAATATCCCTGTCGGGGGGCATCCCTGGTAGGTCTGAAGGAAATACCTTAGGAAACTCACGAACAATAGGCACAAAATCCATAGAAGGAACCTTCGCACTACAATCACGAACATATGATAAATAGGCCAAACACCCCTTCTCGACCATATGCCGAGCCTTCACATATGAGATAACACTACGGGTAGAATCACTAGGAGTCCCTCTCCACTATAAACGAGGCAACCCCAGCAAGGCTAAGGTCATATTCTTGGCTTGAAAGTCCAAGATAGTGTGGTAAGGTGATAACCAGTCCATCCCCAATATGACATCAAAATCAACCATGTCCAAAAGTAACAAATCTACACGAGTCTCAAGACCCCAATCACAACTATACATGAACGATGGACGCGATCTACCACAATAGAATCACCCACTGGTGTAGACACATATACAGGAGCACTCAAAGAATCACTAGGCATGACCAGATACGGTGCAAAATAAGATGACACATAGGAGTACGTAGATCCTAGATCAAATAGAATTGAAGCATCTCTACTACAAACCAGAACAGTACATGTGATAACTGCATCGGAAGCCTCAGTCCCGGGCCAGGCTGGAAGAGCATAACATCGGGGATAGGCCCCAACACTCTGAACTACATCTCTAGGATGGCCTGCTGCAGGCTGGACTCCACCTCTAGCGGCCCGACCTCCACCTCTAGTACCTCTACCTCCACCTCAATCACCTCTACCTCCACCTTTAGCTGGCTGAGCGGGCTATAGAACACTCGGTGCCTAAACCATCGCACGGGAACCCTGATGCTGAGAGCTTCTCGATGCTCGAGGGCAAAATCTAGAAATATGCCCCATATCACACAAGTATAACAAGACCTCAGCTGTTGAGACTGCTGACCTTGACGACCTGAATGACCACCCCAAAATCTCTGGAGCGGCGGTGCACTGATAGGAGATGGTGGTGCACCATAGGACTGCTGATCAGAATACTGCATATGAGAACCACGGGCACCTAAAGCACCATGAGAAACCTGAAGTGCTGACTGAAAAGGCCTAGGAGGATGGCCTCTACCATACGAATCCTTGCCTCCAGACAAGGCACCACTGAATCTGCTTGAATGACGAGGCCTCTTGTTAGACCCCTGACCACCCCCTGTGATAGAACCATCTCAACCCCCTGGCCACATTGGCCGCATACTGAAAGGAAATCTCACTCCCCATCTCCTTAGCCATCTGAAGTCGAATAGGCTGAATGAATCCCTCAATGATCCTCCTCACTCTCTCTCTGAGTGGGAAGTATAAGAAGAGGATGACATGCCATATCAATAAACCTGGTCTCGTACTGAGTAACAGTCATAAAACCCTGTTAGAGACACTCAAACTACCTCCGATAGGTCTCCCTCTGAGTAATAGGGAGAAACTTCTCCAGAACTAGCTGAGAAAACTGCTTCCAAGTCAAAGTTGGTAACCCAGCTGGTCTAGCAAAATAATAATCTCTCCACCAAGTCTTGGCGGATCTAGATAAGCGAAAAGCAGCAAAGTCGACCCCATTGGTCTCCACTATCCCATGTTCATGAGAACCTCATAACAGCTGTCTAAATAATCCTGGGGATACTCAGAAGATGCACCGCTGAAAGTGGTAGTGAAGAGCTTGGTAAACCTGTCCATCTCCACAAGGAATCAGCAGACATAGCTGCTCCATCACCGGTCTGAGCTACCACACCGGGCTGAACTACTCCAACTGGCTGAGCTGCTAGAGTCTAAAATTGGGGAGCCATCTGCTCTAGAGTGCAGGTAGTAGGAGCCTGGGCTCCTTCTCCAACCTGAGAGACGGCTGGTGCTACAAGAAGTAAGCCTGCCCAGGTGACACTCTCCATAAGGCCCACTAGACGGACCAGAGCGTCCTAGAGTACTGAGGTAGCAATGAACCCCTCTAGGACCTGAGCTGGGCCCACCGTAACTGCTTGGGCCGGAACCTCATCATCAAACTCAACCTGAGGCTCCGCCACTGGTGCTGCTGCTCTAGGCTGAGCTCTGCCCCTACCTCGGCCTCTAGCATAGCCTCACCCTCGCCCTCTGTCCCTCGTGGGAGCTGCTTCTGGGGGCTCGGGCTACTGATCAGTGGATGAGGAAGCAGGTGTTCTCGCCATCTGCGAAAGAACAAAGTAGAAATTCAATTAGCATTGAGAAACCAAACAGCACGACAGGAAGAATAAATGGCGATGTTTTTCCTAACTTTGTAGCCTCTGGAGGATAAATACAGACGTCTCCATACCGATCCCTCAGACTCTACTAAGCTTCTCTGGCAATTGTGAGACCTATGTAACCTAGAGCTCTGATACCAATTTGTCACGACCCGGATTTCCCACCCTCAGGAGTCGTGATAGCGCCTACTAGTGAAAGCTAGGCAAGCCAACTATTCAATTTTGATTAACCTTTTCAAGTTTTTAAGTCCTTATTATTTCAAAACAACATATCAAAACAACGGAAATAATAATATCAATAACAAAGCGGAAGACGAAATCTGATAATTTAACTTAACACAAACTGCGGAAGTCTAAATACAACTCTACCCAGAATTTGGTGTCACAATTTCACAGACTGTCTAAGATTACTACAAATAAAGTCTGATTAGAAATACACGAATCTGTCTCTGAATAAGTAAAAATAGAAAAGAGATGATAGAAGGAGACGCCAAGGCCCGCGGACGCCTGCAGGTTTACTTCGGATAGCCTGTTAGACTGAAGGCAGCAACCTCACTATGGTCCAAACGCTCCGATACCAGTATCTGCACACAGTGCAGAGTGTAGTATCAGCACAACTGATCCCATATGCTTGTAAGTGCCTAGCCTAACCTCGGCGAAGTAGTGACGAGGCTAGGACTAGACTACCAAATAAACTTGTGCAGTTAAATCATATACAACGGAAAATAAAAGTAGATATTTACAATAAAGATGGGAAAGGAAAACATGTTGCGGGGAGTACCAGACAACAACAAAATATCAAAATAGGAATGTAAAGAACCAAAATTTAAATACCAACAAAAATAAGGAGAACAAACA
This sequence comes from Nicotiana sylvestris, assembly GCF_000393655.2. Taxonomy (NCBI): domain Eukaryota; kingdom Viridiplantae; phylum Streptophyta; class Magnoliopsida; order Solanales; family Solanaceae; genus Nicotiana; species Nicotiana sylvestris. Next base: position 134,034,742 of record NC_091061.1, read on the forward strand.
CAATATTTACTTTCATTTCTTCCTTGTTGCAGGCGTGCAACCCGATCCCATTTCATGTATCTCATTGGAGGCATGCAACCCGATCCCATTCCATATGTCTCGTTGCAGGCGTGCAACCCACTCCCATTTCATATGTCTTGTTGCAGGCGTGCAACCCGCTCCCATTTCAAATATCACCTTGGCGGCGTGCCACCCGATCTTATTTACATGTCAACATCAATCTCAAAGAATCTCGACAAGGGCACAAGAATACAACACCAATATCCCGGCAAGGGAGACAATATAGTAAACAATAATGTCCCGGTAAGGGAGGCAATGGCATAACAATAACATCCCTGCAAGGGAGACAATATCATAAACCATAACATCCCAGCAAGGGAACAAGAATATAACCACAACATCCCGACAAGGGAACCAACAATGATAGTCAACATAATAAACATGAATAAATCACAACGGAGTCACAAAAATTGCTATACGAGACTCACGGGCATGCTTGACACCGATGTATAGATACTCGTCACCATGCCTATACGTCGTACTCCATAATTAACACATAGAAAATAAGATACAACTCCTAATCCCTCAAGCTAAGGTTAGTATCACGACCCAAAATCTACTAAGGGTTGTGATGGCGCCGGACACCACTGTTAGGCAAGCCAACCATAAATGCTTAATTTAATTCTTATCTTAATAATTTTGAAAATTGAAATTTTCCTTCAATTTAGATAGTAAAAGATAATCTTTACGAAATTAAATAAAAGAATGTTTAGAAGTAAATACAGAATACCTCATAATCATCCCAGAACCCGGTGTCACAAGTGCATGAACAATTTCTAGGAAAATATATAATACAACAACCTTCCGGAATACAATATTGGATGGAAAGTAAATACAGTAATCTGAAAGAGACTCTGCTGGTTGCGGGTTATCTCGAGAAGTGTAGCTCACGTAAGTCTCCATATCAACCATGCTGCTACGCCCACTAGGCCACAAGAGATGCATGTGATTGTGCAATAAAAATGCACAACAAGTGTAGTATGAGTACAAAAATAACATGTACCCAGTGAGTATCTCGTCTAATCTCGAAGAAGTAAAGACGAGAGGTCGACTTCGACACTTACTAGTGGTCCAATAATAATATTTGTAAAAATGGGAGGAGATCATGGATTTATAAAGCAATTATAAACTCATAAAGCCAGATAGCAGGTAAACAACTTCTCAAATAATAATGGATTCCAAAGATTTACTTTTCATCATCTCTTATCAATTTATCTCCCACCATGAAAGACAAATATCAACATTTATAAATCCCAGGCAAACAATACAAGCATGCTCATATCATGCTTGCAATGAGAGGTTTTGTTATGGGAGTGGGTTGCACGCCTACAACGAAATATATGAAATGGGAGCGGGTTGCACGTCTACAACGAGATACATGAAATGGGATTGGGTTGCATGTCTGCAACGAGATACATGAAATGGGATCGGGTTGCACGCCTGCAACAAGGAAGAAATGAAAGTAAATATTGTATTTGTTTTCCTTGTTCTTGTTGGTATTTAAATTTTGGTTATTTACATTCCTATTTTGATATTCTGTTGTTGTCTGGTACTCCCTGCAACATGTTTCCCCTTCCCATCTTTACTGTGAATATCTGCTTTTAATTTCTGTTGTATATGATTTAACTACACAGGTTTATTTGGTAGTCTGGTCCAAGCCTCGTCACTACTTCGCTGAGGTTAGGCTAGGCATTTACCAGCAAATGCTGTTAGTTGTGCTAATACTACACTTTGCACTATGTGCAGATACTGGTACCAGAGCATTTTGACTGCAGTGAGGTTGCTGCCTTCAGTCCAACAAGCGACCCGAGGTAGTCCTGCAGGCATCCGCGGGCCTTGGCGTCTCCTTCTATCCTTTCATCCTGTTTCATTTATGTATTTCCGAGACAGTATTGTATTTATTTTTCGGACCATTAATTGTAGTATTCTTAGACCGTCTGTGAAATTGTGATACCAGTTCTGTGTAGTCTTTGTTTAAGGAATTGTATTGGTAATATTTAAATGGTTATATTTGTTCTTCCGCTTATTGAATTTATCTGGTTATATAATGTTAGTTCATAATTGTTAAGGGATTAAAATGAAAAAAGGTAAATAATTCAAATGGTTGACTTGCCTAGCTTTCAATAGTAGGTTCCATCACGACTCCCGAGGGTGGAAAATCTGGGTTGTGACATTAACAATATATAACTTCAGTATAATATACAGGAAACAAAATTTTAAATTATTTAATTCCAATAAATTGTTCTAGATACCAAGTTTCCACTATTTTACACTTCTCTCCATTATAATATACTAGTTTATATTGCTTCATAAGTAGCATTTCCAGCATAATGTATAGGGAGAAATACTGGATAATATGGTTTCAAATGACAGATCTGCAGCCAAATATATAGCAAACAAAAATTTTGTAGTCTTTAATTCCAGCATAATATACAGTATATTAAACTGCATTTCAATCCAAAATTTGTAGTCAATTACAGCAAATAAGAAAAAACTATTTCTTGGCCATTATCTTGCGCCTTTTTGAAACAGAAGGTTTATCTAGTCTTCGAGTGGCCTCATCTTCACTAACCAGGTATTCCAGCTGCTTCTTGTTACCATAATTGTATAATAATGTTGCATATCTAAATTGAAGTCGTGTAGGATCAAAGATGTTCTTGTCAACTGGTATCTTCTTGCCTTCAATGAAAAACTTCGCAAATGCAGAACAATATATACCACAATCACTACAACAAAACACATATTAAGAAAGAATAACATAAAACAATAAAGGAGTAAAAGCTGAAGTAATATGAAGGAGTAAGATAAACACAGGAAAACACTTACGTTTTTTCCAGTTAAGGCAAGTTATCCACTAAAATAACAACAAATGGATCACTTAGATCCAGTTTTCCAAATAATGTGATTTATCCATTGTAATGTCACTTATTTGCTTATAAAATGTAGTAGTGTTGAGCAACAATGGTATCATTACAGCAAATGAGTTCAAAGCTTTATGAACTATAGCATCATGTATTGAGGATCTTATTGAGTCATATACGTATATGCACCCATCATGCAAAGATAGAACGCGCAACACCCAATTCCATGCATCTTTTACATTGATTGGCATAAGAACATAATCCACGAAAAGCCAGGGGGTGTTACAAAGTATCACGACCCGGATTTCCCACCCTCGGGAGTCGTGATGGCGCCTACTAGTGAAAGCTAGGCAAGCCAAGTTATTCTAATTACTTAACCTTTTCCAGTTTTAAACCATTATTAGTGATGAGTAGATATCATGCAAATAGCGGTAATAATTAAGCGGAAGATAAAATCTGATAATTTAACTTAATACAAACTGCGGAAGTCTAAATACAACTATACCCAGAATTTGGTGTCACAATTTTACAGACTGTTTAAGAATACTACAAATAAGGTCTAAATAGAAATACACGAATCTATCTTTGAATAAATAAAAACAGAAAAGAAATGATAGAAGGAGATGCCAAGGCCCGCGGACGCCTACAAGACTAGCTCGGGTCGCCTGTTGGACTGAAGGTAGCAACCTCACTGCGGTCCAAATGCTCCGGTACCAGTATCTGCACACAGTGCAGAATGTAGTATCAGCACAACCGACCTCATGTGCTGGTATGTACCTAGCGTAACCTCGGCGAAATAGTGACGAGGCTAGGACCATACTACCAAATAAACCTGTGCAGCTAAATCATATACAACGGAAAAAAAGAATATAATTTCAGTTAAAGATGGGAGGGGGAAAACATGCTTCGGAGAGTAACAGATAACAACAGAATATCAAGAGGCATATAAGGAAACCAAGATCCAATTACTAACAAGGATAAGGAAAACAAATGTAGAATTCACTTTCATTTCACATCTTGTTGCAGGCGTGCAACCCAGTCCCATTTCATGTATCTCGTTGTAGGCGTGCAACCCGATCCCATTTCATATATCTCGTTGCAGGCGTGCAACCCAATCCTATTTCATATATCTCATTGTAGGCATGCAACCCGATCCCATTTCATATATCTCGTTGCAGGCGTGCAACCCGCTCCCATTTCATATATCTTGTTGCAGGCGTGGAACCCGCTCCCATTTCATATATCTCGTCGCAGGCGTGCAACCTGGTCCCATTTCATATATCTTGTTGCAGGCGTGTAACCCGCTCCCATTTCATATATTTCCACGGCAGCGTGCCACCCGATCCCATTTACATATCAACAACAATCACAAAAGAATTCTGGCAAGGGAACAAGAGTATAACAACAACATCCCGGCAAGGGAAACAATATCGTAAACAATAACATCCCGGCAAGGGAGACAATATCATAACAATAACATCCCGATAAGGGAGACAATATCATAAATAATAACATCCCGGCAAGGGAACCAACAATGATAATCAACATTCTTAAGTATGAATAAATCTCAATGGAGTCAATACAATTACAATACTAGACCCACGGGCATGCTTGACACTGATGTATAGATACTCGTGACCATGCCTATACGTCGTACTCAACAACTAGCACATAGCAAATAGGACACAACTCCTAATCCCTCAAGCTAAGGTTAGACCAAACACTTACCTCGATGCCACGAATGCAATTCAAGTCTTAACTACCGCATTACCTCTTGATTCCACCACTAATTCGCTCGTATCTAGCTACAAGTTACTTAACTATATCAATAAATGCTAAATGAATCAATTCCAATGCATGAAAACAGGCTTCCTAAAGTTTTTCCCAAAAAGTAAAAAATCGCCCCGGCCCACATGGTCAAAACCCGAGGTTCAAACCAAAACCCGATCACTCATTCCCCTACGAACCCAAATATATAATTTGTTTTGAAATCGTACCTCAAATCGAGGTCCAAAACCTCAAAATTTTAAAAACCTAGGTTCTACCCAAAACACCCAATTTCCCCCATGAAACCCTTGATTTTGAGTTGAAATCATGTGAAAAGCTATTAAAGATCGAAGAAAACGAGTTAGAAATTACTTACAATCGATTTGGAGAAGAACTTTTCTTTGGAAAATCGCCCAAGAGAGTTTATGTTTTGAAAGAGTTTGAAAAATGAAAGATTTACGGCTATGTCATGAATTTGCATGTCGCAGATGTTGCAATTGCGACCAGGGTTCGCAATTGCGAACCCTTCAGAACCTGTAATCTCGTATTTGCGATCATTGTTCGCAATTGCGAACTCGCATTTGCGATGAGGTAGTCGCATTTGCGATAATGGGGATTTCTGGGATTTTTCGTATTTGCGATGAAATGATCGCATTTGCAATCCGCCCTGCCCAGGCCTTCTCTCGCATTTGAGATGGTTTATTCACATTTGCGATCTCGCATTTGTGAGCCAAATGCGAAGCATGCAGACCCGCAACATACCAGCAATTCCTAAGTCCAAATTTCACTCCATGCCCTATCTAAAACTCACCCGAGCGCTCGGGGCTCCAAACCAAACATGCACACTAACACAAAAATATCATACGGACTTGCTCGTGCAATTAAATCACCAAAATAACATCAACAACTATGAATTTAGCATCAAAATCAAAGAAAATCTCAAGAACTTTCAAAGTTTCAAGTTTTACAACTAAGGTTCCGAATCACGTCATATGACCTCTATTTCTTACCAAATTTTACAGGCTCAACTTAAATCACATATAAGACCTGTACCGGGCTCCAGAACCAAAATACGGGCCCGATACAATCAAATTCCAAACATATTTCATTTCCAAAAACTCATATTTATTCCAGAAAATAATTTTCTTTAATAATTCATTTCTCGGGCTTGGGACCTCGGAATTCGATTCCGAGCATATGCCTAAGTCCCATATTTTCGTATGGACACTCCAAGACCGTCAAATCATGGGTCCATGTCCGTTTACCCAAAATGTTGACCGAAGTCAACCTAAATTCATTTTAAATGCAAAATTCATCATTTTCACAGATTTTAACATAATGGCTTTCCGGATACACGCCCGGACTGTGCATGCTAATCGAGGTGAGACAAAAAGGAGGTTTTAAGGCCTCGGAACACGGAATTTATTTCTAAAACAAGTGATGATCTTTTGGGTCGTCACACAAAGAATGTAAAACCCAAGCACATACTCTCTTAATTCTTTTGATTTACTATACACCTCTTGAATGTTAGAACTCAAATAGTTGTCAGTAGTTGTCATCCTTATGTTTCCATATTTTGCTTTTTTCTGGAGGTAATAGAATACAACATCAATATGCTACAAAAAGAAAATAGATATCAATCGAATATACAAGCACATATTTATACTAAAACAAAGCAAAAAAATAATGTATGTTGACATACCGTTTCATTGATACCTATACCAGAATAATAAAGTTCAAAAAACCATGTCTTCTTAGCTATAAATTAAATTCCAAGATCAAACTTTTCCTCCAGTATATCATCCTTTTTTTCATACCCCTTCTTCCTAAAAAGATTTAATAAAGATATAAATAGAATAGTTCAAACTATCATTACAAAGAAACTTCAATCGAAACATATGTTAGATATATGTAAAGTTACCTGCGATTTTGGATTAACTTTGTTTGAACAAACTTACCAAAGTCATCTCTAATTGATATAGGAATTTCTTCATTAATTGACATTTTAAAAGGGTGATCCCCTTCCACAATAACACGAGGTACAAGAGGTTTTTTCATTCTTGTTGCATCTTCTTCAGTAGTGTCGTCCAAAATCTCATAAGCTTCGAGACCTTCAAAACTTGACAGAATAGGCAAGGAAGAAGTTGCAGCATCTTCAGGTATAGAGCATTTTGGAATAGTTTGTCACGACCCTAAATCCGAACCCGGTCGTGATGGTGCCTCTCGTGAAGAAAATGCCAGTCGACGCTTCCCATATCCAATTATTAAAAGTTAAACCATAAGAAATAAATCTAAAGCATGATAAGAGATTCCAAAGTTAACATATAATAACATAATTCGCGAAAAATAACCCAACACAGCCTGATACCGGGTTGTCACTAGTCATGAGCATCTAGCAAAACGGAATACTCTAAATATAGTTACATAGTTTAATATAGAAAACTAAGAACATGAAGGACTAAGATAGGGAAGAGCTCCGGGCTGCGAACGCCAACAGCTACCTAGAGACTCCTCGGATCCGCCTGAGCCGGAAATTATCAGCACTCGGGAGCGGGACCAGATATGCCTGAATCTGCATACAGGGTGCAGGGAGTAAAGTGATTACTCCAACTTAGTGAGTAATAATCATAAATAAAGACAGAAAGCAGGAAATCACGTATGGCACAAAGCATGGTATAATGAAGCAGTAAAACCATTTAAAACAGTAAACCAGTGAAAGATAAGTAAAATCCTTTAACTCAAAATTTACTTCATGAAAAGCCTTTATCAACAATTAAGCATGGTAATTGACAGGAGATTAAGAAAAAGATAAATATATAAAGGTTCGCCCCTCGGGCACAGTATCAACAAATCCGCCCCTCGGGCAATATCTTAGAACAATACCAGCCCCTCGGGCTCAATCTCAGATCACAATGGGTACCCGCGCTCACTAGGGGTGTGCAGACTCCTAGAGGGGCCCCTTACGGCCCAAATGCAATATCAAGTCACCTCGTGGCATCATCACTAGGCCCTCGGCCTCATATCAATCAAGCCACCTCGTGGCGTACGTATCTCAGTCCCTCGGCCTCATAATTAGTATCAAATGTTTCCTCACAACATAGGCCCTTGGCCTTACTCAGTCAAAATCCTCACAAACCACTCGGGCCATAGTAAAACATGATTCTCAGCCCAAAAATACCATTTAAAAGATCATGTAAGTGTTAAAACAGAGTAAACATGACTGAGTACGAAAACAGTGAAATATAACATCACTGAGTTCAAGTATAAAGTCAACATAGTGAGGAAATACCAGTAAAAATACCCGAATGGTTCAAATAGTTGGCACAAGGCCCAAATATGGCATTCAACCCAAATCATGATGATAGTTAATAGATTTCAGTCAAATACGCGGTAAAATAGTCATTTGGGACAGACTAAGTCATAATCCCCAATAGTGCACGACCCCACGTTCATCGTCAAGCGTGTGCATCACCTCAATAGAGCACAATATGTGCAAGTCTGGGGTTGCATACCCTTAGAACATCATTTACAATCATTACTCACCTCAAACCAGTCAAATCTCTAGCTCGCGATGCCTTTGCCCCTCAAATCGGCCACCACTCGCGTCGAATCTATCCAAAATTAGAACGAGAATGTCAAAATATGCTAAGGGAATGAAGCCCAAGCGAAAATAATCAAAATACGACACAAATTCCGAAATTACCAAAACCTGACTCCCAGGCCCACGTCTTGGAATTCAATAATTTTTACATCAATAGTTTCCTTATCTTCCCACGAGTTCATACACATCAAAAGTTCTGAAATCCGACCTCAAATGGTCCTTCCAATCCTCAATCAAATGTCTAAGATTCCAAGCCCTAGTTCTTCAATTTTTTGCTTAATTTCCATGATTATTTAGGTGGAATTCACATTAGAATCGAGTTTTAAGTCCAAGAATCTTACCTTTAAGTGATTCCCCTTGACTCCCTCTTCAATCCCCGTCAAAAAGCTCCAAAAACGACGAACAATGGAAGAAATAAACCCCAAAATTGCGGACAAGACGACCTTTTAAATCTTCTGCGAAGGCCTGGAATCCTTCTTCGCGAATGCGGTCAACGCCTCGCGTTCGCGAAGCAAAAAAATGACTTTGACCAAAAATCCTCTACGCAAACTCGACATGCCCATCGCGAACGCGATAGTTCCTCAGACTTACTCTTCGCGAGTGCACTCCCTCTCTCGCGAACGCAATGAACAACTCGACTCAAACCCAGCTGACTAATTTCCTCTATGCGAATGTGCTCCCCTTCTCGCGAACGCGAAGCAGAAACATCCAGCCCTTCGCGAATGTGTAGCCTTCCTCGCGAACGTGAAGGCTTAAATCCCAGCCTTCATCAACTGACCCTTCGCGAACGCGAGGACCCACTCGCGAACGCGGAGGTCTAAATCTTCTGTAACACACAACAATTTTCTGCAATTTTAAACATCATGAAATGGTTCGATTGACCACCCGAAACTCACCGAGGTCCCCGGTACCTCAACTAAACATGTCAACATAACCCATAACCTCATTCAAACTTGTTCCAACCTTCAGAACGCTCAAAACAACATTGAAACACCAAATTTGCATCGGATTCAAGCCTAAAAATTCCAAAATCTTCTAATTTACGCTTTTGATAAAAAAACCAACCAAACCACCTCCGAATGACTTAAAACTTTGCACACACATCCCAAATGACACAATGGAGCTATTGCAACTCTCGAAATTCCATTACCACCCCTATATCAAAATCTCGCCTTCCAATCGGAAATCGCCAAAATATCAATTTCGCCAATTCAAGCCTAAATCTACTCCGAACCTCCAAAACTCATTCTGATCACGCTCCTAAGTCCCAAATAACCACCCGAAGCTATCCAAACTATAGGAATTCACATCCGAGCCCTCTAACACATAAGTCAATATCTGGTTGACTTTTCCAGCTTAAGCTTCCTCAAAAGAGACTAAGTGTCTCAAACTTTACCAAAATCATTCTGGATTCGATCTGACCAACCTGATACCACATAACACGGATAAACTAAGCATAAAGAAGTAGAAATGGGTAAAACGGAACGGTAGCTCATGAGACGATTGGTTGGGTCGTCACATAGTTGTCATTACATAAGTAACACCTATGGACTTATTAACAAACTCGGAAGTTAATTTATGAATCTTACCCTAAACCCAAACCCGGTCGTAATGGCGCCTCTCATGAAGACAAGGCCAGCTGACGCTTCCCATATCCAATTATTAACTGTTAAACCATAAGAAATAAATATAAAGCATGTTAAGATAATCCAAAGTTGACAGATAATAGCATAATTCGCAGAAAATAACCTAACACAGCCCGATACCGGGGTGTCACTATTCATGAGCATCTAGCAAAACAGAATGCTCAAAATATAACTATAGAGTTTATTATAGAAAACTAAGAACATGAAGGACTAAGATAGGGAATAGCATACGAATGCCAACAGCTACCTAGAGACTCCTCGGATCTGCTTGACCGGAAATGATCAGCACTCGGGAGCGGGGCCAGATATGCCTGAATCTGCACACAGGGTGCAGGGAGTAAAGTGAGCACTCCAACTCAATGAGTAATAATAATAAATAAAGACTGAAAGCAAGAAATCACGTAAAGCACAAAGCATCCTATAATGAAGCAGTAAAACCATTTAAAAGAGTAAACCAGTGAAATATAGGTAAAATCCTTTAACTCACAATTTACTTCATGAAAAGCCTTTTTCAACAATTAAGCATGGTAATTGACAGGAAATTTCATAAAAAGATAAACACATAAAGGTTCGCCTCTCGGGCATAGTATCAACAAATCTGCCCCTCGGGCAACATCTTAGAACAATACCAGCCCCTCGGGCTCAATCTCAGAATAGTACCAGCTCCCCGGTCTCAATCTCAGATCATAATGGGTACCCGCGCTCACTGGGGGTGTGCAGACTCCTGGAGGGACTCCTTACGGCCCAAGTGCAATATCAAGCCACCTCGTGGCATCATCACTAGACCCTCGGACTCATATCAATCAAGCCACCTCATGGCGTACGTATCTCAGGCCCTCGGCCTCATAATCAGTATCAAATGTTTCCTCACAATATAGGCCCTCGGCCTTACTTAGTCAAAATCCTCACAAGCTACTCGGGCGATAGTAAAACATGATTCTCGGCCCAAAAATATCATTTAAAAGATCATGTAAGTGTTAAAATAGAGTAAACATGGTTGAGTACTAAAACAGTGAAATATAACATGACTGAGTTCAAGTATAAAGTCAAAACAATGAGGAAATACCAGTAAAAATTCCCGAAGGGTTCCAATAGTTGGTACAAGGCCCAAAGATGGCATTCAGCCCAAATCATGATGATATCAAATAGATTTTAGTCAAATACGTAGTAAAATAGTCATTCAGGACGGACTAAGTCACAATCCCCAACAGTGCACGACCCCTCGCTCGTCATCAAGCGTGTGTGTCACCTCCATATAGCACAATGATGTGCAAGTCTGGTGTTTAATACCCTCAAAACATCATTTACAATCATTACTCACCTCGAACCGGCCAAATCTCTAGCTCGCGACGCCTTTTCCCCTCAAATAGGCCTCCCCTCTCATCGAATCTATTCAAAATCAGAACGAGGATGCCAAAATATGCTAAGAGAATGAAGCCCAAGCAAAAATAATCAAAATACGACACAAATTCTGAAATTATCAAAACCTGACCCCGAGCACACATTTTGGAATTCGATAATTTTTAAATCAATAGGTTCCTTATCTCCTCACAAGTTCATACATATTAAAAGATCTAAAATCCGACCTCAAATGGTCCTTCAAATCCTCAGTCAAAGGTCTAAGTTTCCAAGCCCTAGTTCTTCAATTTTTGGCTTAATTTATATGATTATTTAAGTGGAATTATATTAGAATCAAGTTTTAAGTCCAAGAATCTTACCTCCAAGTGATTCCCCTTGAATCCCTCTTCAATCCCCTTCAAAAAGCTCCAAAAATGACCAACAATGGAAGAAATAAACCCCAAAATCGCGGACAAGACGACCTTTTAAACCTTCTGCCCAGGCCTGAAATCCTTCTTCGTGAACGCGGTCAACGCCTCGCGTTTGCGAAGCACAAAAATGACTTTGACCAAAAATCCTCTACGCGAACACGACATGCCCATCGCGAACACGATGGTTCCTCAAACTCCCTTTCTCACGAATGCACTCCCTCTCTCACGAACGCGATGAACAACTCGACCTCAATCCCAGCTGACCAATTTCCTCTACGCGAACGCGCTCCCCTTCTCGTGAATGCGAAGCACAAACATCCAGCCCTTCGCGAATGCGTAGCATTCCTCGCGAACGTGAAGGCTTAAATCCTAGCCTTCATCAACTGACCCTTCGCAAATGCGAGGACCAACTCGCGAACACGAAGGTCTAAATCTTCTGCAAGACACAACAATTTTCTGCAATTTTAAACGTCATGAAATGGTCTGATTGACCACCCGAAACTCAGCCGAGGCCTATGGGACCTCAACCAAACATGCCAACATATCCCATAACCTCATTCAAACTTGTTCCAACCTTCAGAACGCTCAAAAAAACATCAAAACACCAAATTCGCATCGGATTCAAGCCTAAGAATTCCAAAATCTTCTAATTTATGCTTTTTATCAAAAACCCAACCAAACCAACTCCGAATGACCTAAAATTTTGCACACACATCCCAAATGACACAACGGAGCTACTGCATCTCTTGGAATTCCATTCTGACCCCTATATCAAAATCTCGCCTACCAACCAGAAATCGCCAAAATATCAATTTCGCCAATTCAAGCCTAAATCTACTCTGAACCTCCAAAACTTATTCTGATCGTTCTCCTAAGTCCCAAATCACCTCCCGATGCTATCTGAACCATTAGAATTCACATTTGATCCCTCTAACACATAAGTCAATATCTAGTTGACTTTTCCAACTTAAGCTTCCTCAAAAGAGACCAAAATCATTTCGGATTCGATCCAACCAACCCGATACCATATAACACAAATAAACAAAGCATAAAGAAGCAGAAATGGGGAAAACGGTTCGGTAACTCATGAGACGACTGGATGGGTCATCACATAGTTGTCATTATAAGAGCAACACCTATGGACTCATTAACAAACTCGGAAGTTAATTTATTAATTTGACAATCAATTTGAGTGTCAGTCATCTGAATTTCATTATCTGGAATCATCTTATTTCCTATGTTCATTATTGACATCATGTTTTTTGATATAATGCGAATTTTCTGCAGCGCCAAAGCTTTCTGCGACTTGGGGGCAAGCATTAACTTGATGCCATATTCTGTGTTTAAAAGTTTGGGGATTGGGAAACCATGTCCAAATCCCACTCCAGCCCCCAAACATCTGCTTCTATAGAACATATCACGCTTCTGCGAGTGCGCACCTAGCCCCAGCCTTCCGCACCTGCGAACCCAAGCATGGCTTGCCATTTCCGCTTCTATGATCACTTGGCCGCATCTACATGCTAACACATGCGACCATTTACTCGCAGCTGCGATTGCATCCAACAACATAATACAGACTCGCTTGCGCGATTAAAACACTAAAATTACAACTAGAATCACAAATTGGACATCAAGAAATTGAAGCATTAAAAACAGTATATTTAATACTATACCTTTTTTGTTTTCATTGACTGCATCCTGCTTCCGATCACTATCACCTTCTACATCTTTTTTCACATCTCCATTGTGGTGATGTTGCAGCAAAAAGTTCAAATAAATGATATTATATATAAAAAAACAAAAAAAAACAAAAAAAAACAATAAGTACTAGTATACCTCTAATGTACTCTTCTTCATTGAATCAATTGCATTGAATACCTCAACAAATTTCTCAGCAAGATAATTTTTTAAAACCACTAGTTCTTCCTTGTATTCCTTCTTCAATGATGATACTTTTTTCTTCAATTCAACTTGGCCATTTTGCAAAATCTTAAACTGAACATACCATTCACTATCTTAGGTTTGTGGGTCAACAGAAGCTTTACCTATACTTCGATGTTGGTTATTAATATTCTCCACCACCCTTTTCTCCAAATCATTTCCAGCTTCATTTTTGATTTTTGATTTTTCAGATGTAGAATCAACAAGGTCATTATTTGCTGCCGTAACATTAGAATATTTTTTTAATTTTCCAGTTGTAGCACTGTTAGAGACATTGTCCATCATCTGCTTCTCCAAATCATTAGCACCGATACATTTCATTTTTGATGTTTCATTAGCAGCTTTCCCCTGCTTCATAAAATTATTACCATATTTCCCCTTCTTCTCCAAAACATTAGAAGCTCTCCGCTGCCTTTTTGTATTCACATTTATCATCATTTTGCACTATCTTTTTAAAGTATCAGGTGGATGATCAACAAAATCAGCATATGAACTAACGTGTTTCTGATCAACATTATCCGCAATCTCATCCTCAAAAGACATATTCCTTAAATTCAACTACATAAACATACATTTTACTAAACTTTTGTAACAAAATTATATAGAGCAAAAGTAACTCTTAATACATAAGAAAACAAAAAAGAAATTAATTTACCTTCTCAGAAGGTAAGCCATATAGCTTGTCATTTAACTCTTCAAATTTCAGCTGCCATGTAACACTCCATCGAAGAATTCATGGAGATGTATTTTGACACCGACGAGTGACAGAATTATGCAAATATCCAAAACATTCGTAGAACCATATCTGAATAGCATAAGGGAATCCTGAAATCCAATAATATTGTCACTGCTTATCCAAAATACCTTACATTGTTCTCACTATTTCCTCATATACATCTATTCCCCATGGATAACTATTGTAATCACCCTTGCCAACCAAGTCCAAGTAATTCCTATCAACCAGTTTGATGTTCTTAATAGAAAAGAGGAATGAATTTATAACAAATAGCACTGCCATCTTAATAGCATCTTGATTAGACTCAAATATTTTTGTTAGAAAACAAATCACAAGGTGTTCTTTAGAAACAAAAGGGTAATCCATAAAGTACTTTGCAATTGAACGATTATTCTTTTGCGTAGCTTCACTACAAAGTTGTACATCACCAGTACATTTGTCACGACCCAGATTTCCCACCCTTGGGAGTCGTGATGGCGCCTACAAGTGAAAGATAGGCAAGCCAACCATTGAATTATTTACCTTTTTCCCATTTTTAATCCTTTAACAATTATGAACCAATATTATATAAACAATGGAATTTAATAAGCGAAAGGCCGAAATGTAATATTTTAATAATGACGCCAATACCAATCCATACATAAACTACCCAGAACTGGTGTCACAATTTCATAGACGGTCTAAGAATACTACAATTAAAGGTCCAAAAAAATAAATACAATATTGTCTCGGAAATACATAAATGAAACAGAATGAAGAGATAGAAGAAGATGCCAAGGCGTGCGGACGCCTGCAGGACTACCTCGGATCTCCGAATGGATTGAAGACAGCAACCCAAAGCTAAGGTTTGTAAGCTCCACTACCAGGATCTGCACACAGTGCAGAGTGTAGTATCAACACAACCGACCCCATGTGCTGGTAAGTGCCTAGCCTAACCTCGGCGAAGCAGTGATGAGGCTAGGACCAGACTACCAAATAAACATGTGCAGTTAAATCATATACAACAGAAAATAAAAGCAAAACTTGAAAACTAAAGACATGAAAGGGAAATCATGCTGCGGGGGACAACAAATTGCAACAGAAACCAACAGTTAAATGTAAAAAACACCGTAACTCAATTATCAAAAGAAATTAGGAAAATCAAAGACAAGTGAATGGCATCACCCTTCGTGATTTTTCTCTTGTCCTCACCATAAAATTAATAAAATCGGCATGGCATCACCATTCATGCTTTTACCTCATAATAATATCAAAATAATAGTGCAAGGGAATAATAGTGCAACAATCATATCACGACAAGGGAAATAATATCAAAACAACAACATCCAGGCAAAGGAGACAACATTAAAACAACAACATCCCAGCAAGGGAGACAAAATGATAATCCTCTTTTCTTTTTCACATTTACTTCACAACCCAATTCACAAATTGAACCAATGCTCTATAAGGTTTAGTTACCAATTATACTTCCTCAAATCATTTACAACTTGAGCCAACTCTCTTCAATGTTCAAATACAAATGTTACTTCTACAAGCCATGCTCAACAATAGAAATCATCACATAAGACATGAACAATACAAACGGAGTCACATTAATCATAGTATAAGACTCACGGGCATGCTTGACACCAACGTATAGATACTCGTCGCCATGCATATACGTCGTACTCAACAACCAACACATAGCAAATAGGACACAACTCCTAATACCTCAACCTAAGGTTAGACCAAACACTCACCTCGATGCCACAAACACAATTCAAGCCTCAACTATCGCTATACCTCTTGATTCCACCACCAATTCGCTTGTATCTAGCGACAAGTTACTTAACTAAATCAATAAATGCTAAATGAATCAATTCTAATGCATGAAAATAGGTTTTCTAAAGTTTTTCTCAATAAGTCAAAGATCGACTCCGGGCCCACATGGTCAAAACCCAAGGTTCGAACCAAAACCCGATTACCCATTCACCCACGAACACAAATATATAATTTGTTTTAAAATCGGACCATAAATCGAGGTCCAAATCCCCAAAATTTGAAAACCCAAAGTACTACCCAAAACACCCAATTTCCCCATGAAAACCCTTGGTTTTGAGTAGAAATAATTTGAAAAGATGTTAATGATTAATGAAAATGAGTTAGAGATGACTTAAAATCGATTTGGAAGAGTACTTGTCTTTGAAAAATCGCCCAAAGGTGTTTAGGTTTTGAAAAGGGTTGAAAAATGGTTGAAAATGCGTCTAAGTTATGATTTAGCAGATTGCAGATGTCGCAATTGCGACCAGGGTTCGCAATTGCGAACCCTTAAGGAACCTGCTATCTTCGCATTTGCGAAGGGGGTGTCGCATTTGTGACGACTGGGGACATCTGAGGGTAATCACATTTGCGAAGAATTTCTCGCAATTGCGAGGAAGGCTAGCCAGGGCATACTTTGCAATTGCGAAGTGACCCTCTCAATTCCCAAGCCTGATAGGCTCGCAATTGCGACACCTAACCTCACAATTGTGAGATCAGGGACTGCAACACATACCAGCTGAAACCATGCAACTTCCTAAGTTCAATTCCACCATTTTGCCTATCCAAAACTCACCCGAGTCCTCAGGGATCCAAACCAATCATGTACACTAACCTAAAAACATCATACGGACTTGCTCGTGCAATCAAATCATCAAAATAGCATCAATAACTATGAATTAAACCCCAAATTCATGAAATTATTCAAGAACACCAAAATTTCCAATTTTCTCAACTTTAAGTCCGTTTTATACCAAACCAATACCGATCTTTACCAAATTTTTATAGATTCAACCTAATTATTATTTCAAACTTGTACCGGGCTGCGAAACAAAAATACGGGCCCGATACCATCAATTTCAAACATATTTCATTTCCAAAAACTCATATATATTCAAGAAAACAGTTTTCTTTAAAAATTTATTTCTCGGGCCTCGGACCTCGGAATTCGATTCTGGGCATACGCCCAAGTCCCATATTTTCCTATGGACCCTCTGGAACCGTCCAATCACGGGCCCGAGTCCGTTTACCCAAAATGTTGACCGAAGTCAACTTAAATTTATTTGAAAAGCAACATTCACCAATTTTCACAGATTTTTACATAATGGCTTTTCGGATACATGCCCGGACTACGTACGCAAAAGGAGGTAAGGCAAAATAGGAGGTTTTAAGGCCTAGGAACGCAAAATGTATTTCTAAAATAAGTGATGACCTTTTGGGTCATCACAACATTTTAATCCACTTACACAAGAAAACTCAGCCAAGCAAAAACGTAGCTTAACCCCATTGAGAAGAAACGCCATTTCGTTAGCTTTCCCTTTTTCAACCTCCTTGGTTAACAAATAATATATTTGTGTATGGTAAAACCGGAAGGTCCAATTTCTCACCATTAAGGTGTATTTGGGGAGTCATATCGATATCTCGAGGCTACGGGATTGCGGCCAACTTCTCCCCCTCGAAGTTCATTCACATTCGACCCAGAAATGACCTCGAGGGTGGGGAATCCCCGAGCGAGCAAATGGAATCAGTAGAATCTGATATCATGTCTAGCCGTCCCATCTCCATGTCTTCACACTTAATGTATTCTGTACTATATTGTATTCCCCCTCCTATATAAAGGGGATCCTCACCATTTTGTAAAGGGTGGCTATTGCTCAAACCATTCTACATCAATATCAATAATTTCTCTCTCTCTCTCTTCTCTCTAACTTACTTGCTAGAGGCTACTCTTTCCATTTATTGCTTTCATACTTGTTCTTCATTTATTGCTTGATATTGGCCATATAGAGCCTTATTTAATTATATCTTAACTGTTATTCCCTTCCCGTCTACCCCCGATAGCTCGAGCTCGAGCCATGTATTGACCTCGAGGCCTTTCATCGATCAGTCCGAAGCCCGGGTAGCAAGTACCTCGGTTTGATTACTACCCCGTTTTAAGTTGTTTTTCGTCATTAAACTTCATACGCCTAGCATCAACTTCTCTAACAACTAGCATAAAAATAGATCACGTATTTTCAAAGTCCCATTACAAATTTAATTGTTGTTACCATTTTCACGGTAAACAATTTGGCGCCCACCGTGGGGCTAAAAATAATACTGATTATTTTCTTGTTGGTTTCATTACAAAAATGCAAGTTATCTTTAACACTTTTTCTTGTCCAAAACCTTTTGATTTTAGGACAAAATGTCTGGCTCAGTAAACAGAGTCGAGAACAACAACCTCGAAAACCACAGGGAAAATGGTGTGGTTGTTCCAGTTGTTGGCGCGTCACCGCAGAATCCTGGTAATGCGCCTGGACCGATTTTAACGGAAGCAGATTCGTAGGACGCTTAGTAGGTCGACGAAATCTCACATACCGACAGAAGCATACAACATGGCGACCAACAGGAAGCCCAGACGAGCCCGACTCGGGAAGTACAGGGAGTTAGTCTTCATGATATTTTTGAAATTTCCAGGCACAACAATTGGCTATCGCTCAGTTGCAAAGCCACCCGAAGACTCCTAGCACAGTAGCGCCAGAAACGACTCCCCCGGCCGAACAGGTACCGGAGAGGTCGAGCAACAACGAATCAGTAGCCGATCCTGCCATCATGAAAATGTTGGAGTACCTCACCAAAAGGATAGAGTCAGGCGAGAAAATGATAGCAGCCAGCGATAAGAAGGCCGAAACTTATAACTTAAGAGTCGACCAAATCCCGGGCGCGCCCCCGGTCCTGAAGGGTGTAGATTCGAGGAAGTTCGTACAACGGCCATTCCCAGAGGAAGCGGCTCCAAAACCCATTCCAAAGAAGTTCAAAATGCCAGAACTCCCAAAATACAATGGGACCTCGGATCCCAACGAACACATCAATGCCTATACGTGCGCGGTGAAAGGCAATGACATAAATGATGATGAGATCGAGTCCATATTACTGAAGAAGTTCGGAGAAACGCTCTCGAAAGGAGCCATGATGTGGTACTATAACCTAGCCCCAACTCCAAAGATTCGTTTGCCCTGCTAGCAGATTCCTTCGTAAGGGCGCACGCTGCTGCCATAAAGGTAGCAACAAGGAAGTCCAACGTATTCAGTATTAAGCAGAGGGAGAACGAAATGCTATAAGAATTCGTGTCTCGTTTCCAGACAGAACGAATGGAACTACCCCCGGTCTCCGATGATTGGGTATTGTAGGCCTTTACTCAAGGCCTGAATGAACAAAGGTTGGTGGCCTCAAGGCAGCTGAAAGAGAATCTGATTGAGTATGACCAGCTGGGAGCCCCCTCGAGCTCAGTATATCCGAACAGACTCTTAGCGAAGGAGTCAATATTGAATAAAGAGAGGTACCAGTCGTACCCCGATGATAGGAGGAATGCTTCGAGATGCAATCCGCCTCGCAATGATCAATTGGTGAATAAAGGACAAAACCCTCGGGGACCCCTCAATAGAGGTGGCTTCGACGGGGACACAGGGCCAACGGGGGCACCTCGCCTATCAGAATACAACTTCAACGTCGACATATTGGACATCGTGTTTGCCATCAGTAAAATTAGGGATGCCAGATGTCCTAGGCCTATACACTCGGATCCTTCCCAAAGGAACTACAACTTGATTTGTGAGTTTCACAACTGGCACGGGTACGTAACCGAGATATTGCAGGCAACTCCAAGAGGAAGTGGCCCGATTGCTCGATAACGGGCACCTTCAGAAATTTCTCAGAAATTGGGCTAAAAACCAGTCCCGAGAAAGAGAAACCACCAAAAAAGACAAAGCAGACGAGCCCCAACACGTCATCCACTCAATCTTTTGATGCTCGCTCCCGGAGGTATTCAAATAAAGGACCACATAACATCCGCCAAACCAATGCCGTAACTCGAAAGTGCCATCGCCACTAAGGTATAATCACCTCTCCCTTTTACTATCTTTCACTTCACGGTAACTCTTGCGTAGGACAACGACCAAGGCAGACTGGATGTCGCTCCGACTCAAGGGCCCCGAGGTTTCAAAGCATCTGTTGCACTCTTTTCCTTTGACCGGGTTTTTATCCCAAAATGGGTTTTTGCCTGAGAGGTTTTTAATGAGGCAATGTCCATGCGCTTCATAAGAAGGACTCAACAAGCCTACCGGATTTTCTTCGCAATCAACCCTATACCGGGAAATGACAAACAATATTCCAATAGGAAATGATGTACCAGACCAAACGGTCGAACGTACCGTGTCCGCATAAGCCGGGCTTATGGCAACACAACAACATGTATTTACGCCAAGCAATCAAAGAATATCTTTCGCCAAAAGCATCTCATACTGCAGAAGAAAATTCAGCATGCTCACGGCAAGGATACCTCCACCGAGTACATCCCGAAATACTGGAGACTTAGCGCCAATAATTTGGCACCCACACGACCTTAGGGTAGGAACTCCTTGCTCATATGGCCCCAACGAAGCAATTCCAAGCTCACGAGTAACAGCCTTCGAGCCTAAGCAAACTCGATGACTCGAAGACTGTCGTCAATCGCCATTCACTAGAAAACCCAAGGCCATAAGACCCTGAGCGGGATAACTCGGTCTAGCCAGATCTAGTTTACATAACAACAAAAAAACTGTAAGACCTCAACAGGCATGAAAAAACTGTAAGACCTTAACATGCATGAAAATTTTGTAAGACTTTACTACAGGCGTAAAACTCAATCTCGAAGTTTAGGCTATGTGTTGTATTTGTAAGACTCCCGAAAGGGCATACCCTCGATACAGATGCCTAAACTATCACACTCGAGATCAAAAACGGCTCCGACCAAACACATATGACTATGGTTAAAAGGGCTGTACCAGCCAAATTAACGCGACTCGGGGATGCCCGACCGTCTCTAACAAAATCACAGGCCATTACTTCGAATCTACTTTGAAAAGAACCAGTTAAAATAGGCTACCCTCCATAGGCAAATGACCTTTGACCATGTCAGCTCCAAATCACAAAGCTTCGAGCTACTCAGCCTACGAGCTAAACCTTCTAAGGTGCTCGAACATCGCCGCCAATGACTTGAAATCGAGGTTCTTCCCGAACCGACGACAGGTTAGGCCAAATTATTTAAAAAAAGACCTTAACGAGAGAAAAACAAAGCCCACATATGCCTAAGGGCAAAAGAGTAAGAGGCATGGTCGCCAGCCAAACGATCCCCAAGGCCACACACTAAAAGGTCGCAACGACCAAAAGCGTAAGAGCCACCATCGCCATCTTAAAATTTGAAAACTTGAGGATTAAAATGAGCTCGAGTTGTAACCCGATTCGGAGACCAGATACAAAATAGTTAACTACACATGCTTAAGGGCATAATGTAAGAGCCATCGTCACCAGCTCCACAAGCCTCAAGGCCACAGACATAAAAGGTCTCTTCGACCTATGGTGTAAGAGCCATTGTCGCCAGCCCATGAAGACGTAAAACTCGAAGGTCGATTGAGCTTGAGTCGGAGCCCAACTCGGAGACTGAACCCAAAAATGGTTAAAATGTGTACGCCTAAGGGCAAAAAAATAAAAGTCGTTATTGCCGGCCTAACAAACATCAGGGCCATATTACAGGTTCGGAGACTTCTACCAATCCAAAGGTCGAATCAACCCGATTGGGATCATGACGAATAGAAATACTGAAGATACAAATTACGGGGTTCCCCCTCTTATTTTTACATACAGACGGCGAAATGCTAGCTCATTCCACAACATATTATGAAAGGTATGTACACAAGAAGGAGGCAAGGAATAAACGTTCCCCCCTTCGGCAAATATGGTCGGCAACTCCCTCCTCACCATCTTCATCATCGGACAGAAGGAACTTGGCATCATACTCCTCCCCTTTGGCTTGCTCGATCTTCCCCGAGAGATCAAATCCCCTAGAATGAATCTCCTCAAGGATTTCCCGCGGCTCTCACCTCACCTCGCATACTCCTTGCTATTGCTTGCACGATCAAAGGCTCTCTTCAGCTCAGCTTTAGCAGCAGCAACACTCTTCGAATAGGCCGCCACTTTCTGTCCCGCCCTGGTATTACTCATCACAACCTCGGCCTGGACATTCACCACATCGGTGTTTGCCTTTGAAAGCTCGGACGAAAGCCTTGCGATCATGTTCGCCCGAGCAGAATCGTTCGCACGAACAGTCTGGATTTGCGCCTCAAGAGCAAAAACCTTGGATTGAGCCCTCTCTTTGGCCATAAAATGGGCACTTACATGCGCCTGCAACTTGTTGAATTCTCGTTTGGCTCAGCCAACCTCGCCCCAGAGCTGTCCCAGCTCATCTGCTTTGTCCTCCAACTGAAACATCTAAACATAAGGACGCCAAGATAGAAAGGGAGTGCAAGCCAGCATGAAGTACATGGTACCTATTTCTCCATGCGGATCTTACGGCTCCGGCTCCAGTCTACCTTGCGCCGTAAGGGAATCAGCTCACTTTCCTTCGCTGCACAAAGAAGCTTGAGGGATTTCTCCCTATTCAAAGCCTACCGCAATGGGACCTCGCTAGTAAGCAGCTCGGATTTAAGCCTGTCAAAGGCCTGTGAAAGAAAGCTAAATAAAGACAAAGAAAAGGGGAAAAAGAAGAACACGGGGCTGGAATAATCTTACAGTAGTCAAAACTCACCATGAGGCCAAACTGTTGAGCCTCGCCGAAGGACGAAGCAATTCTGATGGCGTACCATCCCAGAAGGTGGCCGATCGACCGAATCGCTTCTCCTTAACCACTGAGAGGGAGTTGCCTCACTGCAAGCCTTCTCACACCCCAGAGCATCTTTTCTTTTGTCAACACTCCTTGATCCCGAGGCCAGCAATCTCTACACCTACCCCGGAGGATACAGCCTCATTTCTAATGAACCCCCGGCACCTGCGATAGTTGAATCAAATAAGTCGGCAAAAAAAGCCCCATTCTTCAAGAGACAGAGCACTGAGCACCTACCACAATGCTTTTCCTCCCATCTCCCTTTGGACAAATCTCGTCACTGGCGCCTATCATAAATCCAGCCAGTTGCTAGCTTACGAGACCACTCGGCTAAATCAGGGACCTCTCTCGGTGACCAATGGGTTGCTACAAATAATAAACAGAATGATATCATTACCGAGCCTACCTCCGGTCAAAACGATGATAGTTAATATGAGGCACTTACGTGTGAAGTTCCATTTCTTAGGAAATGGTAAAAATTCTCTAGGAATGACATCGGTTGTTCAAATCTGAACAAACCGATTCATCCATTCCTGATCCTCGTCCTCCTCGCTGCTGACCACATGAGCTCAGGTGGACCAACGCTGAAGAGTAAACAGGCCCCGGTAATGCAGTGGCCGATATAACCTCACGAGATGGCTGGGGGTAAACTCTATCCCGGCCTTATCGGCAAAATATCTCATCGCCTGCACTATTTTCCAAAGGGAGGGATAAGCCTGCGCTAGTGTAACCTGATCTTTAACAGAAATCGAGCACGACCTGGTCGGGGGAACCCGGTGCGAAAACATGCGTGTATACGCTCAAAAATCCCTCAACATATGTTATAACGCTCTCCTTGGGAGAAGGTACTTGTAATATAACGCCTTCTCCCCATCCGCAATCTTTTCTGATCATCTCGAGGTTTTCCTATCCCACTGATGAAATGATCCTTGACACATGCTCCCGGTGGCCCAGAACATTGGGAGGTTTCTCCGGCATGATATCTCTTCCCTAATTAGGGCATCCCAAGCCTCGCTCACTTAACATCGGAGGCGAGCTGCTGGCACTAGCCGAATGTAGAACACGGGAGGAGCTCTCCTCCACCCGACGATCGGACGTCGATGTAGCAGTTATGGCTATGGTAAAATAAGAAGGGAAAGATGAGGGTCTAAGCAAAAAATTCTTTCTTAGGGGAGTGGAAGGACTAGCACAAAGGGCCAGGCTCTGCGGAAGAGATAGCCTTTCAAAGCAGCAAATTCACCATTGGAAAGACGGATGAATGAATATATAGGGGCAAAGCAACAACTGCCCGCCTACCCAAAAGGGCCAATTAATTCTGGCCGCGTTAACGTCACCCTCTCCTAGGGAAACGCACTGGCAAAATCTTCCCGGGCTACCCTTATTATCAGACCATACGAATATTGTTACCCCGCGGAACTCAAAAAATCGCGAGGCCTCGGGGAGTTCCCCAACGTCACGAGCATCAATCCGAAAGAAGCTATCGATTTAACCTTGGGGCATGTCCAGTTTTAGAATCCCGGATACTCTGAGAACAGGTTCTGAAAGGCCAACGTCAGGAGTCAAAAGCTAAATCACGAAAGCAAAGGGGCAAAAACAAAAGAAGAGACTGAAAAAAGCTGACAGGAGGAAAACCCCTTTTTTACATTGCCAAAAAATGTATTCACAAAAAACATATTTACACAACCCATCCCCTGGGGGGCGCATACAAAAGGAAAATGAAGGGATACAAAAGGACTCTGAGACTACTCCCTATCGCTATTATCTTTTCCCTCATCGGGGGCAACTAAAAGCGCCAATTTTTCCTCCAATTTTTGGGCTTCCTTCAGATCAGCTGATAGTTCGATACCTCTGGCTCTGATTCTCTCCAAGGTCTCTCTCCTTGCCTCCGCCTTAGCGTGCTTAATAGCTCAGATTAATTTCTGCTCAGCTGCTATTGATATGTCGCGAGCTATTCTATGCGTCGTGGCTGCATCCTCTAGATAAGTGGCAGTGTTTTGTTCAACCTCGGACTTAGCCACGGCCAAAGAATCAACCTCCTTACGAGCATCCTTGAGAAGATCCCAAGATGTCGCCAACTCACCAACCGCTACTTCATTTCGCTCCCTCATCCCGGAGACTCCGCATTCAGTTGGTCAATATGTGAACCATTTTGTTCGACCTACAAAAAGAAAGGTGAACCAATTTATGTTAGAATAGGGGAATGAAAGTCAGGTACAAGCAAGGCAAAATACCTGTGCGGCAAGGTCGGTCTTTTCCCGAAGCACCGTTTCCAAAGCAGCTCGAAGCCCTCCTAGTTCTTTACCTCCCTAGACAGAGCGAGCCTCCGAATCTCGCAGCATCGAGGTAGCTTTCTTGCACTCCTTTTCATGATAAGAAAGCTCCTCGTGGAGTCAAAGGATGGCATGATCATACGTCTCCTTGCACTGTGGCATAGCGGATAAGTTAGAAAGACAAGGGATGACATCCGAGGATAAAAGAAATACATGAGAAATGGCTGTCTGCATGAACTTCTCCGCCACTTTGACGGCTCCAGAAATATCAAGATCGGCACTATCACTAACACCATCAAAGATGTTGGTAATAGAGACCTGGAAGCATGAGAAGAAGTCGTCCAGGTCGCCGACTTCTCCCGAAGGCAACCCATGCTCCTGAAAGGCTCCGGGCCCCGACCCTTCAAAATCGATGGCAGCGGTCCCCCCAGCACAAACTGCAACAAATTTAGTTGTGCGATTTGAAGTTGTATTAACACCCTCTTCGAGGGTTTCCGATTCACGAGACCGACCAGATTCAGCCATTCTGGACTCAGCAGCCTCTGACCGAGGCACCTACGAGGCTTTCACATCCAACCTCATCCTCCGCTCTAGCTAACATCTTTCGTCATCGTCTTCCTCGTTGTCAGGATTCACCTCTGAAGTTGAAGCAGAAGTTGAAGCAGCGACTCGATGCTCGAGGGACCTGGATTTCTTTGCCGCAGGAAGGACAACATCTACCTTTCTTTTCCTCTTTTTGCTCGTGTCAGGTTCCAAAGCCCCTACTTCGCTACAGGAGGTGGCCTCATCAGCATATTCTCTCCAAGACCTACACGTGTGGGGTAACAGCAAGATGTCACCACCAAGGGAGCGGGGGGAAACACAAACATGAGGCATAGGCGGTAAGGGAACTCTACCATGATTCTTGGCCACCCATCGCTCCTTGGCCAGGTCGGTCCAAGATTGAACAAAATATGGGAACTTCTCGTCCAATCTCTTGATCCACCCCGACAATTCTGGAACCGCCTTGGGGTACCAAGCAGCGGCTGCAGGAAGCACAAAGAGATCGTTATTTAAAAAAGAAGAATAGTTAAAAAGCGGTTAAGGGAAAAATTGCTTACGTTGGGTATTCCACCTCTCCGGAAAGGGCATCCTCTAGGCCGGGATAATATTTGAGGTCTTCACCCAGATAAACCTGTTCATCCATCCTCGATCCTTTCCCTCGTCGACGCTCGAGAAAAATGATTTTTTGGATCGATGTCGGAGCCTGATTAAATCTCGATAAAATCGAGGGTTTTACATCTTGATCAGATGATTAAGGGTAAATATCTCACCCTCAACCCCTTCAGTGAAATGGCGAAGCATCAACACTATCCTCCAAAAAGAAAGGTAGATCTGACCAAGCGTCACTTGGTATCAGTCGCAGAAGTCAAGGATAACCGGGTCTATCTCCGGGGGAGAGGACTCGGAAGAATTATCGGGACCCAAGGTGAATAGGTAGGTGTACACGTAAAGAAACCGGCCTTATGGTCCATTATATTATCACTGGGCCAGGAATCTCCACCCCTACTGCCTCGCTCCATCGGCTGTCCGTCCTCACCGAGCTAATATGGTCACGACGCTAATATATTACGATACGTGCTCACACCGTCCTGGTGTAGATGAAGTGGCACCGACGTTAAAATCCTCCGACATATACAGATTAGGTGGGGTACACTGTTCCAAAGAAGGAATCGCTCTGGTTTCCTCCTTAGATGATTGAGATGATGATGCAACGTTGTTCTGCCAGGGAACTATTCTAGAAGTCCTAGCCATGTCAATGGCAAAAATTTCTCTAAAAACAAGATGGAAGAATGGAAGAGGCAAAGGGTTCTGACTCGTGAATTTGGAGATAGGGTGAAAGTAAGAAGTATCAACCAGTCAATGCATTTATAGGAACCTTCTGGGCAGCGGAAAGGACAAGCCAATGGCAGTTCATGGGTTCTTCGATTATCGCATTTGATGGCGACATTTGCATGGTTTTTTGGAATATGGCATTTAATGTTCTTATTGGTTGACATCACGACAATCATGACCTCGAGACAATGGTTCAAAATAGTTTCCTAGTACTTCATTCTACGAAACGCGGAGACTATCGGTGTACGGTGAAACTCGAAAGTCTGATTTCTCGCCATTAAGGTGTATTTGGGGAGTCATATCGATATCTCGAGGCTGCGGGATTGCGGCCAAGTTGTCCCCTTCTAAGTTCATTCACATTCGACCCAGCAATGACCCCGAGGATGGGTAATCGCCGAGGCGATCAAATGGCGTCAGTAGAGTCTGATATCATGTCTACCCGTCCCATGTCCGTGTCTTCACACTTAACGCATTCTGTACTATGTTGTATTCCCCCTCCTATATAAAGGGGATCCTCACCACTTTGTAAAGGGCTGTTGTTGCTCCAACCATTCTACACAAGATCAATAATCTCTCTCTCTCTCTCTCTCTCTTTTCTCTCTAACTTACTTGCTAGAGGCTACTCTTTCCATTTGTTGTTTTCATACTTGTTCTTCATTTATTGCTTGATATTGGCCATAAAGAGCCTTCTTTAATTATATCTTAACTGTTATCCCCTTCTTGGCTACCCCCTGATAGCTCGAGCTCGAGCCGGGTATCCACCTTGAGGCCTTTCATCGATCTCTGAAGCCCGGGTAGCAAGCCCCTCAGTTTGATTACTGCCCTGTTTTAACTTGTATTTCATCATTAAATTTCATACGCCTATCATCAACTACTCTAACAATTAGCATAAAAATAGATCACGTATTTTTAGAGTCTCATTGCAAATTTAATTGTTGTTACCATTTTCAAGGTAAACAATATAAACTGTGTTTGCAGTTTTATACTAGGCGAATTCAACAAATAGACAAAACAAGTTGACTTAAAAAGTTCAAGTTGCATTGTTGATAATTTTGTTTTCAAATTTCTAACAATCTCAGAATTGAAGTTACTGCCAAGTATTGGTCTATCACTGTCATGACCCTAAACCCGAACTCGATCGTGATGGCGCCTCTCATGAAGACAAGGTCATCCCACACATTTCCCAATTCATTTTTAAGCAGTTAAGATAATGCAAGTAATTCTTAAACATAATAAATATCCCAAATAGATAAGGTGAAACAGTACAGTTGCGGAAAATAAGCCCAAAACAGCCTGACATAGGGGTGTCACCAGTCATGAGCATGTATCAATATAATACAAGTCTGAAGGGTCGACATAGCTATTACAAAATCACTAACAAAAGAAAAGAAATGAGATCAGGGGGAGAAGCACGGGGCTGCAAACGCCGGGCTGCTACCTCGTGAACTCCGGAATCTGCTGGAGGCTCTCAACTCTCGCTAGCAGGACCTGATGCGCCTGAATCTGCATACGGGATGCAGAGAGTAAAGTGAGTACTCCAACTCAATAAGTAATAATCATAAATAAAGACTAAGAAATAAGAAATTACGTAAGGCATATCACAGGCTATAAGGAAGCAGTAAAATCCAGTAAAAGTAATGAAACATTGAAAATATGCAAAGTCTCTTTAGTTCATTTTAAGCTTCTTAAAATCCCTTTTTAAACAGCTAAGCAAGCAAAAGACATGCAACTAAAAAGGTAAACACATAAAGAAATGAACCTCGGGCACATTACAAACAAAATCAGACCCTCGGGCAACACATGAAACAATAACCAGCCCCTTGGGCTATATCTCACATCACAATGGGCACCCGCACTCACTGGGGGTGTGTAGACTCCTAGAGGGGCCCCTTACGGCCCAAGTGCAATATCAAGACATCTCGTGGCATAATCACTAGGCGCTCGGCCTCATATTAACAAGCCACTTCATGGCGTACAAATCTCAGGCCCTCGGCCTCATAATCATAATTAGTGTTTCCTCACAACATAGGCCCTCGGCCTTACTCAGTTAGAATCTCAAAAGCCCCTCGGGCAACAGTAAAGCATGGTGCTCATCCTATAATATCATTTAAGTGTTAAAGCGGAGTAAACATGGATGAGTTATGAAAATAGTAGAACATAGCATGACTGAGTTCAAGTATAAAGTCAACACAGTGAGGAATATTAGTAAAATTCCCCTAAGGGTTCAAAGAGTTGGCACGAGACCCAAATATGGCATTCAGAACAAAACATGATGATAACAAACAGTTTTCAATCAAATACGCAGTAAAACAATCATTCAGGTTGTACTAAGTCACAATCCCAAATAGTGCACGACCCCTCGCTCGTCATCTAGCATGTGCGTCACCTCAATATAGCACAACGATGTGCAAATCCAGGGTTTCATACCCTCAGTGCAACATTTACAATCATTACTCACCTCTACCCGGTCCAAATCTCTAGCTCTGATGCCTTTTCCCCTTGAATCGGCCTCGGATGCTCCAAATCTAACCAAAATCAGTGCAAAAACCATCAAAATATGCTAAGAGAACAAAGCTCACTCGAAAGAAATCAAATTACAACATAAATCCTGAAATTTGCCAAACCCAACCCCCGGGCCCACGTCTCGGATTCCGATAAAATTTACATCAATAGACTCCTTATCACTCCCCGAGTTCATTCATACCAAAATCATCAAAACCCAACCACAAACGACCCCTCAAATCCCAAATTCTAGGTCTCCAATTACAAACCCTAGTTCTTCAATTTTAGGCTTAATTTCCATGATTAATTAGGTAGAGTTCACATTAGAATCGAGTATTAAGTCCATCAGTCTTACCTCCAAGTGTTTCCCTTTGTATCCCTCTTCAATTCTCTTCAAAAAGCTCCAAAACGCTCAAAAAAGGTAGAAGTTAACCCCAAAATCGCGGACAAGATGACTATTTAAACATTCTGCCTAGGCCTCTTCTTCGCGAACTCGGTCAACGCCTTGCGTTCGCGTAAGAACAATATAACTTTGACCAAAATTCTTTCTTCGCGATCGTGATGCCTAGCTCACGAACGCAAAGGCATAGCGCCCTAACTCATCACGATCACGACTCGACTTCCGCAAACGCGAAGCACAAACCACCCTGAACCTCAGTTGCTCAACTCCCTCTATGTGAACGCGGCTCCACCTCGCGAACGCAATGCACATCATTCTAGCCCTTCGCAAACGTGGACCATTCCTCATGAACGCGAAGGCTAAATCCTCATCCTCCTTAACTAACCCTTCGCGAATAGGAGGGCCTACTCGCGAACACGAAGGACATTTCTCTACAACACTGAACAACAATGTTCTGCAACTCTCAACATCTAGAAATGATCCGATTGACCACCCGAGGCCCACGGGATTTCAACCAAATATTCCAACATATCCCATAGCATCATTCAAGCTTGTTCCAATCTTTGGAACGCTCAAAACAATATCAAAACACCAAATTCGCATCGGTTCAAGCCTAAGAATTTCAAAATCTTATAAATTATGCTTTTGATCAAAAACCCAACCAAACCATGTCCGACTGACATGAAATTTCTTACACACATCCCAAATGACCCAACGGAAATACTGCAACTCTCAAAATTCCATTCTGACCCCAATATCAAAATCTCACCTATCAACCGGAAAATGCCAAAAATCCAATTTCGTCAATTCAAGCCTAAAGATATCCGAACTATCAAAATTCTCATCTGAGCCCCCTAACACATAAGTCAACATTCGGTTGACTTTTCCAACTTAAACTTCCTCAAAAGAGACTAAGTGTCTCAAACCTTACCAAATTCTGTCCGAACCCAAGCCATCCAACCCGATCACATATAGAACCGATAGACAAAGCAATAAGAATCAAAAATGGGGAAAACGGAGTGGTAACTCATGAGACGACTGGACGGGTCGTCACATCCTCCCCCTCTTAAACAAACATTCGTCCTCGAATGAGTCAATAAACATACCTGAAGCCTCAAATAGGTGAGGATATTTGCTCCATATCTCACGCTCGGTCTCCCAGGTAGCCTCATCCACGGGCCGACCTCTCCACTGTACTTTCACTAAAGCTATATCCTTTGATCTCAACTTTCGAACCTAACACTCATAAGTCAAATCACCATCCAACTGAACCGTACTAAAATCCAGAACATGAGACGGATCCCCAGTATACTTCCGGAGCATAGAAACATAAAATACCGTATGCACACTCGACAAGCTAGTTGGCAAAGCAATCTCATAAGCCACCTCCCTAATCCTCCGAAGCACCTCAAAAGGTCCAATAAACCGAGGACTCAACTTACCTTTCTTCCCAAATATCATAACACCCTTCATGGGTGAAACCTTCAACAGAACCTTCTCACTAACCATGTAAGACACATCCCGAACCTTCCTATCAGCATAACTCTTTTGCCTCGACTGCGCTGTACGAAGCCTCTCCTAAATTACCTTCACCTTTTCTAAAGCAACCTGTACCAAGTCTGTCCCTAATAGCCTAGCATCACCCAGCTCAAACCAACCAACTGGAGATCTACACTGCCTCCCATATAGAGCCTCATATGGAGGCATCTGAATACTCGACTGGTAGATGTTATTATAAGAAAACCCTGCAAGCGGTAGAAACTGATCCCATGACCCTCCAAAATCAATGACACAAGCACGCAACATGTCCTCCAATATCTGAATAGTGCACTCGGACTGACCGTCCGTCTGAGGGTGAAAAGTTGTGCTCAACTCAACCTAGGTACCCATCTCTCGCTGCCAGACTTCCAAAACTGCGAAGTAAACTAAGTGCCCCTATCTGAAATGATGGAAACTGGGAAACCATACAAACAAACAATCTCCCAAATATAGATATCTCCCAACCGCTCTAAAGAGTAGGTAGTACACACAAGAATAAAGTGCACGGACTTGGTCAACTGATCCACAATCACCCAAATAGCATCGAACTTCTTCAAAGTCCATGGGAACCCAACTACAAAGTCCATGGTGATCCGCTCCCACTTTCACTCTAGAATATCCATCTTTTGAAGCAAGTCACCCGGTCTCTGATGCTCATGTTTTACCTGCTGTCAATTGAGACACCGAGCTAAAAATCCCATAATGTCTTTCTGGGCTTAGCCTCATGCGAAGTGCGGGACAGGGCTTAGTCCCATGTAAATGAAAGGCAATGCTTAGCGTTATGCAAAATGGTGGTGGGGCTTAGCCTCATATAAGGTTCGAGACAAGGCTTAGTCCCATGCAAATGAAAGGTAGTGCTTAGCCTTATGCAAATATGGAGGCATAGCTTAGCCTCATGCGAGGTTCAGGACATGGCTTAGTCCCATGCAAATGGAAGGCAGTGCTTAGCCTTATGCAAATATGGAGGCAGGGCTTAGCCTCATGCAAGATGTGGGACAGGGCTTAGTCTTATGCAAATGGAAGGCAGTGCTTAGCCTATGCAAATATGGAGGTCGGGCTTAGCCTCATGCAAGGTTCGGGACAGGGTTTAGTCCCATGCAAATGGAAGGCAGTGCTTAGCCTTATGCAAATATGGAGGCAGGGCTTAGCCTCGTGCAAGGTTCAGGATAGGGCTTAGTCCCATGCAATGGAAGGCAATGCTTAGCCTTATGCAAATATGGAGACAGGGCTTAGCCTCATACGAGGTTCGCGACAGGGCTTAGTCCCATGCAAATGGAAGGCAGTGCTTAGCCTTATGCAAATATGGAGGCAGGGCTTAGCCTCATGCCAGATACGGGACATAGCTTAGTCCCTTGCAAAGAACGAATAGCAAATAAGGGTAGAATGTTTCTTAGCTGGAGATACGTTCAGTGTCTGGTGGCCTGTTTGATAGTAATTTTGCTTTGTGTATATATATTTGTGAATGCTATTGCTACGTCAGATGAGCCTGCGCTCAAAGAAAAATTGTAAGTTTCGTATGGGGAAGGTTTGTTCGTGCCTTTGTCTGCTGGCATTGCTCTAATCCGTTCTGGAGGCCTTGTTTGAGTTTCCCTGGGTAACACCTGACTGTTACGGAAATAGAGTTTTCAAAAATATGCAATTATTGATAAAAATAGAGTCATTTTAGAAACATAGTGAAATATCAAGTAATTTTAGATGAACTAGTGATTGTAACACATTTCAGAGACATTGTAGCTTTCTCTTATTAGAATTTTGAGGATCCTCCTCAAAATTCTGCCCTAGTTTGGTAGATTATCCTTTAGCTGTTTGCGAGCAACAAACTCGTTGAACCTTCTTCGGAATTTTGAGAATCCTTCTCAAAATTGTGCCCCAGTTTCTTAACTAATTTCTGACTTTTTGACATGTGATGGCATTGGCTGGACTTGCTCCGGTCCCAGTTTCTGAACCTAGGGAAAATGGAAATTTTATTATAATATTACCGAACCCACAGTGCTTCCCACATATTATCGCGCCCCCCTTTTACCTTGCGGAGTCCGAGTTTCGACATTCATTGGGAACAACTCGTTTCCTTTTGGGAATTGTGTATTTGAAGAGTCGCCACCTAATGAATTAAGGTGCGTTAGGGTACCTGGAGTAATTAACTCATGTAACTAGTTTGCATTATCATAGATTAGGGTAAGGGCTCGAAATAACGTTGATAGGAAGGTGTTAGGCACCCCTCGCGGTCTACAACGGTGTATCCCAGCCGAACTTAACTTATGAATTAGTCCATTAACAAACAGATAGTTGAATCAAATAATTTGCAAGTAAAGCACGTTGGACGTTGTATAACTCAAATAATAAGACAAAGATTTTGAATAAGTTGTATACATATAAAACAAAGTTTTAAACGGAAAGATTTGGGAAAGGAGGGGTCCTAGGTTGGTTAGCCTACAGGATCACCCCACACAATGTCCGATAAACACTCCTCAATGAGGGGCTACACATGACATTAACGTGTAGTCATCATATACCCATATCTATCCTTCCCACCCACTTACTTGTTATTAAAGCGAGTGTTGGTTAGCGATCCCTATTGCGTGCTGCTACCCATCCCTTCTTAATGGTCCTGGAAGAAGTTTAGGACCTCTACCTATAGGTAGTTCTAGACAGATCCCTAAGGTTTAAAAGAAAAAATACTAAGGCGACAGGCAAGAACAAATAGGACCTTGGAACATAAGGCAGAAAAGAAGCAATTAGAGGCTCAAGTTTACCTCCACAAACAACACACATAAGCAGCACGACTCAAACACAAATAAGGACCGTATTGTTAGACAGTAACCTAAGACATGTTGTCTAAGTGAATCTCAAGACGCAGAAGATAGGCGGTGTACTCAGAAGTAATGTCCCTATCAGTTTGCCTATTAATTTTAAGCCTGTTAAATCAGAACAACGTTAAGTAGCAGAAACAACTTCAGAATTGCAGGATTTAAAAACGCCCTATAGGTTTGCCTACATGCTAAATAGTGGTGTCGTAAGAGCATGGTAATTGCGTTTGATATAGTAAAACAGTGGGCAGATTTTAAAACAGACTCTTGTGTTCCTATAGGCATGCTTTCTAATTGTAAATTTGAGCAGTACTCGAAAGAATTTATTTCAGGGAGAACAAACCACTAATCAGACCAGTTTCGAAGTAAACTAATCATGAACTGGATTGACTTATTTAAATTAAACTGATTTTAGATCTATAGGCAGAATTTCTGATGTTGTTCCCTATAGGCATTATATCTAATTGTTAAGAGTTGATGTTAGAAACTTGTAGGCATGATAACAAATGAAAACACATGTAAATACCCTGTTATAACAGAAATTGAACTGGATCATATTCTATAGGCATGGTATCTACTTGTGAAGTTGACTTTAAGACCTATAAATATGATTTCTATTATTGGAAACACGTGAGACCTATATGCATGATTTCTAACATGGTAAGGCAAACATAGAAAATATAGAATCTTATAGGCAAGGTTTCTACCCATATTACCCCACAAATATGTAACTACTCACCCTTTTTCACTAGTCACCCCAATATTCGTTTATTAATTATTACAAACTAGATGAATGAATTACATAAATAGATAAAATATAAAGAAGAATTTACACTTTAGGGAGCCTGATATAGGCCTAAGTGATTTCCCAAACCTCCAATAGCCTCAAATGCCGATTTCATAGACAATATCATTGTCTAGCTATGTCAGAGTTCCCTAAGGATCTCAAGGATCCCGGGCAGTGCTCACACCTAGACTTTGTAACCAAATTGAGTAAGTGTAGTGTGGAAGGGCCAGCCTCAGTGTTCCAGAGTTCAGAGATCTCTCAAAAGGATCCCAAGGCAGTACACACACTGGAGGGGCAGAACCTAGTGACTTAGGAGTAGAGTGAGAGTGCTTGACATAGTTTGAAAGGTTGTCAGTAGGAAAACAGTGTAAAAAGGAGACTTAGTTGAAATAACTTTGGGCCTCCTCCAGAATCAACTCCCGAAGCCCATCCACATAGGCACACAAATCCGTCCCTACATCCTCAACACCCCATCATCACCAATAGTCACATCTCTGGCATCATCGTGCTGAACTCTGTCCTTAAAGACAAGCCAATGTGGATCATCATACTGGCGCTCGTTGTTGCGATCATATAAGGAAGACCGAGAAACCACACAAGCCAATACCCAACTGGGCTCCAAAATATCTAACTTCATGAACCGATTGATCAAGGCATGAACATCAAGTGTAAGAGGTCTCTCCCCAACTAGAATATATGCCCGAACTTCCCATACTCACCGCCTTTCGACTCAAAGCATTGGCCACCACATTGGCCTTCCTCGGGTGGTACAATATAGTAATATCATAATCCTTTAGCAACTGAACAAGTGCTGGAGGCTACGATAATCAGTTAACAATTCACAAGACACACCATACAAGTAATGCCTCCAAATCTTTAATGCGTGAACTATGGCAGCCAACTCTAAATCATGAATGTGGTAGTTCTTCTCATGGGGCCTCAACTGACGAGAAGCATAAGCAATGACTCTACCCTCCTACATAAATACACACCCAATACCAACTCTCGAAGCATCATAATACACTTTATATGAACCTGAAGCTGGTGCTGCTGGAGCGACCACAACTGGGACCTGGTCCTGAACTGGGGCAACTGGTAGATCTGCAGGTGTTGCCCTAGCTGCTGTGCAGGACACACCTCTGCCCCTACCGCGACCACGACCGCATCCTCGGCCTCTAGTGGCCATTGCTGATGGTACTGGTGGTCGTCTATCCTGACCGGTAGCGTGTGTCCTCACTATCTGTGAGAGGACAAAATAACAGAATTTTAGTGCTCAGATCAACAAATTCGCACGACAAGAATTTCAAGAATGTGAAGTTTTTTCCTAAAGGTTCTACAACCTCTCGAGGATAAATACAGATGTCTCTGTACCAGTCCGCGACTCTACTAAACCTACTCATGACTCGTGAGACCTATGTAACCTAGGCTTTGATACCAACTTGTCACGACCCTAAACCCGAACCCGGTCGTAATGATGGCTCTCGTGAAGACAAGGCTTGCTGACACATTTCCCAATTCATTTTTAAGCAGTTAAGATAATGCAAGTAAGTCTTAGACATAATAAATATCCCAAATAGATAAGGCGAAATAGTATAGTTGCGGAAAATAGGCCCAACACAGCCCGACATCGGGATGTCACCAGTAATGAGCATCTATCAATATAATACAAGTCTGAAGGGTCTACACAGCTATTATAATCACTAACAAGAGAAAAGAAATGAGATAAGGGGGATAAGCACGGGGCTGCAAACGGCGGGTAGCTACCTCGTGAACTCCGAAATTTGCTGGAAGCTCTCAACTCTCGCCAGCAGGACCTGATGCGCCTGAATCTACTTACGGGGTGCAGGCAGTAAAGTGAGTACTCCAACTCAGTAAGTAATAATCATAAATAAAGACTAAGAAATAAGAAATCACGTAAGGCACATCACAGACTATAAGGAAGGAGTAAAAGCCAGTAAAAGTAATGAAACAATGAAAATATGCAAAGTCTCTATAGTTCAGTTTAATCTTCATAAAATCCCTTTTAAAATAGCTAAGAAAGTAAAATATAGGCAACTAAAAAGGTAAACAAATAAAGAAATGCCCCTCGGGCACATTACCAACAATATCAGCCCTTTGGGCGACACATGGAACAATAACCAGCCCCTCAGTCTATATCTCACATCAGAATGGTACCCGCGATCACTGGGGGTGTGCAGACTCTTAGAGGGTCCCCTTACGACCCAAGCGCAATATCAAGCCATCTCGTGGCATAATCACTAGGCTCTCGGCCTCATATCAACAAGCCACCTCGTGGCGTACAAATCTTAGGCCTTTGGCCTCATAATTATATTCAGTGTTTCCTTACAACATAGGCCCTCGTCCTTAGTCAGTCAGAATCTCACAAGCCACTCGGGCAACAGTAAAGCATGGTGCTCAACCCAAAATATCATTTAAGTGTTAAAGCAGAGTAAACATGGCTGAGTTATGAAAACAGTAGAACATAGCATGACTAAGTTCAAGTATAAAGTCAACCCAGTGAGGAAATATCAGTAAAAATCACCTAAGAGTTCAAATAGTTGGCACGAGACCCAAATATGGCATTCAGCCCAAAACATGATGATAACAAACAGTTTTCAATCAAATACGTGATAAAACAATCATTCGAGATGGACTGTCACAATCCCCAATAGCGCACGACCCTACGCTCGTCATCTATTGTGTGTCACCTCAATATAGCACAACAATGTGCAAATCCGGGGTTTCATACCCTCAGGTCAACATTTACAATCATTACTCACATCTACCCGGTCCAAATCTCTAGCTCGCGATGCGTTTTCCCCTTGAATCAGCCTCCAGATGCTCCAAATCTAACCAAAATCAGTGCAAAACCATCAAAATATGCTAAGGGAATAAAGCCCACTCGAAAGAAATCAAATTACAGCACATATCCCGAAATTTGCCAAACTCGACCCCCAGGGCCACGTCTCGGATTCCGATAAAATTTACATCAACAGACTCTTTATCACTCCCTGATTTCATTCATACCAAAATCATCAAAACCCAACCACAAACGACCCCTCAAATCCCAAATTCTAGGTCTCCAATTACAAACCCTAGTTCTTCAATTTTAGTCTTAATTTCCATGATTAATTAAGTAGAGTTCACATTGGAATCGAGTATTAAGTCCATGAATATTACCTCCAAGTGTTTCCTTTTGAATCCCTCTTTAATTCTCTTCAAAAAGCTCCAAAACGCTCAAAAAAGGTGGAAGTTAACCCCAAAATCGTGGACAAGATGACTATTTAAACATTCTGCCCAGGCCTCAATTCCTTCTTCGCGAACTCGGTCAACGCCTTGCGTTCGCGAAGCACAATATAACTTTGACAAAAATTCCTTCTTCGCGATTGCGATGCCTAGCTTGCAAATGCGAAGGCATAGCTCCCAAACTCATCGCGATCGCGACTCGCCTTCCGCGAACGCAAAGCACAAACCAACCTGAACCTCAGCTGCTCAACTCCCTCTATGCGAATGTGGCTCCACCTCGCAAACGCGATACACATCATTACAGCCCTTCGCGAACGTGGAGCGTTCCTCGCGAACGCGCAGGCTAAATCCTCAGCCTCCTTAACTAACCCTTCACGAACAGGAGGGCCTACTCGCGAACGTGAAGGCCATTTCTCTGCAACACTGAACAACAATTTTGTGCAACTCTCAACATCTAGAAATGATCCGATTACCCACCCGAGGCCCACGGGACCTCAACCAAATATGCCAACATAATCCATAACATCATTCAAACTTGTTCCAATCTTTGGAACGCTCAAAACAACGTCAAAACACCAAATTCACATCGGATTCAAGCCTAAGAATTTCAAAATCTTATAAATTATGCTTTTGATCAAAAACCTAACCAAACCACGCCCGACTGACATGACATTTCTTACACACATCCCAAATGACCCAACGGAAATACTGCAACTCTCAAAATTCCATTCCGACCCCTATATCAAAATCTCACCTATCAACCGGAAAATGCAAAAAATCCAATTTCGTCAATTCAAGCCTAAATCTACTTCGGACCTCTGAAACACATTCCGATCATGCTCTTAAGTCTCAAATCATCTCCTGAAGATATCCTAACTATCGGAATTCTCATCCGAGCCCTCTAACACATAAGTCAACATTTAGTTGACTTTTCCAACTTAAACTTTCTCAAAAGAGACTAAGTGTCTCAAACCTTACCAAATTCTTTCCGAACCCGAGCCATCCAACCCGATCACATATAGAACCGATAGACAAAGCAATAAGAATCAAAAATGGGGAAAACAGAGTGGTAACTCATGAGACGACTGGCCGGGTCATCACATCATCCCCCTCTTAAACAAACATTTGTGCTCGAATGAGTCAATAAACATACCTGAAGCCTCAAATAGGTGAGGGTATATGCTCCGCATCTCTCACTCGGTCTCCCAGGTAGCCTCCTCCACGGGCCGACCTCTCCATTGCACTTTCACTGAAGCTATATCCTTTGACCTCAACTTTCGAACCTGACGCTCTAAAATAGTTGCTGGCTCCACATCATAAGTCAAATCACCATCCAACTGAACGGTGCTAAAATCCAGAACATGAGACGGATCCCTACTATACTTCCGGAGCATAGAAACATGAAATACTGGATGCACACTCGACAATCTGGGTGGCAAAGCAAGC
Source organism: Nicotiana sylvestris (assembly GCF_000393655.2). Taxonomy (NCBI): domain Eukaryota; kingdom Viridiplantae; phylum Streptophyta; class Magnoliopsida; order Solanales; family Solanaceae; genus Nicotiana; species Nicotiana sylvestris. The sequence goes on from NC_091061.1 coordinate 134,074,687, forward strand.
TCATAAGCCACCTCCCCAATCCTCCAAAGCATCTCAAAAGGCCCAATAAATCGAGGACTCAACTTACCTTTCTTCCCAAATCTCATAACACCCTTCATGGGTGAAACCTTCAACAGAACCTTCTCACCAACTATGTAGGACACATCCCGAACCTTCCTATCAGCATAACTCTTTTGCCTCGACTGTGCTGTACGAAACCTCTCCTAAATTACCTTCACCTTTTCTAAAGCATCCTACACCAAGTCTGTTCCCAATAGCCTAGCCTCACCTGGCTCAAACCAACCAACTAGAGATCTACACTACCTTCCATATAGAGCCTCATATGGAGCTATTTAAATACTCGATTGGTAGCTGTTATTATAAGCAAACTCTGCAAGCGGTAGGAACTGATCCCATGACCTTCCGAAATCAATGACACAAGCACGCAACATGTCCTCCAATATCTAAATAGTGCGTTCGGACTGCCCATCCGTCTGAGGGTGAAAAGTTGTGCTCAACTCAACCTAGGTACCCAACTCTCACTGCCAGACCTCCAAAACTTTGAAGTAAATTGAGTGCCCCTATCTGAAATGATGGAAACTGGGACACCATGCAAACAAACAATCTCCCGGATATAGATCTCTGCCAACCGCTCTAAAGAGTAGGTAGTACACATAGGAATGAAGTACGTGGACTTGGTCAACCGATCCACAATCACCCAAATAGCATCGAACTTCTTCAAAGTCGGTGGGACCCCAACTACAAAGTCCATGGTGATTTGCTCCCACTTTCACTCTAGAATATCCATCTGTTGAAGCAAGCCACCCCGTCTCTGATGCTCATGTTTTACCTGCTGTCAATTGAGACACCGAACTACAAATCCCATAATGTCTTTCTTCATTCTCTTTCACCAATAATGCTGTCTCAGATCTTGATACATTTTTGTGGCACCCGGATGAATGGAATATCGTGAGCTATGAGCCTCCTCCAGAATCAACTCCCGAAGCCCATCCACACTGGCACACAAATCCGGCCCTGCATCCTCAACACCCCATCATCACCAATAGTCACATCTATGGCAGCATCGTGTTGAACTCTGTTCTTAAGGACAAGCAAATGCGGATCATCATACTGGCACTAGCTGTTGCGATTATATAAGGAAGACCGAGAAACCACACAAGCCAATACCCGATTGGGCTCCGAAATATCTAATTGCATGAACCGATTGACTAAGGAATGAACATCAACTGCAAGAGGTCTCTACCCAACTAGAATATATGCCCAACTCCCTATACTCACCACCTTTCGACTCAAAGCATCGGCCACCACATTGGTATTCCCCGGGAGGTTCAGTATAGTAATATCATAATCCTTTAGAAACTCCAACCACCTCCACTGCCTCAAATTAAGATCCTTCTGCTTGAACAAGTGATGGAGGCTACGATGATCAATTAACACCTCACAAGACACACCATACAAGTAATGCCTCCAAATCTTTAATGCGTGAACTATGGCAGCCAACTCCAAATCATGAAAGGGGTAGTTCTTCTCATGGGTCTTCAACTGACGAGAAGCATAAGCAATAACTCTACCCTCCTGCATCAATACACACCCAATACCAACTCTCGAAGCATCATAATACACGGTATATGAACCTAAAGCTGATGGAAAAACTAACATTGGAGTTGTGGTCAAGGCCATCTTGACTTTTGAAAGCTCTCCTCACACTCATCCGACCATACAAATGAAGCATCCTTCTAGTCAACTTGGTAAGGGCGATGCGATAGATGAGAATCCCTGAACAAATCGGTGATAATAGCCTGCAAACCAAGAAAGATACGAATCTCTGTGGCTGAGGACGGAGAATTTTGCATAAAGTTTTTCCTCCCTCATTCTCTGCAACACAACTCTCAAATGCTCCACGTGCTCCTCCTGACTACGCGAATACACCAGAATATCATCAATGAAGACTATGATAAACGAGTCTAGATAAGGTCGGAACACGCTATTCATCAAATGCATAAACGCTTATGGGGCACTGGTCAGCCCAAAAGACATCACCATGAACTAAAAATGACCATATCGGGTCCTGAAAGCTGTCTTAAGAATATCCGAGTCCCTGATCTTCAACTGGTGATAACCTGAAAGGAGATCAATCTTGGAGAACACTCTCTCTCCCTGAAGCTGGTCGAATAAATCATCAATGCGAGGTAGAGGATACTTGTTCTTAACTGTTACTTTGTTCAATTACCTATAATCAATGCACATCCTCAGAGTGCCATCCTTCTTCTTCACAAATAGAACCGGTGCACCCCAGGGTGACACACTAGGCCGAATGAACCCATTATCCAGGAGTTCCTAAAGCTGCTCCTTTAACTCCTTCAACTCCGCTGGTGCCATACGACATGGAGGAATATAAATGGGTTAAGTGCCCGGCACCAGATCAATATTAAAGTCAATATCCCTGTCCGGTGGCATGCCCGGCAGGTCTATAGGAAACACATCAGGAAAATCCCTCATAACTGGAACAAAATCAGTACTAGGAGTCTCTGCATCGACATCCCTCACAAAGGCTAGATACGAAAGACAACCCTTCCCAATCATATGTTGGGCTTTCAAGAATGAGATCACTCTACTGGGAACATAATCAGTCAAACCTCCTCACTCAAGCCGTGGCACACTCGGTATAGCCAATGTGACTGTATTAGCATGACAGTCCAGAATAGCACGACACGGAGATAGCCAATCCATGCCCAAAATTACATCAAAATCCACTATACACAATAATAAAAGATCCACTCGGTCTCCAGACCCCCATAGTCACTACACATGATCGGTATACACGGTCTACAATAATAATATCGCCTATCGAGTAGATACATGAACATGTGAAGCAAGAGACTCACGGGGCATACCCAAAAAATGAGCAAAGTATGATGACACATAAAAAAGGTGGAACTGGGATCAAATAATACAGAGGCATCTCTGTGGCAGACTGGAAAAATACTTGTAATAATAGCATCGGAAACAATAGCATCGGGTCTAGCTGGAAGTGCATAGAAACTGACCTGACTGCCACCTGATCGACCTCCCCCTCTAGGGCGACCCCTAGCTGACTGACCTCTACCCCTAGCTGGCTGGGCGAGTGGTGGTGAAGTAGCTTGAGCTGAAGCTAATGTTTGACTCCTCTGCTGAGCTGAACCCACAAGACGACGAGGACACTGCCTCCACATATGACCCATCTCTCCACACTCATAGAAACTCCTGGGTGCTGGAGAAGGGGACTGAAGGGAATCCCTAGTACTGGAATGACTAGCAGATGCACCTGGCATAGAAGATCCCTAAACTGATGGAGCACGGGATGAACTCTGAGCTGGAAGGGCACTAAGTGATGACTGGACCTGATGTGAACTGTGAGAACCATGACCCGATGGCACCCTATGATAACCTGGGCGAGCTGGTTGAGCATGCCTGAATGGACAACCTCTATCGTGTTGAAACTGACCACTCGAAGGAGAACCACTATAACTACCAGTCCTCGAGGGCTCTTGGCCTCTCTCTCGTCTCGCTCCTGGCGACGAACTGACTCAATCTCACGAGCAATGTCTACAACCTCCTCAAAAGACGCATCAGTCACCCTCTCCCTAGTCATAAGAATACGAAGTTGATAAGTGAGGCCATCAACAAACATCGTAATCCTCTCTCTATTTGTCAGAACCAACCAAATAGCATGATGAACTAACTCGGAGAACCTCATCTCATACTACATCACAGACATCTCTCCCTGACGCAACCACTCAAACTGCATGCGCAGCTCCTCTCTACGAGACTGCGGCACATACTTCTCCAAAAAGAGAATGGAGAACTGCTGCCATGTAAGGGGTGCTGCACCAACAGGCCTACGCCTCTCAAAAGTCTCCCACCAAGTGAAGACAGCTCCAAAAAACTTATAAGTAGTGAAAGCAACCCCGCTGGTCTCTAAAATACCTATTGTACGAAGCATCCTCTGACACTTATCCAAGAAACCCTGGGCATCCTCGCCCTCTGCACCACAGAAAGTCGGAGGCTAAAGTCTACCAAACCTCTCCAACCTACGTTGCTCATCCTCTAGCATGGCAGGAACTACATATTCTTGAGCAGCTGCAACCGGCTGGGCTGAAGTCCCTGCATGACCTGCTCAGGTGTGCGAGCGGTGAGAGTCTAATTGCCTCCCCCGGCCTGAGAAATAGTTGCGGCTATAGTAGCTGAGACTGCCTGAGCTAGGCCAATGCATACCGATAGAATCTAAGCCAAGGCCTCTTGAAGACCTGGAATCATAATGGGCACAGCTGGTGCCTGAGCTGGTGCTGCTGGAGCGACCACAACTAGGACCTAGTCCTGAACTAGGGTGGCTGGTAGATCTGCAGGTGTTGCCCTAGCTATTATGCGGGCCACACCTCTACCCCTACCATGACCACGATCACATCCTCGACCTCTAGTGGCCATTGCTGGTGGTACTGGTGGTCGTCCATCATGACTGGTAGCGTGTGTCCTCACCAACTGTGAGAGAATAGAATAACAGAATTTTAGTGCTCAGATCAACAAATTCGCACGACAAGAATTTCAAGAATATGAAGTTTTTTCCTAAAGGTTCTGCAACCTCTCAAGGATAAATATAGATGTCTCTGTACCGATCCGCGAGACTCTACTAAACCTGCTCATGACTCGTGAGACCTATGTAACCTAGGCTCTGATACCAACTTGTCACGACCCTAAACCCGAACCTGATCGTAATGGTGCCTCTCGTGAAGATAAGGCTAGCCAACACATTTCCCAATTCATATTTAAGCAGTTAAGATAATTCAAGTAAGTCTTAGACATAATAAATATCCCAAATAGATAAGGCGAAATAGTATAGTTGTGAAAAACAAGCCCAACACAACCCGACATCGGGGTGTCACCAGTCATGAGCATCTATCAATATAATACAAGTCTGAAGGGTCTACACAACTATTATAGAATCACTAACAAGAGAAAAGAAATGAGATAAGGGGGAGAAGCACGGGGCTGCAAATGGCGGGCAGCTACCTCGTGAACTCCAAAATCTGCTGGAAGCTCTCAACTCTCGCCAGCAGGAACTGATGCGCCTGAATATACATACGGGGTGCAGGGAGTAAAGTGAGTACTCCAACTCAGTGAGTAATAATCATAAATAAAGACTAAGAAATAAGAAATCACGTAAGGCACATCACAGGCTATAAGGAAGCAGTAAAATCCAGTAAAAGTAATGAAACAATGAAAATATGCAAAGTCTCTTTAGTTCAGTTTAAGCTTCTTAAAATCCCTTTTAAAACAGCTAAGCAAGTAAAATATAGGCAACTAAAAAGGTAAACATATAAAGAAATGCCCCTCGGGCACATTACCAACAATATCTGCCCCTCGGGCGACAAATGGAACAATAACTAGCCCCTCGGGCTATATCTCACATCAGAATGGTACCCGCGCTCACTGAGGGTGTGCAGACTCTTGGAGGGGTCCCTTATGGCCCAAGCGCAATATCAAGCCATCTCGTGGCATAATCACTAGGCTCTCGGCCTCATATCAACAAGCCACCACGTGGCGTACAAATCTCAGGCCCTTGGCCTCATAATAATATTCAGTGTTTCCTTACAACATAGGCCCTCGGCCTTACTCAGTCAGAATCTCACAAGCCACTCGGGCAACAGTAAAGCATGGTGTTCAGCACAAAATATCATTTAAGTGTTAAAGCAAAGTAAACATGGCTAAGTTATGAAAACAGTAGAACATAGCATGACTGAGTTCAAGTATAAAGTCAATACAGTGAGGAATTATCAGTAAAAATCCCCTAAGGGTTTAAATAGTTGGCACGAGGCCCAAATATGGCATTCAGCACAAAACATGATGATAACAAACAGTTTTCAATCAAATACGGGGTAAAACAATCATTCGGGGTGGACTAAGTCACAATCTCCAATAGTGCACGACCCCACGCTCCTCTCTGCAACACTGAACAACAACTTTCTGCTACTCTCAACATCTAGAAATGATCCGACTGACCACCTGAAACTCACCCGAGGCCCCCGGGACCTTAACCAAACATGACAACGTATCCCATAACATCATTCAAACTTGTTCCAATCTCCGGAACGCTCAAAACAACATCAAAACACCAAATTCGCATCGGATTCAAGCCTAAGAATTTCAAAATCTTCTAAATTACGCTTTTGATAAAAAAAAACCAACCAAACCACGTCCGAATGACTTGAAATTTTGCAAACACATCCCAAATAGCCAACTGAACTACTGCAACTCTCGAAATTCCATTCCGATGTCTATATCAAAATCTCGCCTATCAACTGGAAAACGCCAAAAATCCAATTTCGCCAATTCAAGCTTAAATATACTCCGGACCTCTGAAATACTTTCCGATCACGCTCCTAAGTCTCAAATCACCTCCCGAAGTTATCCGAACCATCAGAATTCACATACGATCCCTCTAACACATACATCAACATCCGGTTGACTTTACCAACTTAAGCTACCTCAAAAGAGAGTAAGTGTTTCAAACCTTACCAAATCCTTTTCGAACCCGAGCCAACTAACCCGATCACATATAGAACTGATAGACAAAGCAATAAGAAGCATGAATGGAGGAAATGGAGCGGTAACTCATGAGACTATTGGCCGGGTCATCACAATCACTTACTAGAGCTACAATAAAATACAGACACTTATATAAGTATATACTGTCACGGCCCTAAAACCGACCCGGTCGTGATGGTGCCTATCGTGAAACTAGGCCAGCCAACACAACTCCCAAAATTTAACCATATAATCAATAACAGACATTTTTAAGCCTTTAATTTTTCAAATGTCTCATAAGGTAAGTCTAGACAAATAAGGAAGACAAGAGGCAGAAAAGCAGTGTTGCGAGCGTCGGGCAGCTACCTTGCTAACTTCGATGACTTTGCCACTAAGCAATCAACACCCGCTACCGGGTTCAGAAGCTCCTGAATCTGCACACAAGGTGCAGGGAGTAATGTGAGTACACCAACTCAGTAAGTAATAAAGGAAAATGAAAGCTGAGAAGTAAGAAAACACGTAAAACACAGCATAACGCTACAACAAATGCAGTACAATTCCAAAACAGTTGTCACGACCCAAATTCCACTTCTGGTCGTGATGGTACCCAACACTGTTGTTAGGCAAGCCAACACGGAAGTATTAGTAAATCCTTATTTTACTTGCCAAAGCAGTTACAACATTTTTTCTTAATTTGCAATTAAAACAGGTGATAATAGGCAATATTCAATAATAGATATACAACCCAAAAGAACTGTCTACTAAATTGTGTGCCAAGACCTAGTATCACAAGCTGTGGGCAACTAGTAGAATATAAAAAAATAATAAATCTATCTTACTGTCCGAAACAGGATAGATAGTCAATAGTAAGAAAGACTTCATCCAGCTGCTGATCGGCACAGGAAGGGAAGCAACTCACTGTGGAAGTCTTGGACTATGATCAGGGACGCGCGCCGGTCTGATAGCCAGATGTACCTGCCACAGAGCATGTACAATTAAGTACAGAAGCATAGCATGAGTAAATAAATAATATGTACCCAGTAAGTATCCCGTCTAATCTCGAAGAAGTAGAGATGAGAGGTCGACTTGATACCTACTAGGGCCAAACAATATATAATATAATATTAGCCAGGCATGATGGTCACAATTATATAATAGTTGAAATAAGAATTTCTAAGTCACGTCAATTTAATATTATGGTTAGTCCTTTACAATTCAAACCATGTATCAGGTAAGTCATCAATAATAATTTCACATAATTATCATGCGCACGTCATGCTGAGGTCGACGGCCCGATCCAACATAAAAAGAAACTATGCACTGCTAGAGGGTCGAATGGTGCAAACCATAAATGCATCTATTTCTAACGAGGCGATCGGCCCGATCCACAAATATCAATTATCAACAGAAAAGTATAAGAAGGCGCATTTACATTTAATTAAACTCTTACAAATGCTCAACACGACATGTGTTCACTTGTGTTCATTTCAAATTCTCCAGCATATCCTAAATGATCACATTATCAAGAAGACATATAACATGGGCAAATATAGCATGATACGGGTCCTAAACTACCCGGACAATTAACATGATAGTATTTACGCACGGACAATTGTCACCTAGTGCGTACATAGCCCCCCACATTTAGTGGCAAATTATACAACTTTTACTCCTATGGGGACAATTCCCTCTTACAAGGTTAGAAAGGAGACTCACCTCGCTCCAAAGAGCACTTTTCCAATACCAAGAACGAGCCCGAACTTCTCAATTTGGAGCCAAATGATCCAAAACTAGTTAAATGGGGTAACAACTAGTCAATATAAGCTCACAAGATCACATTCTAACTATTAAAGCAATTTCCCAACCTTAAACACAAGTTTCCCAAAATCCGACCTCGGGCCCACGTGCCCGGATTCCGAAATTTTTCGAAGAAAGTTGTTCTTTATAACCCAAGGATCAATAATATATGATTTCTAATTAATTTTATAGCAAATTTTGTGGTCAAATCTATCTTTTGTCAAAACCCTAGGTTTTGCTCTAACCCCATGATTTTACCTAAATCTTTATGTGTTAATCAACCCAAGACTCGAGTATTAAACTAGAAATAGGTAGGATAAACTTACTTCAAAGTTCTCGGTGAGGGTCCTCTCTCAAGAGCTCCAAAATCGCCCAATGGTTGAGTGAAAAATGGCCAAAAATGACTTGGAGCCCGAAATAAATGAAGCTCACTACTTCAGTGATTTCCACATCTGCGGTCAGGGGACCGCATCTGCGGTCCCGCTTCTGTGAGAAGGTGGTCGCATCTGCAGAATTGGCCAAACGGGGCTGGGACCGCTTCTGCGGTCTTCAAGCCGTTTCTGCGCAGTAGCTTCTGCGGTTTTGGGCCTGGCCTGTCTTGGCCGCATCTGCGAGAGGACGACCGCTTCTGTGGTCTCGCACATGCGGCTGACCAACTGCAGGTGCAGTTATGACAAAAACTAGATGCTTCAGCTCTTTTCAACTTTTCCAACTTCACTTGAGCCTCGTCCGATTGATGCTTGGGGATCCTGAGCCCCGACCGAACATACCAACAAGTCTGAAATCATGAAACGGACCCCGTTTGGACATTCGGAACACTCGAAACAATGCTAAATCTATGAATCAACCCTAAAACCAATTGAATCAAACTTATGAGCTTCAAGTTCTTAAATTCACTTCTAACGTGCCGAAACGTACTTATACTACTCGGATCGATACCAAATTTTGCAGGCAGGTCTTAAATGTTATATTGGACCTGTACTGGGCTCTGGACCCAACGTACGAGCCCGAAACCAACGTGATCAATCATTATTTAGTTTCTTTAAATCCTTAGAATTTCAGTTTAACAATTTCTAATAACAATTCATTACTCGGGCTAGGGACCTCGGAATTTGATTCCGGGTATACCCCCAGGTCCCATATTTTCCTACGGACCTTCCGGGGCCGTTAAAACACAAATCCGTGTCCGTTTGCTAAAATTGTTGACCAAAATCAAACTTAGCTTTTTAAGAAAATCTTAAGGAATCAAATGAGCATATTTCATCCCAAATTCATTCCAAATCTCAAGCCAACCATCCCCACGGGTCGTAAATTAGTTAAAGCAAGCGCGAGAAGTTTTTATTAGGGAGACGGGGTTCTAAAAAGCAAAATGACTAGTCGGGCCGTTACATTCTCCACCTCTTAAACAAATGTTCATCCTCGAACGGACATAGAAAAGTGCCTGAGGTGTTGAATAACTGTGGGTATTTGCTCCGCATGTCTTCCTCGGACTTCCAGGTCTCCTCCTCCACTGGTAGGCCCCTCCACTGTACCTTTACCACTGAAATCCTCTTGAATCTTAACTGGCGATCATGTCTATCAATAATGGAAACCGTCTCCTCCTCGTAACTCAGCCTCTCATCCAACTGAATAGTACTGTAGTCTAACACATGGACAAGTCGGCATGATACCTCCGAAGCATAGACACGTGAAAAACTGGGTGAACGCCCGATAAACTGGGGGGTAAATCAAGCTCGTAAGCAACCTCCCCAACTCGCCTCAACACCTCAAATGGGCCAATAAACCTTGGGCTCAGCTTGCCCTTCTTCCCAAACCTCATAACACCCTTCATTGGCGAGACATTCAAGAGGACCTTCTGGCCAACCATGAATGATACATCACGCGCCTTCTGATCCGCATAACTCTTTTGTCTGGATTGAGTTGTACGAAGCCTCTCCTAAATCAACTGTACCTTGTCCAAGACTCTCATACCAAATCTGTACCGTATAATTTAGCCTCACCATGCTCAAACCACCCGATAGGAGAACAACATCGCTGACCGTATAAAGCCTCAAATGGAGCCATTTTAATGTTGGACTAACAGTTGTTGTTGTAAGCAAACTCTGCCAAAGGCAAGAACTGATCCCACTGTCCTCCAAAGTCAATCACACATGCTCTGAGCATGTCCTCCAAAGTCTAAACTGTCCATTCTAACTACCCCTCGGTCTGAAGATGGAATGTTGTGCTAAGCTCTACACGGGTCCCCAACTCACTCTGAACGGCTCTTCAGAAATGGGAAGTGAACTAAGGGCCCCTATCTGATATGATGGAAACGGGCACATCGTGCAGCCTGACTATCTCCCAAGTGTAAATCTGGGCAACCTCTCTGAAGTGTAAGTAGTCACAACTGGAATAAAGTGCGTCGACTTGGTCAATCTGTCAACAATGACCCATACCGCATCAAACTTCCGCAAGGTCTGGGGCAATCTAATTACGAAGTCCATAGTAATGCACTCCCACTTCCACTCTGGTATAGGCATCTGCTAAAATAGGCCACCCGGCCTCTGGCGCTCATACTTAACCTGCTGGCAATTCAAACACTTAGCCATATGCTCCACAATGTCCTTCTTCATTCTCCGCCACCAAAAATGTTGCCTCAAGTCACGATACATCTTCGTCCCACCCAGATGAATGGAATACCGCAAACTGTGTGCCTCCCTTAATATCTTCTCCCTCAAACCATCAACATTAGGAACACATAGGCGACCCTGGAGTCGCAAAACACCATCATCACCAATAGAAACCTCATTGACCCTGCCCAGGAGCACGGTCTCTCTGAGAACCGCCAAATGTGGATCATCGAACTATCGGGCCTTGATCTGCCCCAATAATGAAGACTGAGCAACAACGCACTCAAGAACTCGGCTGGCCTCTGAAATGTCCAACGTCACAAGTTTGTTAGCCAAGGACTGAATGTCCAAAGCCAGTGGCCTCTCCTCTACCGGAATGAATGCCAAGCTACCCATACTCTCTACTTTCCTGCTTATGGCATCTGCGGCCACATTTGCCTTGCCCGGATGATAAATAATGGTGATGTCGTAATCCTTTAGCAACTCAAGCCATCTACGCAACCTCAAATTGAGATCCTTCTACTTGAACAAGTGCAGTAAACTATGATGATCAGTATAAACCTCACATCATACCCCGTATAGATAATGCCTCCACATCTTAAGAGCATGAACAATCGCGGCCAACTCCAAATCGTGCACAGGATAATTCTTCTCAGGGATCTTCAACTGACGTGAAGCATATGCAATAACTCACCCCTCTTGTATCAATACACATCCCAATCCAACACGCGAAGCATCACAATATACCATATACATCCCCGAACCGAAAGGCAACACAAGAATTGGTGTTGTAGTCAAAGTTGTCTTGAGCTTCTGAAAGCTCGCCTCACAATCAACGGACCAATGGAAAGGAACACCCTTCTAGGTCAATCTAGTCAGAGGTGATGCAATAGATGAAAAGCCCTACACGAATCTTCTGTAATAACCTGTTTACCCCAGGAAACTCCTGATCTCGGTCATTGAAGTAGGACATGGCCAACCCTAAATTGCCTCGATCTTCTTGGGATCCACCTTAATACCCTCTCCTAACACCATATTCCCCAAGAATACCACCAACTCTAGCCAAAACTACAACTTGGAGAACTTAGCATATAGCTTCTGCTTCCGCAAGGTCTGAAGCACTACTCTCAAATGTTGCTCGTGCTCCCCCAAGCTACGTGAGTATATCAAGATGTCGTCAATGAAGACGATGACAAAGTAATCAATATAAGGTCTGAACACCCTGTTCATCAAGTCCATAAATACTGCTGGGGCATTAGTCCATAAATGGCCATATCTAGTCCGAAATGCAGTCTTCAGAACATTCGAGTCCCCAATCCTCAACTGATGGTACCCTGACCTCAAGTCGATCTTAGAGAACACCCTAGTACCATGAAACTAGTCAAACAAATCATCGATGTGAGGCAATGGATACTTGTTCTTGATGGTGACTTTGTTCAACTGGCGGTAATCAATGCACATCTGCATAGTCCCATCCTTCTTCTTTACAAATAACACTGGTGCACCCCAAGGCTATACACTGGGTCAAACAAACCCCTTTTCTAACAACTCCTCAAGCTGCTCCTTCAACTCCTTCGAAGCTATTCGGTACGGTGGGATAGATATAGGATGGGTGCCTGGAGCTAAATCAATACAAAAATAAATATCACAATCCAGTGGCATGCCAGGAAGATCAGAAGGAAACATCGGCGAACTCTCGAACTACTGGAACTGAATCAATCGTAGGAGTCTCTGCGGTGGTATACCGAACATAAGCCTAATAAGACAAACACCCATTCTCGACCATTTTTCGAGCACTCAGGAAAGAGATAACCCGACTAGAATATCAACTGTGGAACCCTTCCACTCCAACCCTGACAACCCTGGCCTAAAGTAAAAGTCTTGGCATTGAAATCTAGGACGGTGTGATACGGAGATAGCCAATCCATGCCCAAGGTGATCTCAAAATTGATCATATCGTGCAACAAGAGATCTGTTCTAGTCTCGAAACCATAGAATGTGACCGCACAGGACCGGTAGATCCGATCCACAACCACAGAATCGCCCACAGGAGTGGACACATGAACAGGAGTGCCCAAGGGCTCTAGAGTAATAACCGAAACCCGACAAAACAGAGATAATACATACAAATAGGTAGACCCTAGATCAAATAATACCGAAGCATCTCTACCGCTGACGGAAATAATACATGTGATGACGGAATTTGAGGCCAATGCATCTGGCCTAGCCGAAAGTGCATAAAATCTGGCTGGAGCGCCAGCTGGCTGGCCTCCACCTGACTGAGCAGTAGCTGGCTAACCTCTCCCTACTTGGCCTCCACCTCTAGGATGGCCCCTACCAGTCTACCCTCAACCTTTAGGTGGCGGGGCAGCTGGTGCTGGAATCATAGGCTGCTGACCCTGCTTTACTACCTTGCCACGAAGCCTGGGGTAGTATCTCCTCATATGACCAAGGTCTCTACACTCGAAACAACCCCGTAGTGTGGCGATCTGCTGCCTCGATGGCTGACCTTGATGGCCTGTAGACCCACTGGAAGAAGCTTGAATAGTCGGTGGATGGTAAGAGCTCTCTGGCATAGCACTGAAATAAGAATCAGAAGAACCTTGAGGACCTGAATACCCATCGGATAAACCCTGAATAACTGGTGGGCAGTATGAACTCTCCGGCATCGCACTTAAATAAGGTCTCACTGGAGCACCTCGGGGAGGTGGTGGTGGTGCTGAATATGGGGGCCTGCTGGGCTGACCCCTCCCCGTGTGCCCCCTACCCCTGGTTGGGGCACCTCTGAACTCTCCAAAAAATCGGGCCCTTTTATCCTGCTGAAACTGCTCTCTACACCTCTGGTGATAACCCTCAATCCTGCGAGCAATATCCACCACTAGCTGATACTCAGTACCCATCTCTACCTCTCGGGCCATGCTAGCTCGAATACCAGGGTGCAACCCCATAACAAATCTCTGCACTCTCTCTGATCCGTGGGAAGTATCATGAGTGCATGGCGAGACAACTCAGAGAACCTCGCCTCATAATCAGTCACGGACATCTAACCCTACTCAAGATGCTCAAATTGATACCGCAGCTCTTCCCTCTCAGAGGGTAGAATATACCTATCCATGAATAACTGTGTGAACTGACCCCAAGTGAGGGGAGGAGAACCTGCTGTCCTGCTAAGAACATAGGACTGCCACCATCTACGGGCCGTGCCCTCAAACTGAAAAAGTAGTGAAATCAACTCCATGCGACTCCAATATCCTCATGTTGTGCAGTCTATCCCTGCACCTATCAATGAAATCCTGGGCATCCTCATGGCGCTCACCCCTGAAGACAGGAGAGTGAAGTCTAGTCCATCTACCCAATAACTTCTACGGGTCACCATCTACAGCTGGTTTAGGCTCGGGCACCACTACAGCAACTGGCTTAGCCCCAACTGTGGGTAGTGCACCCGGAGTCTGATACACTGCAACTGCGTGACTAGGAGACTGAGCAGTAGGGGTCTGTGCTCCCCCTCCTACCTGTGATGTAGCTAGATCTGCTGGAAATAAACCAGCCTGAGTCATGGTGTCCATGAACCGCAGCATATGGCCCATGTCCTCTTGGAAACCCAGTGCTGTCATAAAGTCTGCCGGGGTAGGCTCGGCTACGGGCACCTCGCCTGGCTCCTCAACGATAAGATCTCTCGCAGGATCTGCTGGTGGTGCTACTAGGACAGCTCTGGGACGCCCTCGTCCCCTACCTCGGGCAGATGCACTCCCCCGGCCTCTACCTCAACCTCTAGCAACGGGGGGAGTAGCACTTCCCGGGTCTAGAAAATCCGTCGTGCTTGTCCTCACCATCTGAGAGAGAATAGAAGAAAGAAATTTAGTGTACCATCCACTACATGATAGGAAATGAATAAAGAGCAGTTTCTTAACACCCTATAGCCAGTCGAAGGTAAATACAGATGTCTATGTACCTATCCGCAAGACTTTATTAGGTTTGACCATGACTTGTGAGACCTACGTGAACCTAGTGCTCTGATACTATGTTGTCACGACCAAAATTCCACTTCAGGTTGTGATGGCGCCCAACATCGTTGTTAGGCAAGTCAACACGGAAGCATTAGTAAATCTTTATTTTACTTACCAAAGCAGTTACAACATTTTTTTCTTAATTTACAATTAAAACAGGTGATAATAGGCAATATTCAATAATAGATATACAATCCAAAAGAACTGTCTACTAAAGTGTGTGCCAAGATCTGGTGTCACAAGCTGTGGGCAACTAGTAGAATATACAAAAATAATAAATCTATCCTACTTTCTCAAACAGGATAGACAGTCAAAAGTAAGAAAGACTCCATCCAGGTGCTGATCGGCACAGGAAGGGAAGAAACTCACCGTGGAAGTCTCGGACTATGATCAGGGACGCGCACTGGTCTAATAGCCAGATGTACCTGTCTCAGAGCCTATACAATTAAGTACATAAGCGTAGCATGAGTACATAAACAATATGTACCTAGTAAGTATCTCGTCTAATCTCAAAGAAGTAGAGACGAGAGGTCGACTTGATACCTACTAGGGCCAAACAATATATAATATAATGTTATGCCAGACATGATGGTCACAATTATATAGCAGTTGAAATAAGAATTTCTAAGTCACGTCAATTTAATATTCCAGTTAATCCTTTATAATTCAAACCATGTATCAGGTAAGTCATCAATAATAATTCACATAAATATCATGCGCACGTCATGCCGAGGTCGACGGCCCGATCCAACATAAAAAGAAATTGTGCACTGCCAGAAGGTCGAATGGCAAGAACCATAGATGCATCTATTTCTACCGAGGCGATCCGCCCAATCCACAAATATCAATTATCAAAAGAAAAGTATAAGAAGGCGCACTTACATTCAATTAAACTTTTACAAGTGCTCAACACAGTATATGTTCACTTATGTTCATTTCAAATTCTCCAGCATATCCTAAATGATCACATTATCAAGAAGACATATAACATGGGCAAATATAGCATGATACGGGTCCTAAACTACCCGGACAATTAACATGATAGTAGCTACGCACGGACTCTCGTCACCTAGTGCGTACGTTGTCCCCGCATTTAGCGGCAAATTATACAATTTTTACTCCTATGGGGATAACTCCCTCTTATAAGGTTAGAAAGGAGACTCACCTCGCTCCAAAGTGCATTTCCAATACCAATAACGAGCCTGAATTTCTCAATTTGGAGCCAAAAGATCCAAAACTAGTTAAATGGGGTAAGAACTAGTCAATATAAGCTCACAAGATCACATTCTAACTATTAAAGCAATTTCCCAACCTTAAACACAAGTTTCCTAAAATCCGACCTCGGACCCACATGCCCGGATTTTGAAATTTATAACACAAGAATCAATAATATATGATTTCTAATTTATTTCATAGCAAATTCTGCGATCAAATCTAACTTTTGTCAAAACCCAAGGTTTTGCTCTAACCCCATGATTTTACCTAAATCTTTATGTGTTAATCAACCCAAGACTCGAGTATTAAACTAGAAATAGATAGGATAAACTTACCTCAAAGTGCTAGATGAGGGTCCTCTCTCAAGAGCCCCAAAATCGCCCAATGGATGAGTAAAAAATGCCAAAAATGACTTGGAGCCCCCAACAAATAAAGCTCACTGCTACAATGATTTTCGCATCTGCGGTTAGGGGACCGCATCTGCAGTTCTGCTTCTGCGAGAAGGTGGCCACATCTGCGAAATTGGCCAAGCGGGGCTAGGACCACTTCTGCGGTCTTGAAGCCACTTCTGCGCAGCCGCTTTTGTAGTTTTGGGCCTGGCATGTCTTGGCCGCATCTGCGAGAGGATGACCGCTTCTACGGTCTCGCACCTGCAGCTGACCAACCGCCGGTGCGGTTATGATAGAAACCATATGCTTCAGCTCTTTTCAACTTTTCCAACTTCACTCGAGCCTCGTCCGATTGATGCTCGGGGCTCCCGAGCCCCACCCGAACATACCGACAAGTCTAAAATCACGAAACGGACCCGCTCAAACCTTCAGAACACCCAAAACAACGCTAAATCTATGAATCACCCCCTAACACCAATTGAATGAAACTTATGAACTTCAAGTTCTTAAATTCACTTCTAACGTGCCGAAATGTGCTTATACTACTCTGATTGACACCAAATTTTGCGAGCAGGTCTTATATGTTATATTGGACCTATGCTGGGCTCCTAAACCAACATACGAGCCCAACACCAACGTGATCAATCATTATTTAGTTTCTTTAAATCCTTAGAATTTCAGTTTAACAATTTCTAATAATAATTCATTACTCAGGATAGGGACCTCGGAATTTGATTCCGGGTATACGCTTAGGTCCCATATTTTCATACGGACCCTATAGGAGCAAAGTCGACCAAAGTCCGTTTGCTAAAAATGTCGAGTCTGTTTGCTAAAAATGTCGACCAAAGTCAAACTTAGCCTTTTAAGAAAATCTTAAGGAATCAAATGAGCATATTTCAACCCAAATTCATTCCAAATCTCAAACTAACCATCGCCGCGGGTCGTAAATTAGTTAAATCAAGTGTGGGAAGTTTTTATTTAGGGGCATGGGGTTCTAATAAGCAAAACGACCAGTCGGGTCGTTACAATAGTACAGAAATCATTTTCTTCGTAAATCAAGCTCAGTTTTAGTAAAACCCTTTTAAAACATCTTCCAATAGTTTAAAACGAATGATAAAAATAGTGAGTAAAAACGATAGAAATGTAAACAGCCCCTCGGGCAAAATATGTACCATAAACCGCCCCTCGGGCATAATATCAATAGAACCAACCCCTCGGGCTACCTCACAATCACTCGTAATCAGCCCCTCGGGCATAACATGAATCAAGAACCGCCTTCCGGGAAAAACATGGATCAAGAACAGCCCTCGGGCAACAATATGAAATAACAACAACCACTCGGGCTACATCATATCACTCACACTGGGTACCCGCGCTCACTAGGGGTGTACAGACTCTGGGAGGGGCTCCTTACAGCCCAAGCATAATAACAAGCCATCTTGTGGCATAATCAAACAGGCACTCGGCCTCATAACAATAAGCCACCTCGTGGCATAAATCAATCAGACCCTAGGCCTCACATAACAACAAGCCACCTCGTGGCATAAATCAATCAGGCCCTCAGCCTCACAATATCATGAATCAATAACAACCTGCTGCGGCGTGCAGCCCGATCCTATAATATCATCAAAACACAGGCTCTCATCCTCGCTCAGTCAGAAACCTCTCAAGCCACTCGAGAAACAGTAAAACATGATGCTTAGCCCAAAATATCATTTAAAATATCAAAAACGAGTAAATATGGCTGAGTTATGAAAACAGTAGAATACAGCATGACTAACTACAAATATGAAGTCAAAACAGTGAGGAATAGTAGTAAAAATCCCCTAAGGGTCCAAAACAGTTGGCACGAAGCCCAAATATGGCATTCGGCCCAAAACATGGTAATAATTTCAAAAACACAATGATAATAAAAAGTTTTTAATCAAATACGCGACTTAACAGTCATACGGGGCAGACTAATTCATAATCCCCAACGGTGCACGACCCCACACTCGTCATCTAGCGTGTGTGTCACCTCAAAGTAGCACAACGATGTGAAATCTGGGGTTTCATACCCTCAGGACAAATATATACAATTTTTACTTACCTCTATCTGGTCCAAACTCTAGCTCGCGATGGCTTTGCCCCTCGAATCGGCCTCCAAATGCTCCAAATCTAACCAAAATCATAATATTATCATCAACATACGCTAACGGAACAAAGCCCAAGCAAAAATTATCAAATTACATCAAAAATCTCGAAATTGGCCAAACCTGACCCCCGGGCCCACGTTTCAAAATCCGATAAAATCACAAAACCAACAACCCATTCAACCACGAGTCCGACCATACCAAAATTACTAAATTCCGATATAAATTCGGCCTCCAAATCTTCAAGTCTTATTTTCAAATTCCTAGGTCCAAATCCCCAATTTACACCTCAAAAACATGTAATCTAGTCGGATTATCCGATGATAATTCAATATTATGGAGTAGAAATGATCACAAGTGAATTACCTCAAGATTTCCTATGACGTCTCGCTCAAAAATCGCCCAAAGTCGCGTTCTTTACGTCCAAAAATGTGAGAATGAGCTAAAAAATAAGACAGCTCAATAAATCACGATTCTAGTCGCTAAAAGCCCCATTCCCGTCGCTAAAAGCGCCATATCCGGTCGCTAATGGTGCGCACAGATCCTGTTGCGCCACCAATATTTATTTTCACTAAAAAGGCTCTAAACCCACCATACGAATTCATAATTCGATGATTCTTGTTTCTATGAGTCACAAATAATAATACGAACATAGCCCTTCAATCGAAACTCAATTCGGAGCTCATTTGCTCAGTGTGATACCCATTTTGCTCGTTAAACAATTAACTCATGTTTCGCATCAAAAACTCAATCGCGACTTGATGAAATTAGACCAAACTTTCAAGATCACTCCTATAATTCATTATCAAAATTCCGGAAGTCTCGAAATCAAATGTTGAATCTCTAGAACTAAAAAGGGACCTTTGGATCATTGCATGCTTATGCTCAAAACGGCAAAATTTTCCAAAAACGCTTCCAAAACTTATCTGAGCCTCATGAGACCCCGACCAAACATGCCAACTGTCATGGGCTGTTTTCCAGACACGCCCCATGACCCCTTGCCCGCGCCCCATGGCGGCCTAGCAAGCCTCACAATGCCTAACGCCATGGTCGGCCCCGTGGTCTTGGCTGCGCCAAGTGAAAAGCGCGCATGCGCCTCTGTCGCCTCACTGATGCGTCTCGCCAGCGCCCAAGGGCTGGCCAATGACAACAGCGTCGCGCGCCCTGACAATGTCACGCGCGCAGATCCTGATGCCTCGCCAGCGCCTAGCTGTAGGCCCATTCCAGCAGTGCCTCGCGCACAGAACCTGATGCCAAGCACCAGCGCCCAGCCTCAGGCCAACACAGCAAGTGTCGTGCGCGCCCACAGCAACGCGCGCGCAGACACTTGTCACACCTCCTTTTTCACACATACCCCGCAAAGGCGTAAAGGAGTTTTTCCATTTAAAGGACAATCGGAACGGGATTTAATTATTAATTATTCAGAGTCGCCACTTGAGAGATTAATGGTGACTCAAGTCACCGGCTAAATCCCGAACCGAGGAAATTTATGACTCTGTTAACAGTCCGCATACCAGAAATCCGAGTAAGGAATTCTGTTAACCCGGGAGAAGGTGTTAGGCATTCCCGGGTTCCGTGGTTTTATCACGGTCGCTTAACTGTTGTATTTGATTTTATCTGATTTTAATACACGCTAACTTATGTGCTTTTTTATTCGTAAACTTCTTTTACTGTTATTTATTTTAAAAAAGAATTGCGACGTTGTGAAAATGCGTTTCGGTCCACGTTGTAATCAATGCGCCCGTGGTTGTCAACACATTTCGACTTCGTCGAGATTTGGATTTGGGTCGCATCAATGCGCACCCGGGTTTAAGAAAGTAATTTAATTAAATCGTGCCTAAAGATGCTAACGTAGTATTATTTTGGAGGAAAACCATGAAGGTCGCTAAACGGCCATCCCAAATTCTAATTATTTTCATAATTATTTATTGAGGGCCCCACATTTATTTATTTTAGTGCGGTGAGGCTCGTCTCA
Source organism: Nicotiana sylvestris (assembly GCF_000393655.2). Lineage (NCBI taxonomy): Eukaryota > Viridiplantae > Streptophyta > Magnoliopsida > Solanales > Solanaceae > Nicotiana > Nicotiana sylvestris. The sequence continues at coordinate 134,095,372 of NC_091061.1, forward strand.
ATTTGTGAATCTCTTTTCTATCATTATTTATTTTTAAAGAATTACGATGTCGTGAAAACGCATTTCGAACCCCGTCGCATTCAATGCGCCCGTGATTGTCAACACAATTTCGACTTCATCGAGATTTGGATTTGGGTCACATCAATGCGCACCCGAGTTCAAGAAAATACTTTAATTAAAACCGAGCTTAAAGATTCTAACGTAATATTATTTTGGAGAGAACCGTGGAGTTTGCTAAATGGCCATCCCAAATCCTAATCAATTTTTATACACCATCATTGAGGTCAACCGCATATGTGATTTGCGTTGGGCGAAGTTCACTTCTAACATTTTAAAATAAACCATTTGAGATTAACTTACAATTTTTAATGATCAAATATCCCTAACAAAAAGAACTTAATTATATGTAAACTGAAAAAGTTCAGTGGCCCAATTTCTACACTGGACTGGACCATTGACGGGCCTCAAAAGTGGCCCAAAGTTTGGATTAGGCAAACGAAAGGGAGGCCCAGGCAACAGACTTCAACACCTGGGCTCGAATCCTTGAGAAGCCCAGATTCACGAAGGTTGTTCGCATAATAGCCTGAGATGGCTTATCTTTAAGCCCAGCGAAGCTTTGATTTGTTTGCCCAGACAACACTTTGAAATTATCTCTAAACTATTGCAAGTATTCAATAATCAGCCAAAGGGAAATAATGCATATCTACTTAACTTAAAAGGAAATTAGTCAATTGAATTCCACTTCATATACAGGCTACTTCTTCTAATGACATTCTGGTGATTTTCTTAGACATCACCAAGGTAAACTAAGCTATAAACAATCTCAATAACATGAAGCAAACGAGCTATTTCTGAATTAATTCATGCCAGCATTGCTATCAATACATCATGTAATAATACTCACATGATTCTAAAATATAACAGTTCATATAGTCTATTTAGCACTAAAGCAAGCAAAACTTTAAATAATATCCATGAATTGAACACTGAGTAATTAGATCTGAAAGTTAGCTAAATGAGAACTCAGTTCTGCATGTACATTCATTCTTCAAATAATTCATTTCTGCCCATTTAAACTCACATTCATCAGGGGTATAATTGTGTACCTGGATAAATGAAAATATAAGAAGGAAAAGAGTCAGCTACTTTGAACAGCAACAGCAGCAAACTCAGCAATATATACCACAGAAATACAGGTAGACTGCTTTGAAAAACCAGAAATACAGGCAGACTTCATAGATCAATTCAACACACTCTTCAAATGCACTCCTAGCCTCACAGTTGAACACAAACACCTCTGCAATACTACTAAACCCAAAACCCAACTGAAATCCAGAACTAATACTGAAACTGTAAGATTGTTTTTGATTTTCTCATTTTTGATGTTTGTATTTTGAATTCTGGAATGGAACTACTAACTGGATTTGAAAGCAGGGAGGAGGGCCTTTTGTGGGAATTTTCGAGCTTAGAGCTGAAGGAAGAAGAGGAACCCCCTTTCACAAGGCATTTCATGCCCTTTTATAGGCAACCCCAAAGAGAATAGATCAGATTCTGATTTTCCAATCAATCCCCTCCCTATTTTGAAAAACCAGAAATACAGGCAGACTTCATAGATCAATTCAACACACTCTTCAAATGCACTCCTAGCCTCACAGTTGAACACAAACACCTCTGCAATACTACTAAACCCAAAACCCAACTGAAATCCAGAACTAATACTGAAACTGTAAGATTGTTTTTGATTTTCTCATTTTTGATGTTTGTATTTTGAATTCTGGAATGGAACTACTAACTGGATTTGAAAGCAGGGAGGAGGGCCTTTTGTGGGAATTTTCGAGCTTAGAGCTGAAGGAAGAAGAGGAACCCCCTTTCACAAGGCATTTCATGCCCTTTTATAGGCAACCCCAAAGAGAATAGATCAGATTCTGATTTTCCAATCAATCCCCTCCCTATTTTCAGTTTGGTCCCTCTATTCTTAACTTGCTAAACAAGTAAATGCATCACAACTATTAAAATCTACACTTGTACCCCATTCTAGAAGGCCCTAGGGTATTCTTATACCCATACAATACCCATACTGCCCTTCCACATGCTTTGAACTTACTATTACTATCAGAACAACCCTTTTCCATACCCAGACTACCCCTGAAGGTTTCCCAAAGTTACTGAATCTACCCTCATTCTTAACAGCTATAACCAATACCCTAATCCAATCTAAAACTAACTGAAATTGATTAATTAGCATTCAGGAACTAACTAATCAGACTGACTAAAACCAATTTGTTCAATTATATTAACTCAATCAAACTAAATGAAATCAAACTAAGCTTAAGCTAACATGAACAACATTAAATGAACTGAAACTAATTCTTAACCCATAAACTCACAATCATTCAAACAAATATCAACTCAGAACTAATCAACAATTGACAGAACTAAACTAATACAAATAAATCATAAAATTAACAGAAAAATTAACGGAACAAAAACTGTAACTGAAACTTTAAACATGCGAGTAAAAAGAAACAGTAAAAAAAACTCACAGAGGCACGAGGAACTCCGGCCAGTCAGAAACGTCTGAATCCTTTCAGATTTTTGACGCGTAACATCCCTAACCATGTGTTCTTACAAGAGAACACATGGTTAAGGATACTACGGTTCGAAATCACAAAGATTGGTTTAGGGTTTTGGCCAGAAATTCTCAGATCTAAGATTCGAGCCATTTCACAGTGATTTGAAGGAAAATAACCATGGATTAGTGTTGAGGGAGGGCCGGGGGTTGTGTGGTGTGATTTTGGGTTGATTTGGATGAACCTTCGATTTGACCGGATACTTCAATTGAAGATTCGACGAGTTCCGGCCTTATTCGAGGGGAACCAGTGGGTGCAATGAAAAGAGGAGAGTGATGAGGATCTGTGGTGTTAATCTGAGGGTGAACGGTGTAGGTTGCGTTCACCGCCGGCGAGGGATTTAGGGGCGGCGCGGATTAGGGTTTGAGAGAAGGGGTGGGGTGAGAAGACGAGGGTCTGGGGTGGGTTTTCGGACCTTTTTAAATTAAGAATCTCGTTAGTTCCGGACCATTGGATTGATGAGATCCAGCGGTCCTGATTCGGAGCCCACGAAACGACGTCGTTTCGATTAGAAGAAGGGACTGACCGGGTTGGGGACTTGGGCTGGGGCTGATTTGCAATGGTTTAAGGCGTTTGGGCCTGAAAAATTCTTCTGATTTGGCCCAAATTTGGGTCTTTTAATAAGACCCACTTTCTATTCTTATTTCCTTTTGTTTTCTTTTCTCACTTTTACAATTTTTATAATTTTTCTAATTTTTATGGAAATGTAAAAACTAACATGAAATCCTAGTTATTTCAAAACAAAGACTAATTAATTACTAAATTGTTCAAAAGCTATTTCATGACAAATTCACAATAAAAATCATTAAAATGCAAAAGTGAACTAATTTTTTGTGATTTTCATGTTTTGTTATTTAAAACAATTAATCCTTAATTGATACTAAAACCTAAACGCAAAAAATGCATATTTTTGTACTTTATAGAATTAACATGCGCAAATAGAATGCAACAGTTATCAGAAAATGACACCAAAATGCACGAAAATTGTAAAAAATAAAGGAAAATTATTTTGTTTGGGATTTTGAGAATAATCATATTTAGGGCAAAAATCACGTGCTCACAACCCTAACCCGCAAGACAAAGTTGCTGCCAGCGGACTTAGTTCTACCTTGTAATAAACTAAGTCCTTTTCATTGTAATTATAGGCTAGTTTACATCATTTTCATTCAGTGTGCTTCTACAGCTTTATTAGGACTAGTCATGTAATGTTGGTTTATTTTTTTAAGCATTATTAAGGGGGACCAAACAATCAAACATTTTCAAGCAAGCATTTTTCTGGTGTCTCCCCCCCTCGACACCGCATCTTTGTAATCAGCATTTCAGTCTTCAATATAATCATCATCATCATTCAAAACCCAATTCTCTCTCAGCTTCCGCAATTGCTCGTGACATTGGTTTTCCCGCACAGCACTAACAATCTAGTCTAGCGTGCGGAGGGGACCTCATTGGCGGACAGCAACCGCACTGACATCGGTTGCTTAGCCTTACGTTTCGCTTCCAAAGAACATCAGGAAGGCGTTGCATAACAGTTGGTATTAGAGCCTAGGCTCGACATCGGACGAGGGAACACATTTGCCAGCATCACCATTTCTGACCATGGTGAATTATGGGGAGCGTCTAGCATCCCTAGAAGAGACGGTTGACCGATTACGACCCATCGTGGATACGGTGCCTGATCAAAACAACAACCTAGTAAAAAGGTTGGATGACCTGGACCGCCGAATGCGGCTGGCAGAAAATGACATTGCAAACATCAGTCGTGACTCTGACGATGACCGACAAATGGCAGCCATCGAAACTGCCAATATTCATGGCAAATTTGAGGACCTCCAACAGGAGCGTGCCGACGATTTAGCCCATCAACAACAAGAGGCAGACAGACTAACTGCCATGCAGAAAACCATAGACGACTTGACAGGCAAGCTCAATGTTGTCAATGCTGCCCTACAGAGCCTACTTCGAGGAGGCGACAACCACATCAGGGGTGCAGCAAACCTCACCCACATTCCACAAAAGCTTAAGATACTGGATCCAAATCCATACGACGGATCCCGGGATGCTAAAGAAGTGGAAAATTTCATCTTCGACATCGAACAATATTTCGATGCCGTGGTCCATTTGGAAGAATCCAAAAAGGTAGCGACTGCTGCCATGTATCTTCAGGGCGATGCCAAACTTTGGTGGCGGGTCAAATACGAAGCCATCAAGGCTGGTAAAGATACTCTCCAGACATGGGATGAATTGAAGGTAGCCATACGCCTGTAGTTCTTCCCCGAAAATGTTGAATACAATGCAAGGAGAAAGTTACGGGAACTCCGCCACACCAAATCAGTGCGGGAGTACGTGCACGAATTCTCTGCACTCATGCTAAACATACGCGACAAGGGGGACAAAGGAAAACTCTTCGCATTCATAGAAGGTTTAAAACCTCATGCCCGTATGGAACTACAGAGACAATGGGTAGACACCCTGCCCAAGGCCATTCAAGCTGCAGAATGCCTTGGCGATTATCATTTGGGAACTCAGAACGATAGGCCCCAGCCGTCTGTCCGAAGGGGATTCAACGGGAACCATCCCAGCAATGGTGGCCCAAGCAAAAGTGGGGGAGATCGGAGTGCATCCAAAACTAAGACTCCTCCCTCCAACAGCAACAGTGTCGCATCTATCAACAACAATCAGGGGAGAAAGCCTCCCTTAGAATGCCGTCATTGCGGCGGGGCACATTGGAACAATGAATGCCCAAACATAAAGGTCAATGCTCATCAGACTGTCGAGGATGAGTCAGACGCATCAGACACATCAGAAGAAGACCAGGTAGGCGCCTTCAATGCAATTGTTGGCTCTATCTCGCATGCCTTAGCGGGGACCAGTGCATGTCCTCCTAAGAAAACATCAGTCCCAATCACTAAGAAAGGGAAGGAAAAGATGGACGAGAGGCCTCCTAAACAAGCGAGGACCCTAATGTTCGTCGAATTGAAAGTGAACGGCAAGCCCCTTCACGCACTGATAGACACGGGTGCCACCCATAACTACTTGTCATCAACGCAAGTAGAGCGCCTAGGTCTTGTGGTACAAAAGAGCAAAGGCCGCGTCAAGGCTATCAACTCACCACCTCAGACATTGGGTGGAACAGCTACAAATGTCCCAGTGAAACTTGGCCCATACAAAGGAAGCATCGACCTGCGCATCGCAATCATAGATGACTTCGACATCATAGTGGGTTTGGAGTTCATGAGGCAAACCAACACCATACCGGTACCATATGCCAACATGCTCCTGATGATGGGAGAAAACGGGGCCAAGCCCTGCACCATACCATGCTTTCCCATAAAGATGGCCGCTGAAAACATCTCGGCCATGCAGTTGGAGAAGGTAGTCAACAGACATGAACCCCTGGTTCCGGCTACCCTTCACAGCAACAATAAGCCATCATGTCATCGACCTTAAAAGACTGGTGACGCTCCTCAGCATGTGAAGACTTATCAACCATGCCACAAGGACAAGTCGGATCACTCATCACAGACGGGACCCTCGCAGCCATTACATGTCCCACAGAGACCATGGGAAAGTGTTTCCCTCAGATTCATCACGGGATTGCCCCAAGTCGGTAATCTTGCATCCATCATGGTTGTCATAGATCAATTTTCAAGTTATGCAACATTCATAGAAGCCCCGCAAAATGCATCAGCAGAAGATACAGCTCGACTTTTCTTCTCGCATATTGTCAAACATTGGGGCCTGCCCAAAGACATTGTTAGTAGGCACGACTCACGCTTCACTAGCAACTTTTGGAACCATCTCTTCAGGTGTGTTGGGTCAACATTGAGTCACAACTCAGACATCCATCCACCATCGGATGGCCAGACAGACCAGTTCGATGACATACTGGAGGAATATCTCCGCAACTTTGCAACCGGATCACAGAAGCATTGGGTGAAGCTCCTGGATGCTGCTCAATTGTGTTTCAATTCTCAAAGGAGCCACCATACAAACAAAAACCTTTTTGAAATTGTTACCGGACAGCAACCGCTTCTCCCGCAAACGCTGAATGCATCAACCATGTCGAAATCTCCTCGAGCTGCCAACTTCTCGAGCAAATGGGAGTGCAACATGGGGATGGTGCGGAGCTATCTCGTAAAAGCCCAAGAGTGGTCAAAAAGATTCACCAAACAAAATCTTTGCTTTTCCCAACATCAAACAGGGGACAAAGTAATGTTATGCATCCCAAAGCGATACTTGTTTGCAGAGAGGACCCATGACCCTCGCCTGCAACAAAAATACATCGGGCCCCTGCCCATCGAAAAACGCATTGGGAAGTCCACATACCAGGTGAAAACTCCATCCTGGTGGAAGATCCATCCAGTCTTCCATGTCAGTCGCATGAAATCATTGCGTTGCTACAACAGCAAGCTCACAGAACAAAGGGGCGCAGACCTCCCAACCACCAGAAGCATCATCATCATCATCATTATCATAAGGCTCCGAGGACGGCACCAACTCAGGTGGGGGAGAATGTCATTGGCTGCTTTCCAGACACGCCCCATGACCCCTTGGTCGCGCCCCATGGCGGCCTAGCAAGCCTCATAATGCCTAGCGCCATGGTCGGCCCCATGGTCTTGGCTGCGCCAAGTGAAAAGTGTGCATGCGCCTCTGTCGCCCCACTGATGCCTCTCGCCAGCACCCAAGGGCTGGCCAATGACAACAGCGCCTCGCGCCCTGACAATGCCGCGCGTGCAGATCCTGATGCCTCGCCAGCGCCTAGCTGCAGGCCCATTCCAGCAGTGCCTCGCGCACAGACCCTGATGCCAAGTACCAGCGCCAAGCCTCAGGCCAACAAAGCAAGTGTCGCGTGCGCCCACAGCAACGCGCGCGCAGACCCTGACCCGCAAGACAAAGTTGCTGCCATCGGACTTAGTTCTACCTTGTAATAAACTAAGTCCTTTTCATTGTAATTATAGGCTAGTTTACATCATTTTCATTCAGTGTGCTTCTACAGCTTTATTAGGACTAGTCATGTAATGTTGGTTTATTTTTTTAAGCATTATTAAGGGGGACCAAACAATCAAACATTTTCAAGCAAGCATTTTTCTGGTGTCTCTCCCCATCGATACCGCATCTTTGTAATCAGCATTTCAGTCATCAATAAAATCATCATCATCATTCAAAATTCAATTCTCTCTCAGCTTCCGCAATTGCTCAGTGACACTGGTTTTCCTGCACAGCACTGACAATCTAGTCTAGCGTGCGGAGGGGACCTCATTGGCGGACAGCAACCGCACTGACATCGGTTGCTTAGCCTTACGTTGCTCTTCCAAAGAACATCAGGAAGGTGTTGCGTAACACAACACACCCCATAGCATCATTCAAACTTGTTCTAACCTTCAGAACGCTCAAAACAACATCAAAACATTGAATCACCCTCGGATTCAAGCCTAAGAATTCCAAAAAATCCGAATTCGATCAAAAAGTCTATCAAACCTAGTCTGAATGACCTAAAATTCTGCAGACACGTCACAAATGACACAATGGACCTACTTCAATTTTCATAATTCCTTTCCGACCCCGATATCAAAATTTCCACTGCCGACCGAAAAATGCCAAATTTTCAATTTCGCCAATTCGAGCCTAAATCTACCACGAACCTCCAAAATAAATTCCGGACACGCTTCCAAGTCCAAAATCACCTAACGGAGCTAACAAAATCATAGAAATTCAAATCCGATATCGAATACTATAAAGTCAAAACTTGGTCAAACCTTTCAAATTTAAAGCTTCAAGCTGAGAATTGTTCTTCCAAATCTATTCTGATTATCCTGAAAACCAAAACCGACGATTTACATAGGTCATAATACATCATAGGAGGTTATTCATGCCTGAGAACTGGCGAGCGAAGTGCAAATGCTCAAAACGACCAGTCGGATCGTTACATCCTCCCCCACTTAAATATACGTTCGTCCTCGAGCGTGCCCATAGTTGTTCCGAAAACCATCAAATCGTTGGTTAACCTTACCATGCACATACCGGGGTGTGATCCCACATCACCCTATCATATATAGGTTCGGTAACACAATATAACTGAAATTTCACAATTCACCATAGTCCATAACCTTAGATCCAATTTTCCACTTCCGAAATTGTCTATAAGATGAGAATCTCACATATTTAAACTGAATAAGTCTGAACATGCTGTATCAAGCCATAACCGCAATCCAAGATGAAAATTACATGATATACCGCACAACTCAAACACTCATAGCGATAACTTCTAATCACAGTAGTTGCCCAAACAACCCAATTCCTGTAATAAACCTCTTATCAAACCAACCCTCATTCTAACACTTTCGTATACTGCCAATGATGAATGAAACACGCAGAAAGTCATAACCATTCCTCAGATCAACCAATCATGGAGCTCCCTCTCATTCTGCAAGAACCATAGTAAATCTTTAAGCCGAATCCCGATATTATCCTTCCAACATGCTGAAATCGAATTCGATAGTATTCATTCTAGATCTGAATGACCTCATCTCATCCAACACGACTATTCTATTGATATGACACATCAATACAATCTAAAGCCACAACCTGTGCGACTCGCGCACCAATAAGCAACAATCCAAATGTACTCAAATCATGGAAAAATGACTCAAATGAGAGAGCTGTACCACAAGCTCACCAGTACCACCACAACACAATGCTGAGAACCCATCGCCCTTCGTAGAACCAGAACACATGAATCTACCCCAAAGGATCATACCTCTACATAACTTTGCTGCAATGCGCGACCCTATCCAAACACTAGTCCACATGAGACACCTCAAGTCACCATGCTGAAAATCATCAACCCCACGCAATTTGATGTCTAGTACCAAAAGTAAATCACCAAAACCATGGAGAAGTAAATGACCCAATGCCATGACAACCCAAAAGAACATATCCAGTGCACAATCAATCATGCAACACCCAAATACCCGTCTCACTCAAATTTTGCTATAAAGCCCAAAAGGAAAAAAGCACCATATGTGCATATAACCAACAAACACAACTCCTCGCAACACGGAAGGGTAACTCATAGATTACTCCAGAACACGAATTAAGCTCAATGACAATCAAATGGCACATCACTCAACAATAGCAATTCGGAGTCAACAAGGTCGTCTCGATGCAGAACACACATCTATATAGGTCTACCAATAAAACCCTTATTAAGGAGTTCCTGAAGTTGCCCCTTCAACTTCTTTAACTCCACTGGTGCCACATGATATAGTGCCCGACACCAAATAAAATACTGAAATCAATAACCCTATCCGACAGCATTCCCGGCAGCAGAAAACACACCGGGAAAAGTCCCTCACCACCAGAACCAAATCAATGGTAGGAGTCTCTACACCGACATCCCTCACGAAGGCCAAATAAGAAAGACAAACTCTTCCCAACCATCAGCTGGGTCTTCAACAATGAAATCACCCTACTGAGAACATAACCCGTCGAACCTCGCCACTCCATCTGTGGCATTCCCGGCATAGCCAACATCGTTGTCTTAGCGCAACAGTACAGAATAACACTATACGGAGACAACCAGTCTATACCCAATATCATATCAAAATCTAACATACCAAGCCACAAAGGATCCACTCGGGTCTCCAAACCCTGATAGTCACCACATAAGGCCGATACACGCGACCCACAAACACAACATAACTTTTTTATGAGAACTCCCAATCTCCAAATCTATATAGCACATGAATCACCATATACGATCCCAATTATGCCGTCCGAATACATACCACACCTCTAATACCCAATCATTCCACGAGAGATACTCTAAAAAATCTTCTGTACCACCAAGCAAACTAGAATATCATTAGTTGATCCAACAAGAGAGAGTCGCGATACCAATGATGTATTATTAACTCCGTCACATTGCCCTTTCTGAAACATATGCCCTCATCAAGCTGCACAAATTAGCGATATCATTTACCTAGTCATCTGAAACTCTCCATGCTGCCTAAATATTTATGACCTTCCTTCCCGAACTGAACCATGACCTCACACATGCAAATCTCAACCCTACACAACATACCGTATATACCATGCCATCCTATGATAAATATGAGAACTTCATAATCCATTCTAAGCTACAAGCAACTACGTACTCAACCAGCCAAAAACTTTCCATTGATCCCATCTAGAAGAAAATCACTATGCATCCCATGCTCCTCACGCTCGTAGAAAATTACATCTCTAACCGTGGTAGAAACCATCAAGAACTCTCTGAATTCCATTTGCACAAAACTAAACCGTTAGGACTGAATCCTTCTAACTCAACCAAGCTACGCATGACACTAAAACCCAAGAGCATTACCGCGAAATACCTGTAGAAACTAATTACCTCGTAAACACTCAAAGAACTAATCATATCCTTATCATGCCGATCCGGCCTACTACCAAGCTATCCCATCTATCCAAGTTCCTTCTGATTTATCTTCAACTTGATATTTCTTCTTACCATTACACCACAATCCTCAACCCAGACTAGCCACATGAGACCCAAGCATAAAGCCACACCGTCCTACAGTTCATAAGCGGCTGACTACTCTCTCAAATATCCCCAAAAGCACCACATTCGAAATACTTTCCCTGAAGAGACTTCCTACGAATCTAAAGCCATTAACTTCACCTTCTTGATACTAATGTGTGGAATCCATAATGATATAGAATTACCACGAGTCTTGACACCCTCCAATGCAAACCTCAGTTTCTAGCCAAATATACAACTTGAAAATCTCCAATTATTACATGTAAAATTTGAACCCATTAGAACCATTCTCGAGAGTCATCCACTCTACTCAACCAGAAATTAGACCGATCAAATGGGGCTGACAACCTGTGCTCCATTAGCACTCCGACACCGCAGAATGTAACCCCACCTTTATGCAACCAAGCAACTTCCTGTTCTATGCACCATACATCCTTTACCAATAACAACTCAAGTCATTCCGTAATTCTCAAACACCCATAAAGCATAACATAACTTGTATTAAAATTTCCTTTACTCGAGCCCTCCTCGATCTTAACCTCCGTAAGCTATAACTAATTTACTAGTCCGCCTCAAACTAGAACCAACATAGCACATAACTGTGCAATCAACTAATCAATAGCAAACTCCACCACTTGGCTCAAAGCCATAGATCAAAACACACAATAACTCATAATGCATATACTCTATCACTGCCATAATACCATAGTGAGATTAAACTCCATACTTCATAAGCTCGTGCAACACAGACCATCTCGTACTTCAAATCTTCTACAAATGTCGCATTCACTCTCGCAATAGTCAAGCCCACTCTTTTAAGAGACCCAAATTCAAATTGCATACATATGTTTCACTGGTAAAAGAAATCTTCCAACAAACAACGTAAGGCTCACACAAACTTCAGAATACTACGAAGGAGGTAACCCACCTGCTTCACCTCAATATAATAGCTCTTCATACCTTTACACCGTCATAAATATTACGCAATCATTTAATCTTCCTGAGTCTGAACTCATATCATAACATGAAATCTACTTTATTCCCCGACTAAACAACATGAAAAGATTCTTCACACACCCATAACTCGAGGCTATACATCAAGTCAAGATGGAAATCAAGCACCAAATAGTTCTTCTATCCTCAAGCAGACCCTTCTCTTCGCTTCCAAATTATATGAATATATCTCGCAGTCACATCATAATCATCATATAGTCATCCAGCCATCACTTCCACTAATAGGGACACTACCGAACATATAAATTCAAAATCACATGCTCACACAATTAGCACCTCAGTGCTCAAGATACAGGCGAAACCCAGACTCAAGTCCTCCAGACTGGCCTAACATCAATGCACAGAAATCACATCTCCCCTCGATCAGGGAATCACAAGCCGTCAATGCACTGTTGATTCCGAGCGCTCATGCGCGCATACGAATGTGTGGAAGGAATTTAAAGAGTTACATTTCAAGTTGAATGAAGGACTCACGATAAGAATTCAAGAATATGAAGTTTTTCCTAAAGGTTCTGCAGCCTTCCGAGGATAAGTACAGACGTCTTTGTACCGATCTGCGAGACTCTACTAAACCTGCTTATGACTCGTGAGACCTATATAACCTAGGCTCTGATACCAACTTGTCACGACCCTAAAACCGACCTAGTCATGATGGCGCCTATCGTGAAACTAGGCTAGTTGACACAACTCCCGAAATTTAACCATTTAATCAATAACAGTCATTTTAAGCCTTTAATTAATCAAATAGCTCATAAGGTAAGTCTAAATGAACAGTGCGAAATAAATGCACAAGCCTGACATTGGGGTGTCACAAGTCACGAGCATCTACTAAGGTCTGAATACGACAAAGAGTCTAAAAATATCCTAAATAAAATATAAGGAAGACAAGAGGGAGAAAAGCAGTGCTGCGAACGTCGGGCAGCTACCTTGCTAACTCCGATGACTCTGCCACTGAGCAATCAACACCCCCTACCAGGCTCTGAAGTTCCAAAATCTGCACACAAGGTGCAAGGAGTAATGTGAGTACACCAACTCAGTAAGTAATAAAAGTAAATGAAAGCTGAGAAGTAAGAAAACACGTAAAACATAGCATAACGCTATAGCAAATGAAGTACATTTCCAAAACAGTTGTCACGACCTAAATTCCACTTCAGGTCATGATGGCGCCCAACACCGTTGTTAGGCAAGCCAACGCGCAAGTATTAGTAAATCCTTATTTTACTTACCAAAGCAGTTACAACATTTTTTCTTAATTTGCAGTTAAAACAGGTGATAATAGGCAATATTCAATAATAGATATACAACCCAAAAGAACTGTCTACTAAAGTGTGTGCCAAGAACTGGTGTCACAAGTTATGGGCAACTAGTAGAATATAAAAAAATAATAAATCTATCCTAATGTCTGAAACAGGATAGACAGTCAAAAGTAAGAAAGACTCCAGCCAGCTGCTGATCGGCACAGGAAGGGAAGAAACTCACCGTGGAAGTCTCGGATTATGATCAGGGACGAGTGCCGGTCTGATAGCTAGATGTACCTGTCCCAGAGCCTGTACAATTAAGTACAGAAGAGTAGCATGAGTACATAAACAATATGTACCCCGTAAGTATCCCGTCTAATCTCGAAGAAGTAGAGACGAGAGGACAACTTGATACCTACTAGGGCCAAACAATATATAATATAATGTTATGCCAGGCATGATGGTCACAATTATATAGTAGTTGAAATAAGAATTTCTAAGTCACGTCAATTTAATATTCCGGTTAATCTTTTACAATTCAAACCATGTATCAGGTAAGTCATCAATAGTAATTTCATATAAATATCATGCACACATCATGTTGAGGTCGACAGCCCGATCCAACATAAAAAGAAATTGTGCACTGCTAGAGGGTCGAATGGTGCGAACCATAAATGCATCTATTTCTACCGAGGCGATCGGCCCAATCCACAAATATCAATTAACAACAGAAAAGTATAAGAAGGCGCATTTACATTCAAATAAACTCTTACAAGTGCTCTACACAACATATGTTCACTTATGTTCATTTCAAATTCTCCAGCATATCCTAAATGATAACATTATCAAGAAGACATATAACATGGGCAAATATAGCATGATACGGGTCCTAAACTACCTGGACAATTTACATGATAGTAGCTACGCATCGACTCTCGTCACCTAGTGCGTACATAGCCCCCGCATTTAGTGGCAAATTATACAATTTTTACTCCTATGGGGACAATTCACTCTTACAAGGTTAGAAAGGAGACTCACCTTGCTCTAAAGTGCATTTCCAATACCAAGAACGAGCCCGAACTTCTCAATTTGGAGCCGAACGATCCAAAACTAGGTAAATGGGGTAAGAACTAGTCAATATAAGCTCAAAAGATCACATTCTAACTATTAAAACAATTTTCCAACCTTAAACACAAGTTTCTTTAAATCCGACCTCGGGCCCACGTGCCCGGATTCCGAAATTTTTGAAGAAAGTTGTTCTTTATAACCCAAGGATCAATAATATTTGATTTCTAATTCGTTTTATTGCAAATTTCGTGGTCAAATCTAACTTTTGTCAAAACCCTAGGTTTTGCTCTAACCCCATGATTTTACCTAAATCTTTGTGTGTTAATCTACCCAAGACTCGAGTATAAAACTAGAAATAGATAGGATAAACTTACCTCAAAGTGCTAGGTGAGGGTCCTCTCTCAAGAGCTCCAAAATCTCCTAATGGATGAGTGAAAAATGGCCAAAAATGACTTAGAGCCCGCAATAAATGAAGTTCACTGCTTCAGTGATTTTTGCATCTACGGTAAGGGGACCTTATCTACGGTCCCGCTTCTACAAGAAGGTGGCCGCATCTGCGAAATTGGCTAGGCGGGGCTGGGACCGCTTCTGCGGTCTTGAAGCCGCTTCTACAACCGCTTCTGCGGTTTTGGTCCTGGCCTATCTTGACCAACCACAGGTGCGACATAAACCAGATGCTTCAGCTCTTTTCAACTTTTCCAACTTCACTCGAGCCTCGTCCGATTGACACTTGGGGCTCCTGAGCCCTGCCCGAACATACCGACAAGTCTGAAATCATGAAACAGACCCGCTTGAACCTTCGAAACACCCGAAACAACGCTAAATCTATGAATCACCCCCTAAAACCAATTAAATCAAACTTATGAACTTCAAGTTCTTAAATTCATTTCTAACGTGCCGAAACGTGCTTATACTACTCGTATTGACACCCAATTTTACGAGCAGGTCTTTAATGTTATATCGGACCTGTACTGGACTCCGAAACCAACATACGAGCCCGACACCAACATGATCAATCATTATTTAGTTTCTTTAAATCCTTTGAATTTTAGTTTAACAATTTCTAATAATAATTCATTACTCATGATAGGGACCTTGGAATTCGATTACGGGCATACGCCCAGGTCCCATATTTTCCTACGGACCCTCCGGGACCGTCAAAACACGAATCTTGGACCGTCAAACCTAGCCTTTTAAGAAAATCTTAAGGAATCAAATAAGCATATTTCAACCCAAATTCATTCCAAATCTCGAACCAACTATCCCCGCGGGTCATAAATTAGTTAAAGCAAGCGCATGAAGTTTTTATTTAGGGGGACGGGGTTCTAAATAGCAAAACGAACAGTCGGGTCGTTACAACAGTATAGAAATCATTTTCTTCATAAATCAAGCATAGTTTCAGTAAAACCCTTTTAAAACAACTTCCAATAGTTTCAAACGAATGATAAAAACAGTGAGTAAAAACGATAGAAATGTAAATAGCCCCTCGGGAAAAAAATGTACCATAAACTGTCCCTTGAGCATAATATCAACAGAACCAGCCCCTCGGGCTACATCACAATCACTCGTAATCAGCCCATCGGGCATAACATGAATCAAGAACCGCCCTTCGGGCAAAACATGGATCAAGAACAGCCCCTCGGACAATAATATGAAACAACAACAACCACTCGGGCTACATCATATCACTCACACTGGGTACCCACACTCACTTGGGGTGTACAGACTCCGGGAGAGGCTCCTTACAGCCCAGGCGCAATAACAAGCAATCTCGTGGCATAATCAAACAGGCACTCGGCCTCATAACAGCAAGCCACCTCATGGCATAAATCAATCAGGCCCTCTGCCTCAAATAACAACAAGCCACCTCATGGCATAAATCAATTAGGCCCTCGGCCTCACAATATCATGAATCAATAACAACCTATTACGGCGTGCAGCCCGATCCCATAATATCTTCACAACATAGCCCCCCGGCCTCGCTTAATCAGAAACCTCTCAAGACACTCTGGCAATAGTAAAACATGATGCCCAGCCCAAAATATCATTTAAAATATCAAAAACGAGTAAATATGGCATTCAGCCCAAAACATGGTAATAATTTCAAAAACACAATGATAATAAACAGTTTTCAATCAAATACGCGACTTAACAGTCGTACGCGACGGACTAAGTCACAATCCCCAACTGTGTACGACCCCACGCTCGTCATCTAGCATGCGCATCACCTCAAAGTTGCACAACGATGTGAAATCTGGGGTTTCATACCCTCAGGACAAACATTTACAATCATTACTTACACCTCTATCCGGTCCAAACTCTAGCTCGTGATGGCTTTGCCCCTCGAATCGGCCTCCAAATGCTTCAAATCTAACCAAAATCAGTATATTATCATCAACATACGCTAACGGAACAAAGCCCAAGCGAAAATTATCAAATTACATCAAAAATCCCAAAATTGACCAAACCCGACCCCCGGGTCCACGTCTCGAAATCCGATAAAAATCACAAAATCCGACTACCCATTCAACCACGAGTCCAACCATACCAAAATTACTAAATTCTGATAACAATTTGGCCTCCAAATCTTCAAATCTTATTTTCAAATCCCTAGGTCCAAATCCCCAATTTACACCTCAAAAACATGTAATCTAGTCGGATTATTCTATGATAATTCAATATTATGGAGTAGAAATGATTACAAGTGACTTACCTCAAGATTTTCCATAACTTCTCGCTCATAAATCGCCCCATGCCGCGTCCTTTTCGTCCAAAAATGTGGGAATGAGCTAAAAAAACAAGTCAGCTCAATAAATCACGATTCTAGTCGCGAAAAGCCCCATTCCCGTCGCTAAAAGCGCCATATCCGATCGCTAAAGCTGCGAACAGATCTTGTTGCGCCAGCAATATTTATTTTTACTAAAAAAGCTCTAACTCCATCATACAAATTTGGAATTCAATAATTGTTGTTCCTACGAGTCACAAATAATAATACGAACATAGCCCTTCAATCGAAACTCAATTCGGAGCTCATTTGCTCAGTGTGATACCCATTTCGCTCGTTAAACAATTAACTCATGTTTCGCGTCAGAAACCCAATCGCGACTTGATGAAATTAGACCAAACTTTCCAGATCACTCCTATAATTCATTATCAAAATTCCGAAAGTCTCGAAATCAAATTTCGATCTAAAGAACTAAAAAGGGACATTTGCATCATTACATGCTTATGCTCAAAACAGCAAAATCTTCCAAAAACTCTTCCAAAACTTATCCTAGCCTCATGGGACCCCGACCAAACATGCCAACACACCCCATAACATCATTCAAACTTGTTCCAACCTTCGGAACGCTCAAAACAACATCAAAACCTCGAATCACCCTCGAATTCAAGCGTAAGAATTCTAAAACATTCGAATTTGATCAAAAAGTCTATCAAACCTTGTCCAAATGACTAGAACTTTTGCACACACGTCACAAATGACACAACGGACCTACTCCAATTTCCGTAATTCCATTCCGACCCCGATATCAAAATTTTCACTACCGACCGAAAAACGTTAAATTTCCAATTTTGCCAATTCGAGCCTAAATATACCATGGACCTCCAAAATACATTCCGGACGTGCTCTCAATTCCAAAATCACCTAACGGAGCTAACCAAATCATAGAAATCCAAATCCGAGATCGAATACTAAAAAGTCAAAACTTGGTCAAACCTTTCAAATTTAAAGGTTCAAGCTGAGAATTGTTCTTTCAAATCTATTCTGATTATCCTGAAAACCAAAACTGATGATTTACATAGGTCATAATACATCATACGGGGTTAGTCATGCCTAAGAACTGGCGAGTGAAGTGTAAATGCTCAAAACGACCGATCGGGTCGTTACAATTACATGAGTATACATTATACAAAGTATCTATCAATAAATAAGGTGTAATATAATTTACCTTCAAAAATGATTTGGAATATATTCTCTTATGAATAGTTGATTCAGAAACCTTCCTCTTTTTTATAGGCTTTATATTATTTTGAGAAACATCAACTTCTGGTTCCTTGACACCTTTAGAACAACTAATTTCGCATTCCTTAGAACTTTGATAACGCGTTATTCTAATACTAGGTGACCCAGAGGTATTCGAATATGATCTAGAGGTATTTCGCGCCTTAGTCCTTTGTAAACGAGTCCGTCTTAAACTAACAACTTTTGTTCCACTTGCTGATGATGATTCTCCAATTGCATGCCCACTTGGAGCATGTTTCATATAAGATTCTACCATAGTAAGAGAATAATTTTCGTTATCCATAACAAAATCAGAAAAATTTGATGACACTGAGATTGGTTGAATAGGTTTTTTATGACACTGATGACCCATAAAATTTCAATTGTTCGAAATTAAGCTTGACATTTCAAAATTTAAAGCTCGAGAATAACCGATTAAACCCTAACGATTGTGTATTTTGAAATTTGAGGTAATATATGGTGCGTCATTTGGACATTCGAGGTACGCTTTAGTGAATGGTGCATCATTTGGAAAAAGCAATATAGACTCAAATATACTTGATTAGTATAAAGCTGTAAAATTATGAAATCCAAATTACTATCCATAAAATATAGATTCCTATGAAATGAGTGAAAATGTAATTATTATTGTGACACAACTCCCAAAGTATAATATAATTTGTGGTTAAAAATGCATAAAAGACTGCACCCAATGGTTATGTAAAGTACTGAAATTATGAAATATTATAGGCAACTATATTACAATCACTTGTATGTGACGTTATAAAAATAGATATTACGTGTCACGACCCAGAATTCCCACCCTCGGGAGTCTTGATGGCGCCTACTCGTAGAAGCTAGGCAAGCCATGAACTTAGAAACCATTAACTCTTTCATTTTAATACATGTTTAGTCAGTTAAATTATCAATGATTAAGCATTTAAATGACAGCGACAGAATAAAATTTAGCGGAAGTCTTAAGTAAATACGAAACCAAAATATATAGAAAACAATACATGTCTCTACCTAGAACCTGGTGTCACAACATCCACGGACTACTAAGAATATTGCATACATCAGTATGAAAGAAAGATAATATTGTCTGTCTCGAATACATGAGAAAACAGAATATAAAATAGGATAGAGGAGACGTCGGGCCTGCGGACGTCTGCAAGGCTACCTCGGTGTCTCGGTGGACTGAAGGCTAGCTCCCGAGCTACTGCTGCTGACCAAACGCTGCTACGGTATCTGCACATAAGTGCAGAGTGTAGCATTAGCACAACCGACCCCATGTGCTGGTAAGTGTCTGGCCTAACCCCGGCGAGGTAGTGACGAGGCTAGAACCAGACTTCAGATAAACCTGTGCAGTTACATGATATATGGCGGAAAAATAAACAAGTAATAGACAGTTTAAAAGGGAAGGGGTACATGCTTCAGGGAAACAAATCAACCTAACAGAACCAAATAAATACAAGAAAGAACTGTACAGTATCTAGAATAATACAATAACACTACTCTTGAGGCGCGCAACCCGATCCCTTATTATTTAACATTGTTGTGGTGTGCAACTCGATTCATATATATATATATATATATATAGTTGTTGTGGCGTGCAACCCGATCCAATATAATAATTGTTGTGGCGTGCAACCCGATCCATATAATATATCTATTGCGGCGTGCAACCTGATCCATATATATATATATATATATATATATATATATATATATAATAAAAATGTTGTCGTGCGCAACCCGTTCCAAATATACAGCTTACAGTGATCATAACAATAGTCCCGACAAGGGATTAACAATAAATTACACTAGCCCGGCAAGGGAACTCAACAGTACAAGCATATACGTCCCGACAAGGGAGAATCAGCTATAACCAATCTCAACTCAACCACTAATTATCTCCATTTCCACCATTTCTAGATCATGAGTAACTTTCACGAAAATAAACTAAGTCCTTGGTCAATAACACGGATTTACTCACTATTGCAACCAAAGTATCATTCAGGAATACAACAAGTATCAATTTAAGACCCACGGTCATGCTTGACACCAACATATAGATACTCGCCACCATGCCTACACGCCGTACTCAACAAGAAACAAGTAGAAAATATGACTCAACTCTTAATCCCACAAGCTAAGGTTAGACCAAACACTTACCTCAAACTTCCACGGCCAACTCAATCCTCAATTACGGTTTTTCCTCTCGAATTTGGCTCCAGATCAATTGTATCTATACATAAATGACTTCCTAATATCAATAAATGCTTAACAATTCAAATTAAATGTCTAATTATAGCTTTCCAATCATTCTTCCCCAAAACCCAAAAATCGACCCCGGGCCCGCTTGGTAAAACATGAGGTTCGAACCAAAATCAAATCACCCATTCACCCATGAGCCCAAATATATAATTATTTCCAGAATTCGACCCCAAAATGAGGTCTAAATCATAATTAATTAAAAAGCCCTAACTCTGCCCAAATCCCTAATTTTCTACCCTTAATCATATGCTTTAGGTCTAGAAATTCAATAGATGTTGATAAATGAAAGAAAACGAGCTAAAAATTACTTACCCAAGAAGTTTTGGTGAAAAAGTGCTTCAAGGATTGCCTAGGAGCTTTGGAGAAGAAGAAGTTTTGTAAAATTTGGAGAAATCCCGTAAGTGTTCTATTTTGGGTTTTTAAAAATCACTGGGCGAAAATGCCCTACGCGTTCATGATTGACCCCTCGTATTCGCGATGGTCAGGCTGGATAAGCCTTCGCGTTCGCGTTCGCGTACACGGGCTCGCGTTCGCGGAGAGTAATCTCCTCGAGCCCTCGCGTTCGCATCCAACAGGTCACGTTCACGTAGGGTAATTGCCCCACCCCCTGCCCAGGCCACTTGGCCTTCGCGTTCGCATGGCCAGGACTGCGTTCGCGAAGGTATAGCCCCCCACTGCCTCGCATTCGCGACCTGAGCTACGTGTTCGCGTAGAAGGAAATTCCTTCAGCAACAATTAACCCATGAACCTAGGGCTAAGCTTGCCCCTCTTCCCAAACCTCATCTTCATAGGCGACACTCGGAGCAATACCCGTTCACCAACCATCAAAGCCACATCTCGAACCTTGCGATCTGCATAACTCTTTTGCCTGGATTGAGCTGTACGAAGCCTATCCTAAATAATCATGACCTTGTCTAAGGCCTCCTGAATGAGATCTGTACCCAACAAACGAGCCTCAACCGACTCAAACCACCCAATATAAAGCCTCAAAAGGAGCCATCTGGATACTCGACTGGTAGTTGTTATTGTAGGCAAACTCTGCTAAAGGCAAAAACTGATCCCACGAACCTCCAAAGTCAATGACACAAGCTCGGAGCATATCCTCCAAAATCTGAATAGTCCGCTCGGACTGCCCGTCTGTCTGAGGATGAAATGTTGTACTCAACTCAACCTGGGTGCCCAACTCTCGCTGAACTGCTCTCCAAAAACGCGAGATAAACTGCGTACCTCGGTCCGAAATGATAGATATAGGCACACCATAAAGACGAACAATCTCCCGGATATAGATCTCAGCTAACCTCTCGGATGAATAAGAGACTGCCACAGGAATGAAATGCGCTGACTTGGTCAGCCTATCAACAATGACCCATACTGCGTAGAACTTCCTCTGAGTCTGCGGGAGCCAACAACGAAATCCGGATTGATTCGCTCCCACTTCCACTCGGGAAGCTCAATTCTCTGAAATAATCCATCGGGCCTCTGATGCTCATACTTAACCTGCTAACAATTCAAACATCGTGCCACATATGCAACAATATCCTTCTTCATTCTATGCCACCAATAATGCTACCGCAAATACTGATACATCTTCGCGGCGCCTGGCTGAATAGAGTACCTGGAGCTATGGGCCTCCTCTAAAATCAATACTTGAAGCCCATCCACATTAAGCATACAAACTCGACCCTGCAACCTCAAAACTCCATTATCACCTAAGGTAACTTGCTTGGCACCTCCACGTTGCACCGTGTCTCTGAGGACACCTAAATGGGGATCATCAAACTGTCGATCACGGATATGCTCCAATAAGGAAGAATGAGAGACCGTGCAAGCTAACACACGACTAGGCTCAGAAATATCCAACCTCACAAACCAATTGGCCATAGCCTGAACGTCCAAAGCAAGCGGCCTTTCACCGACCGGAATATAAGCAAGACTGCCCATACTGGCTGACTTCCTACCTCATGGCATCGGCCACCACATTGGCCTTTCCCGGGTGATATAAGATAGTGATGTCATAATCTTTCAACAACTCCAACCACCTCATCTGCCTCAAATTCAACTCCTTTGCTTGAACAAATACTGAAGACTCTTATGATCTGTGAACACCTCACACGCCATGCCATACAGATAGTGCCTCCAAATCTTCAATGCGTGAACAATGGATGCCAACTCTAAATCATGAACTGGATAGATCTTCTCATGAATCTTCAACTGCCGCGAAGCATAGGCAATAACATTTCCATCCTGCATCAATACTTCACCAAGCCTAATACGAGATGCATCACAATAAACTGTATAAGGCCCTGAACCTGTGGGCAAAACCAACACCGGTGCAGTAGTCAGAGCTGTCTTGAGCTTCTGAAAGCTCGCCTCACACTCGTCCGACCATCTGAACTGGGCACCCTTCTGGGTCAACCTGGTCATCGGGGCTACAATAGATGAAAACCCCTCCACGAATCGATGATAGTAACCTCCCAATCCCAAGAAACTCCGAACCTCTGTAGCTGATGTTGGTCTAGGCCAGTTCATGACTACCTTAATCTTCTTTGGATCAACCTGGATACCCTCTACTGATACAACATGACCAAGGAATGCAACTGAACTCAACCAGAACTCACACTTTGAGAACTTAGCATATAACTGACTATCCTTCAGAGTCTGAAGAATCACTCTGAGATGTTGTTCGTGCTCCTCCTAGCTACGGGAATATATCAAAATATCATCAATGAAGACGATCACGAACGAATCCAAATAAAGCCTGAACACTCGGTTCATCAAGTCCATAAAAGCTGTCGGGGCATTGGTCAACCCAAATGACATAACTAGGAACTCATAATGCTCGTACCGAGTGCGGAAAGCTATCTTAGGGACATCGGAGGCCCTAATCCTCAACTAATGGTAGCCAGATCTCAAGTCTATCTTTGAAAATACCTTGGCACCCTGAAGTTGATCGAATAAATCATCAATCCTCGGCAATGGATACTTATTCTTGATTGTAACCTTGTTCAACTGTCGGTAATGAATACACATTCTCATTGACCCATCCTTTTTCTTAATAAACAACACTGGCACACCCCACGGCGAAACACTGGGTCTAATGAAACCCTTATCAAGCAAGTCTTGCAACTGCTCCTTCAAATCTTTCAACTCTAGCGGGGCCATGCGATACGGCGGGATAGAAATGAGCTAAGTGCCCAGAGCCAAATCAATACAGAAGTCAATATCCCTGTCGGGTGGCATCCCTGGCAGGTCTGAAGGGAATACCTCAGGAAACTCGCGAACAACAGGCATGGAATCAATACAGGGAACCTTAGCACTAGAATCGCGAACATACGCCAAATAGGCCAAACACTACTTCTCGACCATACGCTGAGCCTTCACATACGAGAAACACTGTGGGTAGAATGACCAGGAGTCCCTCTCCACTCTAAACGAGGCATACCCGGTAAAGCTAAGGTCATAGTCTTAGCATGGCAATCCAAGATAGCGTGGTAAGGTGCTAACCAGTCCATCCCCAATATAACATCGAAGTCGACCATGTCTAAAAGCAACAAATCTACACGAGTCTCGAGACCCCCAATCAACACAATACAAGAACGATGGACTCGATCAACTACGATAGAATCACCTACCGGTGTGGACACATAAATATGAATACCCAACGAATCACTAGGCATGACCAGATACGGTGCAAAATAAGATAAAACATACGAGTATGTAGACCTTGGATCAAATAACACTGAAGCATCTCTATCACAAACCAGAATAGTACTTGTGGTCACCACATCTGAAGCCTCAGCCTCGGGCCTGGCTGGAAGAGCATAACATTGGGGCTGGGCCCCACCACTCTGAACTACCTCTTTGGGACGGCCTGCAGCTGGCTGGCCTCCACCTCTGGCGGTCTGAGCTCTACCTCTAAACCCTCTACCTCCACCTCTAGCACCTCTACCCCCACCTCTAGCTGGCTGGGCGGGCTGTGGAACACCTGGTGCCTGAACCATAGTACGAGGACCCTACTGCTGCAACTGAGTGCCTACCAACCTCGGACAAGCCCTCCGGATATGACCATACTCACCACGCTCATAACATTCACCTGAATGTTACGGCTGAGGAAACTAAGACTAACCCTAGCGGCCTGAATGACCACCTCGGAAACTCTGAAGCAGCGGTGCACTAATGGGAGCTGCTGGTGCGCTATAAGGCTGTTGATCAGAATAATGCGTCTGATAACCACGACCACCTAAAGTACCATGAGAGACCTGGAGAGCTGACTAAAAGGGCTGAGAAGGATGGCCTCTACCATATGAATCTCTACCTCCAGACGAGGTACCACTGAATCTGCCCGAATGATGGGGTCTCTTATCCAACCCATGACCACCTCCCTGCGACAGAACTATCTCAACTCTACGGGCCACATTGGCCGCCTCCTGAAAAGTGATCTCACTCCCAGCCTCCCTAGCCATCTGAAGATGAATCGGCTGAATAAGACTATCGATGAACCTCTTAACCCTCTCTCTCTCTCGGTAGGAAGTATGACAACAGCATGGTGAGCTAAGTTGATGAACCTGGTCTCATACTGGTTAACCGTCATAGAACCCTGCTGGAGGCGCTCAAACTACCTCTGATAGTCCTCTCTCTGAGTAATGGGGAGAAACTTCTCCAGAAACAACACTGTAAACTATACCCAAGTCAAAGATGGCGAACCGGCTGGTCTAGCTAAGCAATAATCCCTCCACCAAGTCTTGGCGGATCCAGACAAGCGAAACGTAGCAAAATCGACCCCATTGGCCTCAACAATACCCATGTTCCTGAGAACCTCGTGGCAGCTGTCTAGATAATCCTGGGGATCCTCAGTAGATGCACCGCTGAAAGTAGAAGTGAAGAGCTTGGTGAACCTATCTAGCCTCCACAAAGCATCGGCAGACATAGCTGCTCCATCACCGCTCTGAGCCACCATACCCGACTGTACTGCCCCAACTGGCTGAACCACTAGAGTCTGAATCTGAGGGGCTACCTGCTCCGGAGTGCGGGTAGTAGGAGTCTGGGCCCCTCCTCCAGCCTAAGAGACTGCTGGTGCTACAAGAAGCAAGCCTGCTCGGGTGACACTCTCCGTGAGGCCCACCAATCGGGCTAGAGCGACATGAAGAACTGGGGTAGCAATAAACCCCTCTAGGACTTGAGCTGGGCCCACCGAAACCGCTGGGGCCCTAACCCTCTCGTCAAAATCAACTTGAGGTTCTACCACTGGTGCTGCTGCTCGGGGCTGAGCTCTGCCCTACCTCGGCTTCTAGCATGGCCTCGGCCTCGCCCTCTACCCCTCGTGGGAGCTACTACTAGGGGCTCGGGCTGCTGAGCAGTCGATGAGGAAGCGCGTGTTCTCGCCATATGCGAAAGAAAAGAATAGAAAGGCAATCAGTATTGAGAAACAAAACCGCACGACAAGAAAGAATAAATGTGAAATTTTCCTAACTCTGTAGCCTCTGGGGATAAATACAGACGTCTCTGTACCGATCCCTCAGACTCTACTAAGCTTGTCCGTGAATTGTGAGACCTATTTAACCTAGTGCTCTGATAACAACTTGTCACGACCCGGAATTCCCACCCTCGGGAGTCGTGATGGAGCCTACTCGTAGAAGCTAGGTAAGCCATGAACTTAGAAACCATTAACTCTTTCGTTTTAATACATGTTTAGCCAGTTAAATTATCAATGATTAAGCATTTAAATGACAGCGGAAGAATAAAATTTAGCGAAAGTCTTAAGTAAATACGAAACCAAAATATCTAGAAACCAATACATGTCTCTACCTAGAACCTGGTGTCACAAAATCCACGGACTATTAAGAATACTGCATACATCAGTTTGAAAGAAATATAATATTGTATGTCTCGAATACATGAGATAACAGAATATAAAATAGGATAGAGGAGACGTCGGGCCTGCGGACGTCTACAAGGCTGCCTCGGTGTCTCGGTGGACTGAAGGCTAGCTCCCGAGCTACTGCTGCTGACCAAACGCTGCTTCGGTATCTGCATATAAGTGCAGAGTGTAGCATCAGCACAACTGACCCCCTATATTGGTCAGTGTTTGGCCTAACCCCGGCGAGGTAGTGACGAGGCTAGAACCAGAATCCAGATAAACCTGTGCAGTTATATGATATATGGTGGAAAACTAAACAAGTAATAGACAGTTTAAATGGGAAGGGTACATGCTTCGGGGAAACAAATCAACCTAACAAAACCAAATAGATACAAGAAAGAACTGTACAGTATCTACAATAATACAATAATACTACTGTTGCGGTGCACAACCCGGTCCCTTATCATTTAACACTGTTATGGAGTGCAACCCGATCCAATATAATAATTTAATTGTTGCGACGTGCAACCCGATCCATGTAATATATCTGTTGCGGCGTGCAACCTGATCCAATATAATATTTATTGCAGCGTGCAACCCAATCCATATATATATATATATATATATATATATATATATATAATAATAATTAAAATGTTGCGGCGCGCAACCCGTTCAAAATATACAGCTTACAGTGATCATAACAACAATCCCGGCAAGGGATTAACAATAAATTACACTAGCCTGGCAAGGGAACTCAACAGTACAAGCATATACGTCCCAACAAGGGAGAATCAGCTATAACTAATGTCAACTCAACGACTAATTATCTCCATTTCCGCCATTTCTAGCTCATGAGTAACTTTCACGGAAATAAACTAAGTCCTTGCTCAATAACACGGATTTACTCACTATTGCAACCACAGTATCATTCAGGAATACAACAAGTATCAATTTAAGACCCACGGTCATGCTTGACACCAACGTATAGATACTCGTCACAATGCCTACACGCCGTACTCAACAAGAAACAAATAGCAAATATGACTCAACTCCTAATCCCTCAAGCTAAGGTTAGACCGAACACTTACCTCAAACTTCCATGGCCAACTCAATCCTCAATTACCGCTTTTCCTCTCGAATTTGGCTCCAAATCAATTGTATCTATACATAAATGACTTCCTAACATCAATAAATGCTAAACAATTCAAATTAAATGCCTAATTATAGGTTTCCAATCATTCTTCCCCAAAATCCAAAAACCGACCCCGGGCCCGCTTGGTCAAAACACGAAGTTCGGACCAAAATCAAATTACCCATTTACCCATGATTCCAAATATATAATTATTTTTAGAATTTGACCCCAAAACGAGGTCTAAATCACAATTAATTAAAAAGCCCTAACTCTACCCAAATCCCTAATTTTCTACCCTTAATCATATGCTTTAGGTCTATAAATTCAATAGATGTTGATGAAAATGAAAGAAAACGAGTTAAAAATTACTTACCCAAGAAGTTTTGGTGAAAAAGTGCTTCAAGGATCGCCTAGGAGCTTTGGAGAAGAAGAAGTTTTGTAAAATTTTGAGAAATCCCTTAAGTGTTCTGTTTTGGGTTTTTAAAAATCACTGGGCGAAAATTCCCTACGCGTTCATGATTGACCCCTCGCATTCGCGATGGTCAGGCTGGATAAGCCTTCGCGTTCGCGTTCGCGTACACGGGCTCGCGTTCGCGGAGAGTAATCTCCTCGAGCCCTCGCGTTCGCATCCAACAGGTCGCGTTCACGTAGGGTAATTGCCCCACCCCCTGCCCAGGCCACTTGGCCTTCGCGTTCGCATGGCCAGGACTGCGTTCGCGAAGGTATAGCCCCCCACTGCCTCGTGTTCGCGACCTGAACTATGCGTTCGCGTAGAAGGAAATTCCTTCAGCAACAATTAACCCATCGCGTTCGCGTGGGTACTCCCGCGAACGCGAAGAAGGCAACACCAGAAACCCAACAACTGAGAAACCTGCAACATTTTCTAAGTCCGGAACCTTCCGAAACACATCCGAATCACACCCGAACCCTCGGGGCTCCTAACCAAACACACGTACTAACTCAACAACTTCATACGAACTTATCCGTGCGATCAAATCGCCAAAATAGCATAATAAACAACGAATTAATTCTCAAAATCAAGGAAATATTTCAAAACTTCTTAAACCTCAACTTTTGCAAATTAGGTTCGAAACACGTCAAACGACATCCGTTTTTCATCAAATTTTACAAAAATGTCTTAAATCATATATAAGACCTGTACCGGGTGCCAGAACCAAAATACGGGCCTGATACCATCATGTTCTAATCAAATTTCATTTCAAATTTCCTTAAATAATTTCACTTAAAAATTCATTTCTTGGGCTTGGGACCTCGGAATTTGATTTCGGGCATACGCCTAAGTCCCATATTTTCCTACAGACCCTCCGGGATCGTCGGATCACAGGCCCGGGTCCGTTTACCCAAAATATTAACTGAAGTCCAATTTACTCATTTTATTATCAAAACTTAGCATTTTTCACAGATTTTCATATTTAAGCTTTCCGGCTACGTGCCCGGACTGCGCACGCAAATCGAGGTGATGATAAATGAGGTTTCAGGGCCTCGAAGACACAGAATTCAATTAAAATCAAGTGATGACCCTTTGGGTCTTCACATTACATCATAAAATACTATATTTATTTTTATTACACAATACAAAGCAATGTGTATCATATAAGAAAGAAAATAAAGTATTAAATCTAATTTATTATATCAAGATTGTACACATCCAGTACAAAATATAGGAGATTATGCATTCAGGTGATATATCTCCAATAGAATATACAGGAGAAATTCAAGGTACGCTTTAGTGAATGGCGCGTCATTTGGAAAATCAATATATACTCCAGTATACTCGATTAGTATAAAGCTGTAAAATTATGAAATACAAATTACTATCCATAAAATATAGACTCCTATGAAATGAGTGAAAATGTAATTATTACTGTGACACAACTCCCAACATATAAAATAATTTGTGGTTAAAAATGCATAAAAGACTGTACCCAATGGTTATGTAAAGTACTGAAATGATGAAATATTATAGGGAACTATATTACAGTCACTTCTATGTGACGTCATAAAAATAGATATTATGTCATAAAATACTATATTTATTTTTACTACATAATACCAAGCAATTTGTATCATATAATAAAGAAAACAAATTACTAAATCTA
Organism: Nicotiana sylvestris; assembly: GCF_000393655.2. NCBI lineage: Eukaryota > Viridiplantae > Streptophyta > Magnoliopsida > Solanales > Solanaceae > Nicotiana > Nicotiana sylvestris. The sequence continues at coordinate 134,125,253 of NC_091061.1, forward strand.
ATTTATTATATCAGGATTTTACACATCGAGTACAAAATACGGGAGATTATGCTTTCACGTGATATATCTCCAGTACAAAATACAGGAGAAATTTGAGGTACGCTTTATTGAATGGCGCGTCATTTGGAAAAGCAATATAGACTCCAGTATACTGGATTAGTATAAAGCTGTAAAATTATGAGATCCAAATTACTATCCATAAAATATAGACTCTTATGAAATGAGTGAAAATATAATTATTACTGTGACACAACTCCCAACGTATAATATAATTTGTGGTCAAAAATGCATAAAAGGCTGCACCCAATGGTTATGTAAAGTACTGCAATTATGAAATATTATAGGCAACTATATTACACTCACTTGTATGTGACGTCATCAAAATAGATATTATATCATAAAATACTATATTTATTTGTATTACATAATACAAAGCTATGTGTATCATATAATAAAGAAAATAAATTACTAAATCTAATTTATTATATCATGATTGTACACATCCAGTACACAATACGGGAGATTATGCTTTCAGGTGATATATCTCCAGTACAAAATACAGGAGAAAATCGAGGTACGCTTTAGTGAATGGTGCGTCGCTTGGAAAAGCAATATAGACTCCAGTATACTTGATTAGTATAAAGTTGTAAAATTATGAAATCCAAATTACTATCCATAAAATATAGACTCCTATGAAATGAGTGAAAATGTAATTATTACTGTGACACAACTCCCAACGTATAATATAATTTGTGGTTAAAATGCATAAAAGACTGCACCCAATGGTTATGTAAAGTACTGAAATTAAAAAATATTATAGGCAACTAAAAAAATCTGGATTGTGCACATCCAATATAGAATACTAGACATTATGATTTCGCATGATATATTTCCAGCATAATATACAGGAAATAAACTTTTAAATTATTTTTCACTATTTTACTCTTCTCCATTATAATATACAGGTTTATAACGCTTCATAAGTAGCATTTCCAACATAATTTATAGGAAGCAACCAGAACTCTATCCAGCATTTAATATCGCTTGATAAGTAGTATTTACAGCATATTTTATAGGTAGCAACCAAAATAAGAACTACATCTAAGGAAAAAATTCTGGATTTACACATCCAGTATAAAATACGGAAGATTATGGTTTCACATGATATATTTCCAGCATAATATACAGGAAACAAAAATTTAAATTATTTAATTCCAGAAAACTGTTCTAGATACAAATTTTCCACTCCATTATAAGATATTGGCTTATAACACTTCATAAGTAGGATTTCCAGCATAATTTATAGGGAACAACCAAAATAAGAACTTCAACTAATTATACTAGAGTTGCATCAGCAAAAATTATTAAATCTATCATATTATACATGAAAACCACACCATAAAAAATATAATCTCCAATCCTTAGAACTTTATTTCAATAAATAAATCGGTCAAATTTTGTCACGACCCTAAACCCGGACCCGGTCGTGATGGCGCCTCTCGTGAAGACAAAGTCAGCCGACACTTCCCATTTCAGTTTTAAGAAATTAAATAATAAGATTCAAGTCTAAAGCGTGATAAAATAACCCAAGGTTTAAGTAGTCAACAATACAAATATGCGGAAGAACAACCCAACACAATCCAATATAAGGGTGTCACTAGTCATGAGCATATACCAATCCTAATACAAGTCTGAAAAGTCTATAAGCTATTACAAAATATTCTGATAAGAGATAGAATGATAAAGGGGGAGAAACACGGGACTGCAGACGCCAAACAGCTACCTCATGGACTCCGAAATCTAGCGGGAGCTCTCAACTCGCACTAGCAGGATCCCCAATGCCTGAATATGCAAACGGGGTGCAGGGAGTAAAGTGAATACTCCAACTTAGTGAGTAATAATCATAAATAAAGACTGAAAGCAGGAAATCACGTAAGGCACATTGCATGCTATAATGAAGCAGTAAAACCATTAAAACAGTGAATCAGTAAAGGTACGAATAATCATATAAGTTCAGTTTAAACTTTAGGAAATACCTTTTCAACAATTAAACAGATAAATGACAGACAAATAAGACAGATAAGCACGTAAAGGTTTTTGCCCTCGGGCACAATGTCAACAATACCAGCTCCTCGGGCTATCTCTCACATCACAATGGGTACCCGCGCTCACTGTGGGTGTGCAGACTCCTGGAGGGGCCACCTTCGGCCCAAGCGCAATATCAAGCCATCTCGTGGCATCATTATTAGGCCCTCGGCCTCATATCAACAAGTCACCTCGTGGCGTACATATCTCAAGCCCTCGGCCTCATAATTCTAATCAGTGTTTCCTCACAAATAGGCCCTCGGCCTTACACAATCAAAATCCGCAGAAGCTACACGGGCAATGGTAAAACATGATTCTCCGCCCAAAATATCATTTAAAAGATCATTTAAGTGTTAAAACAAAGTAAACATGGCTGAGTTATGAAAACAATGGAATATAGCATGGCTGAGCTCAAGTATAAAGTCAAAACAGTGAGGAAATATCAATAAAATCCCCTAAGGATTCAAATAGTTGGCACAAGGCCCAAGTATGGCGTTCAGCCCAAAACATGATGTTCACATATAGATTTCAGTCAAATACGCAGTAAAATAGTCATTCGGGACGGACTAAGTCAGAATCCCCAACATTGCACGACCCCGCGCGCATCAACAAACGTGTGTGTCACCTTAATATAGCACAACGATGTGCAAATTCGGGGTTTCATACCATCAGAACATCATTTACAATCACTGCTCACCTCAATCCACTCAAATCTCTAGCTCGCGACGCCTTTGCCCCTCGAATCGGCCTCCACTCGCGTCGAATCTATCCAAAATCAGAATCACGGCGCCAAAATATGTTAAGGGAATGAAGCCCAAGCGAAAATAATCAATTTACAGCACAAATTCCGAAATTACCAAAACTCGACCCCCGGGCCCATGTCTCGGAATAGATATTTTTTACATCAATAGATTTCTTATATCCCCACGAGTTCATACATATCAAAAGTTCTGAAATCCGACCTCAAATGGTCCTTTAAATCCTCAATCAAAGGTCTAAGTTTTCAAGCCCTAGTTTCCCCAAACTTTGATCCTTAAATTTCATAAATTACAAGCCTAATCCGTGAAATAATACCATAGAAACGGGTTTTAGGTCCAAAATCCTTACCTTAATGAAGTTCCCTTGAAATCCCTCTTCAAAATCGTCCAAAAAGCTCCAAAGTCAACTCAAAATGGTGAAATAGCTCAAAAATTGCGAAGGACATAATTTATAACTTCTGGCCCAGGCATTTTCGCATCTACGGCCAATTTACTGCTTCTGCAGTACCCCATTTGCAGTCAACCAACCGCTTCTGCGGTTTTGATTTATGTTCCTCTATTCTGCATCTGCGATCCCATATCCGCATCTGAGCCATCGCAGGTGCGATCCTCCTAACTGCATCTGCGGTTTCCTGCCTACTTCCCAGCTTCCGCTTCTGCGATCATTTTCCCGCAGATGTGGCGTCGCACCTGCGGTCCCCAATCCACAGGTACGGAAATACCATAAGCAAAAAAAAATCTGCAACTTCACAAAATCTCAAAAATTTTCCATCTGAAATCACTCCGAGCCCCAGGGACCTCAACCAAAAGCACAAACATATCTCATAACCTTATTCAAACTTGTACCTTC